>NC_064619.1:226639448-226945698 GCF_023898315.1 Schistocerca nitens
TTGTTTTATTTTGGAAGGGATTTAGCCAAAGCGTAGCCAATGTATTTATTGTAGTAATTTTGAACATTTTCGTTAAAACATAGCCATGAGCGAGTGCATTTGGTACTATTAACCAATTCAGTTACATTCGGGCAACTGCTAAGTAGTTATGTAATACAGAATGTTATTCAGAAAACGCAGAGGAGTGTGGACTAGGAGCAGCTAGGCCATTAGTAACAGACTTCAGTAGCGATGATCTGCCTCTGGCTGATTCGAACAGACTAGCTTCAATTTTGCGAATGCTGTACGAAGTAAACGAATGCTGTACGAATTAAACAAATCTGTAGCAGACATTTCAAGGATAAGGCGCGCGCAGGAAACTATGGGCAAGGAACACGCAGCCAGAATGAAAGAAATTACGGGTTGACAGAAAGCTATGGACGAAAGACTCGAGGCATCAAGTCAAGAGATGGCAGCAGATCAGACTACCGTTATGAAGAGATTAGAAGTTCAAACAAACGCATTTGCCGAAATCCAGAGGTTTGTAAAGGAAGCGAGTAAAGTAGAACAATCGCTTTCACAACCGCTCCAAGCCACTAATAACAGGCCTGATGAAACTGGAGAAAAAGGAGAATCTAGAGGCATGAATGAATAGAGCAGAGAAAACTGTCGAATACAAAACTGAAAAAGTAGTTGGTACTACCAAGGCTAAAACATACACTACTGGCCATTAAAACTACTACACCACGAAGATGACGTGCTACAGACGCGAAATTTAACCGACAGGAAGATGCTGTGATATGCAAATGATTGGCTTTTCAGAGCATTCACACAAGGTCAGCGCCGGTGGTGACACCTACAACGTGCTGACATGAGGAAAGTTTCCAACCGATTTCTCATACACAAAAACAGTTGACCGGCGTTGCCTGGTGAAACGTTGTTGTGATGCCTCGTGTAAGGAGGAGAAATGCGTACGATCACGTTTCCGATTTTGATAAAGGTCTGATTGTAGCCTATCGCGATTGCGGTTTATCGTAACGCGACATTGTAGCCCGCGTTGGTCGAGATCCAATGACTGTTAGCAGAATATGGAATCGGTGGGTTCAGGAGGGTAATACGGAACGCCGTGATGGACCCCAACCGCCTCGTATCACTAGCAGTCGACATGACAGGCATCTTATAAGCATGGCTGTAACGGATCGTGCAGCCACGTCTCGATCCCTGAGTCAACAAATAGGGACGTTTGCAAGACAACAACCATCTGCACGAACAGTTCGACGTCGTTTGCGGCGGCATGGACTATCAGCTCGAAGACTGTGGCTGCGGTTACCCTTGACGCTGCATCACAGACAGGAGCGCCTGCGATGGTGTACTCAACGACGAACCTGGATGCACTTATGGCAAAACGTCATTTTTTCGGATGAATCAAGGTTCTGTTTAAAGCATCATGATGGTCGCATCCGTGTTTGGCGACATCGCCGTGAACGCACATTGGAAGCGTGTATTCGTCATCGCCATACTGGCGTATCACCCTGCGTGATGGTATGGGGTGCCATTGGTTACACGTCTCGGTCACCTCTTGTTCGCGTTGACGGCACTTTGAACAGTGGACGTTACATTTCAGATGTGTAACGACCCGTGGCTCTACCCTTCACTCGATCCCTGCGAAACCCTACATTTCAGTAGGATAATGCACGACCGCATGTTGCAGGTCCTGTACTGGCCTTTCTGGATACAGAAAATGTTCGACTGCTGCCCTGGCCAGCACATTCTCCAGATCTCTCACCAATTGAAAACGTCTGGTCAATGGTGGCCGAGGAACTGGCTCGTCACAATACGTCAGTCACTACTCTTGATGAACTGTGGTATCGCGTTGAAGCTGCATGGGCAGCTGTACCTGTACACGCCATCCAAGCTCTGTTTGACTCAATGCCCAGGCGTATCAAGGCCGTTATTACGGCCAGAAGTAGTTGTTCTGGGTACTGATTTCTCAGGATCTATGCACCCAAACTGCGTGAAAATGTAATCACATGTCAGTTGTAGTATAATATATTTGTCCAATGAATACCCGTTTATCATCTGCATTTCTTCTTGGTGTAGCAATTTTAATGGCCAGCAGTGTAGACCCAAAAGACTATTGCTCAGGAATCACCAGAGGAAAAGTGACGGCAACTTGTTGTGGTAAAGGAACGAACAGAGCAAGTAGAGGCAAAAGTTATAGTTCGATCAGTTAGTCGAACAGTCAGTAACTGCTAGTATCTCACAGGTGCAAAAACAGGTGACGAATGTGATGGATCAGGTGAAACTGCGAGAGCGTGATGAAAAGTAATGCCTCCGAATTTTTGACGTGAGTACTCATAAAGCTTTTTAAATAAAACAAACTCTATTAACATTCTACATCTTTATCCTTCATGTCTACGTATTTGAAGACCTCTGCCGCTAGAGGGCTTAGAATTGTAGTGAGTAACATGGCGGTGTGTAACCTAAATATGTCGGGTCATGAGAAAAGAAGGTTGTAATCGAGTTTCGAATTCGAAGAGTTCGTGCACATAAGGAGCACCCTGTTCTTCAGCGTGAGAATGTCAGAGCACACACGAGCGCCGCGACATCTCCATTAACACTGTGTTCACCGTCGTCGATCACCCTTCATCGCGACTTGGCCCCATCCTATTTTCATATCTTTCCAAAACTTAAACAACGTCAACGGGGACTTCACTTTGATAGTGAAGAAGCAGTTTGAGCAGAGGTGAGGTTGTGACTCCGTGAACGAAGTCAAACACTCTGCAATGACGGTATCAGCAAACTGGTCTCTCGTTGGGAGAAATGTGTTCGTTGAGAAATAAATACGTAAATCTGAAAAATAAAGACGTAGAACGTCAATAATGTTTGTTTCACTTAAAAAGCTTTAAGATTTTTCATATAGAAAATTCTTAGGCATTGCTTTTCTGTACGATCTCGTACTTTTGTCTACCGGTATCTCTGCTTCATGTGCTTCGCCTGAAAATGCAAACCGGCCGAAGTGGCCGAGCGGTTCTAGGCGTTACAGTCTGGAACGGCGCGACCGCTACGGTCGCAGATTCGAATCCTGCCTCGGGCATGGATGTGTGTGATGTCCTTAAGTTAGTTAGGTTTAAGTAGTTCTAAGTTCTAGGGGACTGATGACCTCAGCAGTTAAGTCCCATAGTGCTCAGAGCCATTTGAACCATGTGAAAACGCAAACTAGGCGAGATGGAAGGGTAACGAGGCACGAATAATGCAAGAGGATGATACTGAGAGTAGCAAAAGATTTTTATCTATGTGAACACTTTATTCTTTCGGCCCAATTAGGAAGGTTCATCCTGTTGCATTACTAAAGCAATTTTCCGAGGTATTGCGAAAAGAATAAACTGATAGGTGAGAGGTTATGTTTGATTCAAGTCATTTACAGGATGGACCTTTAGTGTGGGGCTAAGAGTGATGGAATTTTGTCAGACGCTTTTAGAGTCTGAAGCACCAAACCTGGCAGAATTCTGGTCTAATGCTACGTACTATGCAAAGCAGCGTGAGAATCGGCAGCCATCAAGGCAAACCGTTTCAACGAGGCAGCGACATGAGCCTTCTCAGTTTGTATAACTAACTAACTGGGTACCTGGCATTGTTCAGATATGAATTTATTCCGTTCTTATATTAGTCCATCTTCCACTTCCTCTTCTCTCTGTTCTTTCCCTCCCCCTCTCAAAAGTCCGCCTCCTACTCCCCCTACTCTCTGTACATCACCTCCTGCCCTTCTCTCTCCATTCGCTTCTCTTACCTTTCTCTGTCCATCTCGTCCTCCTCCTCCCCACCTCTCTCCATTTCCACCCATCTCTCTTTGTTCATCTCCTTCCCCCACCCTCTCTCTCTGTCCGTCTCCTCCTCCCTCTCTCTGTCCTCCATCTCCTCCTCCCCCACCTTTCTCTCCCCATCACCCTCACTTCAATAGGTTGGTGGTTTTTAGCCCCACAGTATTTCCTTCCAGAGAGTATGTAACACGTTTACCAAGTTTCGTTGAAATCGATCCAGGGGTGTAGGAGGAGCTTTTTACCTGCGGCTTCACCCGTGTACGCGCGTGTCACTTATATTTAACATATTTAATACACTACTGGCCAATAAAATTGCTACACCAAGAAGAAATGCAGATGATAAACAGGTATTCATTGGACAAATATATTATACTACAACTGACATGTGATTACATTTTCACGCAATTTGGGTGCTTCGATCCTGAGAAATCAGTACCCAGAACAACCACCTCTGGCCGTAATAACGGCCTTAATACACCTAGGCATTCAGTCAAACAGAGCTTGGATGGAGTGTACCGGTACAGCTGCCCATGCAGCTTCAACGCGATACCACAGTTCATCAAGAGTAGTGACTGACGTATTGTGACGAGCCAGTTCCTCGGCCACCATTGACCAGACGTTTTCAATTGGTGAGAGATCTGGAGAATGTGCTGGCCAGGGCAGCAGTCGAACATTTTCTGTATCCAGAAAGGCCAGTACAGGACCTGCAACATGCGGTCGTGCATTATCCTACTGAAATGTAGGGTTTCGCAGGGATCGAGTGAAGGGTAGAGCCACGGGTCGTTACACATCTGAAATGTAACGTCCACTGTTCAAAGTGCCGTCAACGCGAACAAGAGGTGACCGAGACGTGTAACCAATGGCACCCCATACCATCACGCAGGGTGATACGCCAGTATGGCGATGACGAATACACGCTTCCAATGGGCGTTCACCGCGATGTCGCCAAACACGGATGCGACCATCATGATGCTGTAAACAGAACATGGATTCACCCGAAAAAATGACTTTTTGCCATTCGTGCATCCAGGTTCGTCGTTGAGTACACCATCGCAGGCGCTCCTGTCTGTGATGCACGGTAAAGGGTAACCGAAGCCATGGTCTCCGAGCTGATACTCCATGCTGCCGCAAACGTCGTCGAACTGTTCGTGTAGATGGTTGTTGTCTTGCAAACGTCCCCACTGTTGACTCGGGGATCGAGACGTGGCTGCACGATCCGTTACAGCCATGCGGATAAGAAGCCTGTCATCTCGACTGCTAGTGATACGAGGCCGTTGGGATCCAGCACGGCGTTCCGTATTACCCTCCTGAACCCACCGATTCCATATTCTGCTAACAGTCATTGGATCTCGACCAACGGGAGCAGCAATGACGCGATACGATAAACCGCAATCGCTATAGGCTACAATCCGACCTTTATCAAAGTCGGAAACGTGATCGTACGCATTTCTCCTCCTTACACGAGGCATCACAACAACGTTTCACCAGGCAACGCCGGTCAACTGCTGTTTGTGTATGAGAAATCGGTTGGAAACTTTCCTCATGTCAGCACGTTGTAGGTGTCGCCACCGGCGCCGACCTTGTGTGAATGTTCTGAATAGCTAATCATTTGCATATCACAGCATCTTCTTCCTGTCGGTAAATTTCGCGTCTGTAGCACGTCATCTTCGTGGTGTAGCAATTTTAACGGCCAGTAGTGTACGTATTCGTATACATATTTCATCTGTACCTCTAGCGGATTTCGCCCTGCAGTTTCGTTTTCACGCAGCTGAGTGTTTTTGATTTCTTATCTGCTGAACTAGTTGACATACAATGATACAATTTTGCTTGCGTAGTCAGTGAAGTGTGTGAAAACCGTCTGCGAAATTTGTTGTGAATAGATTTGGTAGAAATGAAGCAATAGATTAACCGCCGTGCACGATGCGCCAATTTCTCACCCAACTCAGTCGTTATGACGTCAGAACTATGTATCGTACAGTTTTATAATTCTCCAGGTTCATTCAGTGGTGTATGTGAATGCTGTACCCAAAATGTGTCGCGAATAGAGGAAGTAGTAAAGAAGTAATAAATTAAAACGTCCTGACTGATGCGGCAATTTTACTACATGAACTGCGAAAAAAAGCGATAAACTTTTTTTCTTTCACCTTTTGTGGGGAAGAAGTTTCGTAAAGTATTGACACTATTAGTAAACTTTGATTCAAACGACTAAGTGCTCTCATTCTCAAATTGTAGACAAATAAAGTATAGGTGTTTGCATGTCGAAGGCTGCACCTAGTTTCCAAACCCACCCCCATCTCTCTGGGAGGTAGTTGGTTCTTACCACCACAGTGGTTCTTTTCAGACCGTGAGTGATAGGTGTATCAAGTTTGTTTTAAATAGATCCAGTAATTTAGGTGGGGATTTGGAACGTAAAATAGATCCAGTAATTTAGGTGGGGATTTGGAACGTACATACATAAACATATTTTTATGATATGTGTGGATGTCTGGATGCAGCGAGCAAAATTCGTATTTATGAGAGCCATTTCACCAGAGGAATTGGCCACTTTAATTATCATGGGACTGCCTGATGATGTGCTGGAGTGGTTGATATTGGTACCCAGGGGAGGTACAGAAAGTATAGAGAGCGCCGTAGACAATATTGATGCACTTGGTGCAGGAAATTGACCGCCCCATCCCGTGGTAGAATCGGACACAAGCCAGCCTACGAAAGACGCAGATGCAGTCCGAAGAAGGGATGTCGGTCTCGCGGACTGTTCTCATGGCGCGAAAATGAGTAGGTGAGAGCGAGGGGCTGAAATGAGTCGGGTAACCAGCTTGTGCGTGTGGCGGAGTTGGAGGAGCTGGACCGAGCGACCAGAAAACACTGCAAGAGCCAGCACCCCGATTAATGGGAAACAGGGGCTAGTTTGTGGAAGGTTCTGTTCAGAAAGAAGCTGTGTTGTCGGAAGGCGAGACGGATGCCACTGAGAAGTACCAACCTGTAGCACCAGTGGTGACTCAAGACAGAGAGCCGTTTGATGTTTTAGATTCTGGAAGCGATTGGTTAGTAGTATCGGAAGGTACGTGCACCTTACTGATAGAAAGGGGCCTATACCGATGTTGCCGATATCTGGAGTCAGAATCGCTGATCTAGTGGGAGAGAGAAGCCAACTTTTGAAGTATGCGATGGGAAATTGCATTTCAAGCATAACATTACTGTCATTCGGCATTTATGTTTTCGGATTGTCCTAGGATGAGTCTGGGTAAGAAATGTAACGGCCAACTTAGATGCTGGGAAGAATCTACTGAAGCCTAGATCTGTCGGATAGCTGGTGACAGTAGGACTTGAAGAGTGGACGTTGTCCGGCATTGCAAAGGATCCCAAAGTCCTACATGTACGAATATGTTCTACGAGTATGAACTGTAGCTGCGGGTGGAGGGAGAACGACGTGTGTGGTATTTCATGCTGGATGATGATGATGATGTTTGGTTTGTGGGACGCTCGACGAGGCGGTTACCAGCGCTCGTACAAAGTCCCAGTCTTTTCACAGTCTAGTCTCGCCATTTTCCCGAATGATGATGAAATGATGAGAACAACACAAACACCCAGTCCTCGGGTAGAAAAAGTCGGCGACCTGCCAGGGAGTCGAACCCGTGACCCGTGATACAGAGGCAGCAACGCTAACGACTAGACGACGCGAAACTGCTTTCAGATGTATCTCATGAAGTAATGGATGGCTAAAAACTGTACGTTCCAGTGGTTCCAAAGTGGAACCATCCCTTAAAACAATTTATTGTTTACTTTTTTCCAGTTTTTTTTTCTTTTATTCGTTGCTTACTATGATGATGAAGGTCAATTTTATGAAAAGTTACAAAAAAAAAATCTATTATTGGGATTGAAACGGTTGAGAGATACGTGCGTCTCGGGTATAAAAAGTTAAATTAATACTAATTGTACTACGAGGCAGAGAAGTCTGGGATACGGAAGGGGATAAAGTGGTCGCATATTGGTCGAGTCCAAAACTGAGCACTTAGAGGCGATAGAAACGCCAGCCTGTTCAAAACGAGAATGGGTACTCCACGCTGACAAGGAAGGGGACCCTCCACAATGTAAATGACGGATTTTGGTGCGCTTCAAATGCCGTAGAGGCACATTCCCTTGGTACCTGGCTATCCGTTTTTTTAAGCGACGGGCCTTGGTTTTTGAGAAAATCGATTTTGAAATTCATTGCGCACTTTGTATACCCGTAACATTATATATACTCCGAGCAAGTCAGCTACCACCCTGGAGGTACTGTGTTCGAATCCTACTTGCGGAGTAGATTTTCGGCGTATTTAATGGCATTTGTGATTTCGCCTTTTGATTCTTCGTTCAACTCCTCTACTTGTGGATCTTCTTCTGGCTGCATTACTGTAGAAACACTTGGTTCTTCCATTTCACAGAATTTTTCTAACACACGGCACTAGAGACGCTTTGCGAGCTACTGACGCTGTAGTTAGATGCGAACGTAAAGGAATGCAACTCGCATCCTTATTGGCCGCAACTAGGAGCTGGGGTTCTCTTTACGGCTAATGGTATTCACGGGAGAGGGGACGATAACGGTCGGGGATCGATTTCAGGTAATGCAAGAAGCGACTGTTGTACGAACATTTGGAACTCCGACTGCGAACCAAAACCAGAATGAATATTTGAAAAAATTAATAACTGAATATATCTTTATAATTTCGCACACCTTACACTGTTCGTTGATGTCCTTTGAAATAAAATTCAAAAATCCGGTCGATTTTGAAAGAAGAAAAAAAAACGCGAGCAGGATTCGAACACAGTACCTCTAGCGCGGTAGCCGTCAGTTTTTTATTTTTATTTTTTTTAAAACTCATTTCGTTCGTTGTAGTTCGTTACAATAGTTCGTGGCGGACGCCCCCTGACGCCCGTTGAAGTTCATTATTGAGCCATTCATGCAGTTTTTATTATTATTATTATTATTATTATTATTATTATTATTACAGAGGGCTGCTAACCCTCTGACCGAACACGCTGAGCTACCGTGCCGGCACCTTCGCCGCTGCGCTACGCTTACTTGCTCGGAATATGCACAATGTTACGGGTATACAAAATACGAGGGGCGTTTGAGAAGTCCGTGCAAAAATAAAAACTACTTACGTCTTTGGGGTAAACCTTTTTTATTTTTCGACATAGTCTCCTTTTAGACTTGTATTCTTCGCCCAACGCTGTTCTAATCTGTTGATCCCTTCCGAATATAGGAATTGCCCAAGTCTGCAAAATAGCTATTAGTTGCTGCAATCACCTCCTCGTATGAATAAAATCTTTGTCCTGCCAGCCATTTATTGAAATTGGCGAACAAATAGTAGTCCGACGGAGCCAAGTCTGGAGAATAGGGGGGATGTGAAACGAGTTGGAATCCTATTTACATCAATTTTGCGACCACAACTGTTGAGGTGTGGGCTGGTGCATTGTCGTGATGGAAAAGGAATTTTTTGTGGTCCAATCGCCGGCGTTTTTCTTGCAGCTCGGTTTTCAAACGGTCCAATAACTATGAATAATATGCACCTGTAATAGTTTTACCCTTTTCCAGATAGTCGATGAGGATTAACCCTTGCGAATCCCAAAAGACAGTCGCCATAACCTTTCCAGCCGAAGGAAATGGTCTTTTTTTTGTGCAGATTCTCCCTTGGTAACCCATTGATTAGATTGTTGTTTGGGCTCAGGAGTATAGTAATGTATTCATGTTTCATCCACAGTGACGAAACGACGCTTAAAGTCCTGCGGTTTCTTCCTGAACAGCTGCAAACCATCCTTGCAACACTTCACACGATTCCGTTTTTGGTAAAGCATGAGCAATGGCGGAACCCGTCTTGCGGAGAGCTTTCTCGTGTCCAAATGTTTAAGCAAAATATTATGTACCCGTTCATTCGAGACGCCCACAGCACTAGCAATCTCATGCATCTTAACTCTTCTGTCATCCATCACCGTATCATGGACTTTATCAGTGATTTCTGGAGTCGTAACCTCCACAGGGGGCCAGAACGTTCAGCATCACTTGTGCCCATATGGCCACTCCGAAAATTTTGAAACCACTTATGAACTGTTCTAGTCGAAGGCGCAGAGTCACCGTAATGTTTGGCCGGCCAGAGTGGCCGAGCGGTTCTAGGCGCTACAGTCTGGAACCGCGCGACCGCTACGGTCGCAGGTTCGAATCCTGCCTCGGGCATGGATGTGTGTGATGTCCTTAGGTTAGTTAGGTTTAAGTAGTTCTAAGTTCTAGGGGACTGATGACCTCAGAAGTTAAGTCCCATAGTGCTCAGAGCCATTTGAACCATTTCACCGTAATGTTTATCAAGCTTCTCTTTAGTCTCCTGAGGCGTTTTGCCTTTCATAAAGTAATGTTTAATCACCACACGAATTTCTTGTTTGTCAATTTTTTGACAATCACTTGACTTTCTTGAATCACGCGAATGCCAAAACACAAAGAAATAGACCAATATTGCTGAAACTTGGTGTGCGTTCATTCCAAAGATGCTACTAACTAAACATGACATCGAAACGCGCCGGTGGTGCCACCTCTCGGACTTTGCACGGACTTTTGAAACGCCCCTCGTACGCATTGAACTTCAAAATCGATTTTCTCAAAAACCAAGGCCCGTCGCTGAAAAACGGGACAGCCAGGTACTCAAGGTGAGTGCCTCTACAACATATTTGAAGCGTATCAAAATCCGCGATTTTCAGTGTGGAGCAGGCTGGAGACACGCAGGACGAGCCTCAGAAGAGGAGGCACTTATTGTTAGTCTAAATATCAGTCTACACGGAAGTGCAGCGGCACCCATGGAATACAGTCTCAGCTGTGTATAGACTTTGTTGTAGGATCTAGATTAATTATAAGATGGATCTGCCTGTTTATAGCTGAGTTGGCGTAGGCTGATCCCTGACATTTGGAGTGAGTGGGGCGCAGCAGTTTCCCAGTCCTGCCTCAAATAACAACGTAACGCAGTTTTGTGAACGTTCACTGCAGCAACGCCTCAGTGTCACAACTCTGTAGAGAGCTACTGTTTTCCGCTGCAGCTGTTAGCGCTTTGCAATGGGAAGCTGGCAACAGCGATGTGAACGGTCAAGGAACGTCTTCCGCCGTCTCGTCTGTAGTTACTTAGTTATTTTAATAGGTTGGGCTGTATTTTTGCTGAAATAATCAATGTTTTTAATGGACAATAGCAAACAGCTGCACAATTTGACCGTATTTTTTTGTTCACGTTATGTCAGGAACCCACTGAAAGAATTTTACGATATTTTACTTTTAAAAATAAAACACACAAAAGCGGATTTGCCTCAGATTTGCAGCAGACCTTCAATACTTTTGGGCAGCTGAATCAGTTTTTCTCCTTGTGATCACCCAGCAACATTTTCCTTGATACTTATTTTATCCTGTTAACTTATTATTGTTAACTTATTATTTAGTATTTAACAACATTCTCAGGATAAAGGCCACGATTAGAATTTCTCGTTCTCTGTGGTACAATGCATTTTGACGTATGAATATGTAGGGCCGACTGAATAATACATTTCACCTTAGATTAATACAGAAAATGACTTCAGATCAAGCTTCACTCGGAAATCTGCGTTGTATAAATATAAAACCCAGATTAGATCGCCGTAAAGTAGAATAAACTTTGACTGGTGAAAATTCACGGATCAAAGTCGGGGTCATATACAGTAGTCAGTTCACAAAGTAGTGAGATAATAAAACAGCCCTTTTGTGCAAATACAAACTTAAATAACAAAAGATTTGTTATAAACCACATAAATTTGTGACACCACTCCCACACTGCTGAAGCTTGAAATATATTTTTCGATCTGTAAGGTTAGGTTGTGAATTATCAGCTATGTACGTAATGAACGCAAATTATAACTGATCACATAAAAATTCTTGGAGACGTCTTCATAATTTACGTAATAACTTTAAAGGCCTTTTATAGACACTCAGCGGCGTAGTAAGAAAGGAAAATTCGAAATATTTGCCGTGAATAGTTAAGCAAGCTGATTTCGACAATAGCCAATAATGACTGAACATCTCATATAAATGTGTTCTTGCTCTCCAGCTCGAGTACCAGTAACTAACTATACAATACGTATTATTTTTTTAACTACCCAACACGGTGCGTTAAGTGTTTTGACAACTGCACGCACGTTGACAAATAAAACGCAAGCAAGTTTACGTGAGTGAAGTAACGTTTTCAGAAGACCTGTGTTACACTGTCTCGGTAGCTGAGAGGTAACATTGTGCCAAAGTATTGAGCAGCATTGCTTTTTTTTTTTTGTTATGATTATAGGGCACAAAACTGCTACGGTCATAAGCGCCCATTCTGTGCCTTAGGGAAGGGTAAAAAAACCGAATGTGAAACCAGCAGCAATGGGAGCGAAACTCAAGAAGGAAGGGAACTAAAAACGGAAGGAAATATTAGAAAACTGCTATTGAAGGGGGGTTGTATTCCCCAAAAAGGAGCTTCAAATGACCGATGTCATCTCATTTACACTGATAAACTCGAGGACGCGATAGGTTGAGCGCGTGTCATCTGCTAAAAGTGAAGATATATCAGGCGACAACTGTAAACAGGCGCGCAGCGGATTAAAATAGGTGCACTGAAGTAAAAGTGTCCCACTGTCCACGGTTGAGAGCACTGAGGAAAAAGCGGGGGGAGGATCACCACTTAAAAGATGTCGATGGCCAAAAAGGACAGTGCCCTATCCGGAGCCTAGTTCAAATTACCTCCTCTCGATGACGAGGCCGGGAGGAAGAGGTCCAAGCACGAGGAAGATATTTTACGTCCCGCAATTTATTATTGGGAAATGTAGACCAATGTGTGTGCCATAAAAGAGTAACATGACGGCATAAAACGCTCTGTAGGTCAGCAAAGGGGAGCTGCATTGTGTGTGCTTACGCGATGTAGATTACATTGTTTCCTTTCGTTTACGTTACAGATATGTGAGTACTCCGCTTTGTCTACTGACGGCGACAAAGGACGAATGCATGTTCGGAATTCAATCGTAAATCATTTAAACTGAGGTTTCGCCTGGACAAAAATACCGTGCAGCAGTTAAAAGGTTGACAACACAGGAAAAGAGAGTATTTGCTGAAACCAAACAAATAAAACCAGTCACTGCCTTCAACGCGGATGCTACTTTTCACATTAAGATTTTATACCAAAGGAAGCTTTTGAATGGTGGTTGCTGATTTGTTTAAAACAGATGTACAACAGCTTGCAGTGCTGTCCATAACGTATCGGCTTGCATTGTCTCGCTGAAGAAAGGATCTAACAAAGCGCTTACGGAAAAAATGACGTGAGAAAACCCAGTTTGATTTTCATAAAACATCGGTAGCGCGTTTATCTGGTGATTTAGGTGCTATTGGCTGTATTCCTGTCCCCGTGAAATCATCTCCAATTTTCATTCAGTTTAAATCCATTGTAACGATTGAGAAGACTGTCAGCAATACGTATTTCATTACTGAATCCCAAAAACAAGAAACTGGATCTAAAATTATTCTGCTATTGCATTCCATCAAATGGAAATACTACGAGCGTTGGAACTTTAATAGTGGCAACTATTTATTTACAGCTCGTACAAAATAGATACGTGTTTCAAAGTTTTACTGACCTTCAGAGTAGTCACCAGCATTGTGTATAACCCGCTGCCAGCGATGTGGAAGTCGTAGGATACTCTGTAAGTAGGCTGTTTATGTTTTCTTATTGGCAACGTTACGTAGCGCTCTGTGCTGTGTGCAGTCTGTGGCTAGTTTGCATTGTTGTCTGCCATTGTAGTGTTGGGCAGAGGCAGCTGGCTGTGAACAGCGCGTAGCGTTGGCAGTTGGAGGTGAGCCGCCAGCAGTGGTGGATGTGGGGAGAGAGATGGCGGAGTTTTGTAATTTGTCATGAACTGATATACACTCCTGGAAATTGAAATAAGAACACCGTGAATTCATTGTCCCAGGAAGGGGAAACTTTATTGACACATTCCTGGGGTCAGATACATCACATGATCACGCTGACAGAACCACAGGCACATAGACACATGCAACAGAGCATGCACAATGTCGGCACTAGTACAGTGTATATCCACCTTTCGCAGCAATGCAGGCTGCTATTCTCCCATGGAGACGATCGTAGAGATGCTGGATGTAGTCCTGTGGAACGGCTTGCCATGCCATTTCCACCTGGCGCCTCAGTTGGACCAGCGTTCGTGCTGGACGTGCAGACCGCGTGAGACGACGCTTCATCCAGTCCCAAACATGCTCAATGGGGGACAGATCCGGAGATCTTGCTGGGCAGGGTAGTTGACTTACACCTTCTAGAGCACGTTGGGTGGCACGGGATACATGCGGACGTGCATTGTCCTGTTGGAACAGCAAGTTCCCTTGCCGGTCTAGGAATGGTAGAACGATGGGTTCGATGACGGTTTGGATGTACCGTGCACTATTCAGTGTCCCCTCGACGATCACCAGTGGTGTACGGCCAGTGTAGGAGATCGCTCCCCACACCATGATGCCGGGTGTTGGCCCTGTGTGCCTCGGTCGTATGCAGTCCTGATTGTGGCACTCACCTGCACGGCGCCAAACACGCATACGACCATCATTGGCACCAAGGCAGAAGCGACTCTCATCGCTGAAGACGACACGTCTCCATTCGTCCCTCCATTCACGCCTGTCGCGACACCATTGGAGGCGGGCTGCACGATGTTGGGGCGTGAGCGGAAGACGGCCTAACGGTGTGCGGGACCGTAGCCCAGCTTCATGGAGACGGTTGCGAATGGTCCTCGCCGATACCCCAGGAGCAACAGTGTCCCTAATTTGCTGGGAAGTGGCGGTGCGGTCCCCTACGGCACTGCGTAGGATCCTACGGTCTTGGCGTGCATCCGTGCGTCGCTGCGGTCCGGTCCCAGGTCGACGGGCACGTGCACCTTCCGCCGACCACTGGCGACAACATCGATGTACTGTGGAGACCTCACGCCCCACGTGTTGAGCAATTCGGCGGTACGTCCACCCGGCCTCCCGCATGCCCACTATACGCCCTCGCTCAAAGTCCGTCAACTGCACATACGGTTCACGTCCACGCTGTCGCGGCATGCTACCAGTGTTAAAGACTGCGATGGAGCTCCGTATGCCACGGCAAACTGGCTGACACTGACGGCGGCGGTGCACAAATGCTGCGCAGCTAGCGCCATTCGACGGCCAACACCGCGGTTCCTGGTGTGTCCGCTGTGCCGTGCGTGTGATCATTGCTTGTACAGCCCTCTCGCAGTGTCCGGAGCAAGTATGGTGGGTCTGACACACCGGTGTCAATGTGTTCTTTTTTCCATTTCCAGGAGTGTATATATTATGACTATTAAGGTAAATACATTGTTTGTTCTCTATTAAAATCTTTCATTTGCTAACTATGCCTATCAGTAGTTAGTGCCTTCAGTAGTTTGAATCTTTTATTTAGCTGGCAGTAGTGGCGCTCGCTGTATTGCAGTAGCTTGAGTAGCGAAGATTTTTGTGAGGTAAGTGATTTGTGAAAGGTATAGTTTAATGTTAGTCAGGGCCATTCTTTGTAGCGATTACTGAAAGTCAGATTGCGTTACGCTAAAAAAAAATATTGTGTGTCAGTTAAAGCACAGTCTTATGTATAATTGTTCAAAAAGGGGACGTTTCATATGTCGACCCTTAGCCGAGGATACCTCACTGCAATCCTGATTTTTTTTCTTGTAGCTTGTGTAATTAGTGTAGCTATTGTTTATTGCTAGCGCGTAATTGTAGAGAGAATCTCCTTTGTAGTTGCAGTCTTTCATTGTTGTACAGTAAAACAGTTGTGGCATGCATGTAGATTTGCACCAAGTATTTCGCAGCTACAATTAACTAGATATTATTTTCAGTGCTATGTTAATGTGTTCCCCTATTTTTGCTCTTCAAATTGTGTTTTTCCGTGTTGTCGTGTGAAATATTGTGACAATAATGGCGTGTGAAAAACGTAACACTAGGCTCCAAAGTAAACTGAGAAATGACAGCGAAGACGAAAGCAGTGTGTTAGCGCCACTGTGTAATGAATTAACTAATGTTCAACATAGTAACTTGGTAATTGTGCATAGGGAAATGGAGCGGGCGGCAAACAATGGCGTAGGCAGTGAAACAATTGGTGAACAGGGAAGCATTATCGATCGATCGCTCGGCAACAGCTCGCCTCAGGAATCCGAAATGACAGGACACAATTTTGCAAATACTGTAGATTCAGGTTTTGCGTCCTCACCGTTTTCTCAAATGAGTCAAGACACATTTTCTGCTTGTCAAAATGTGAATGTTGCCGGTGCAAATTCACTGCCGAAAAGCACTGAGGAACATGTTTCAGACACCAGTGCATTGTTATTACAATTAATGCAAGAAATGGGACAAAAGCTTCAAAAGTTAGACACAATGGAACAAAATCAGAGACAAATACAGCAAAAGCTTCAAAAGTTAGACATAATGGAACAAAATCTTCAAAAGTTAGACACAATGGAACAATACCAGAGACAAACACAGCAACAGTTAGACGCAATGGAACAAAATCTTCACACCACGCTTGAACAAACACGTGAAGATTTAACTACTGAGTTACATAACATTGAATCGAAATGTCAAAAAGTCTGTAATGACGTAAAAACACAAATTTGTGAGCATTTCCAACCTATTTTTTCGCGTCATGAAAATGCATTACAGAATCACGAAGCAGCCATAAAAGAACTGCAAACTATTGTTCATGAAAATCACGACACCCTGCAAGCTAAAATTGACTCAGTTTCATCTACCGATTCGGTTACGCAACTTGCAAAAACTCAAGAAAACTTAAAGGACACAGTAGATACGATTTCAACACAAATGGACACTCTGAAACTTGGTTCAGAAAAACACACTGAGGAAATAAGTACACTATCAGAGAAAGTAGTTGAACTTTCGGATCAGCTAAATAATTTATCTACGAAGGTAGATGATAATCTGAATGACTCAAGACCGGTAGTCTTTAATGACACAGAAGAGTGCGAACAAATTAGGAAATTCAATCAAAATCAAATCAATATACAGTACAAAAGAGAAATCCGAGAAGTACAAGATCAATTGGCACAAGTAATACAAAAATTACAAATTTCAGAGGACACTCGCGCTCCAACACGGGAAGAGGGACATAGAAATACGGAAAAGCCGCAACATAATAACACAGGGCATTTCGGAAGTTATGAAAGAAATTGGCAATGTGCACCGAATTTTGAGACGGAACCGCCGACACGACGTAACAATGACCGACATGCTACTCGCCGACACGATGATTTTGACTATAAGCTGTTCATTACTACACATAAATTCAAAACATTTAAGAATTCTGACAACGACATTCATCCACAAGCATGGCTCCATCAATTCTCTCATTGTTTTCCTCCAAACTGGTCGTTAGAACACAGATTAGAATTTATGTGTGGCTACTTAGAGAATGAACCAGCCGTAAGAATGCGATCGGTCATTCACGATTGCCACAGTGAAGGAGAATTTTACCATGCCTTCCTCTCAGCATATTGGTCTCAAGCCACACAAGACCGAGTAAAACATGGCATCATAATGATGAAACATTTCGAACAATCTGAATTCTCCAGTCTTGTGAAATATTTTGAAGACATGTTGCACAAGAATCAGTACCTGTCAAACCCATACAGCCCCTGAGAACTCATCCGCATTTGCTTAATCAAATTACCTGAACATTTACGACATATTATTTTAGCAGGACGTTGCAAAGAAGACATTGAGGCTTTTCAGGGACTGTTACTAGAACTGGAAATTGACACTGACAATCGCGGAACGCGGAAACAGGAACACAACAATTACAGGTCATATCCGTCGAAATTCCACGATGAAAGAAATAATAAATGGACACGACAAGGCTATTCTCACAACACAAATCGTGACCAAAACAGACACCACCTTTATGACAACCGCTGGCAGAATAATAGTTACAGAGAAAGATCGCATTTCCGTAGTAATGAATATGACAGAGATAACCATAGAAACAGACAATATGGAAATCAGAACTATTATTATCAAGGGAGACAGAATAATTTCAGATGCAACAGTTCAGCGCGCAGTTACGATTCAGGGAGAAATTCTCCACCACGTGACCGACAAAAAAGAAACTGTGTAAACTACCGACATAACGACAGACCTGAATTCCATCAGAACTGGCGAGCTTCAAACAGGGCAGGGCCTTCTCGTCAAAGTGAATTTGTAGAAGTTAGATCTCCTAATCCCAATAACGGCGCGCGCCAACAAAGAGACAGACAATGACTCGCACAGCAGGCACACGCGTGCGCCCGCTGGCTCCGAGAAAAATAACATAAGACGCTAGCCTTGAGAAACATTTTAGCATTCTTTACCGAAGTATACCGCATGATAATTACGTTCAAGTTGAAACTCTGAGTACTGTGAAGAGCAAAGGTTTACACCACATTTCACATGTAAAACCGTTTATTGAAAGATAATCTGCTTTATAACTTAGTTTTTGCCATAAAAATTTTTCACTTCACGTTACTAGTATGCTTTGTCAGACTTAGAATCTGTTAATATGCAACAATGTTTGAAGTTAAATATCCAGTCAAGAACCGAGAGAACTTATTTAAACAGAAATTAGGAATGCATTGTTATAGTGAACAGACGACACAGTGTTATTGTGTGTGTACACTCTTGCTTGTTAGTGGCACGATTACGTAACGACTATAAGGCTTACATACTTAGGACACATACTGGTACTGCTAATGAGATTTTAATGCAACATTTTGGTTTACTTGAAAATACATTCTGGATTTAAAGTACTTTCTGTGAGATACCAGATGACACAGTGGTTAGTTTATTTGACAGCCACACGACTATATCACGACGCTACTAATGTGTGACACAATTTATCTTGTTGCTTTTGCGGTGTATCTGTTTTATATCTGCACAGTTTTTCTGAATTCTTCTGGAAAGTAAAACATATTTTAGTAGTAACTTTTGTGGCATAGCTACAAGGAGACAGCTTTTCTGTAGCACAACAATACGTTACAGCACAGTACTTTCTTCATCACAACAATAAGCGTAATAACTACGATATCTATACACAAAGCATTTCACTTTTGTTTATCATGAGGTAAGTACATTGACTTCTGCAGAACTTAGCTTTCGGAGGACGATAACTACGAGACTTCCACAGAGATTATCTTACAACATGACGCACAGTTTAGCGCTACAGTTCACGTATTTGAGTGATTAATTTCGCACTTAAAACATTTATTTTTTTAAGATATTTGAAGTGCAATGATACAAGGGTTTTCCGTGATACATTTCATTCCATTGTTGTAATCTGTAACACCTGAGGGTATAATTACATTAATCCTCAGGGGGGTACACGCCTACTTTGAGTACCATGTGTTTGGCAAGCACAAGGAGCCCTAGCTAATATGGTATTTGCTTATACAACTTTACACTTCGGTACCATATTTCTCTAACACATAAATTACACAGCTATCTGATCATTTAACTGTGAGAGACAAACATTTTTTTTACTACATCAGAGACTCATGCTTACGCAATTACACAGTTGGATAACTTCACACTTATGAAATTGTATTTTGTCTGTACTTTGTGAACTGTTCATAATTTTTCAGAACCATTGTGATGCTATGAGAGCTTTGAATGATGTATTTGGTGTGGGATCATGATTTTTAAAGTACGTTTGAGGTAGATGACACTATTGAAATGAGCAGAGAATTTTTTTTAGGTTCTGACATTATTGCAGAAAGCTACGACGTTTTTGAGATTCGACTGAGGTGTTATGATGTTATTTTTACGACGACGATGTGTATTATGCTGCTGAGGTATGTTTATGATCAATAAGCTGATGCTCTATGAGTTATTTGATTATGCTACGTCTCTTATGATGAAATATTGAAGAAGTGTCGACGAATAAGGTAAGGAATAATGAGTAGTGCTTAAGGGACTCTGGTTTGTGAAAAAGGTTGTTGCAAACCAAGAATCGTACTCTAAGAGTTATGAAATGTGTGTATATGCGTGAATGTATCACAATGCTGGCGAAAATTTTTTGGACACTGTTATATTTATAGGATTTTGTATCTACACATTTGTAACGCAAATTCTCGACCTTTGAAATTTTTATATGAGACTGTCACTGTAGCGGAAACTGCTGTCGTAAATATTTTGGTAAGAAAGCTAAGGAACCTTGATGTAATGCGTTGTGGCGCCCAGCTGGGCCAGCCGCCTGGAGAAAAAGCCATTAGGTGGAGAAAAAAAGAGGCCATTAACCTCGCTTCTGACATTCCTTTGTAGAAAGCACTGCAAATACGACACGCTCATTACTTGGAAAGATACTTACATTTACACAGCTGATTATTGACTACTGTCTTTCTAGATGAGATATTTTTTTTACAACTTGTGAAATGTCACATGACTATTGAATGATATTTTTATGCTTTGCTTTTTATAGTTGCTTATTTCATTTGATATCTAGTTTCCAGCTGTGTTGCAGCATTGCTTTTGTAAAATAAAATGCATTTGCTAATGTGAACACTTTCTGTCAACAGATCTATTAAATAATAATTTTGTAATCCACATTCTTAAAAAAAAAGGAGCTCTTGGAATGGAAAGAACAATAAGAAGGGACTAATAACAGTAACTGCATACATAATTTTCTTTTCAACTACTTGGTAATTTTTTTTGGTACAGTAAGTTATCGTGATGCATCACTGTAGTGTTAAGATGTGACATAGGTATTAGACATGGCCATTTTTAGTGTAATATTTTTTCTGCTTGAGCTTTGTCATGTTTAAATATAAGCTGCTGTTTGCCAGGCATAGTGTTACTGAATTTGACTTTGTGTTACTCTGCTAAGCCAGTTTACTACTGATTTATTATTTTTCTTGTTTGCTGCTCATTGCCTTATATTAGTTGTAATTTATGCTGCTTGCTTCGCCATTTGTATTTTTGATCTTTGGTGTTTGTGTTAATTATTTTGTGCTGCTGCATTGCCTCGTCCCTTAGTTTAGCATCTGAGCTCAGTAGATTTAAGTTAGCTTAAGAGGGGGTAGAGTGCATAAGAAACTGACTATGGAGAATAGGGAAAGAAATGCATTGAGAAGTTGAACGAAAAAAGTACAGAAAGCAGGTATAGATAGGACTTTTTGGGAATAATGATGAACGAAGGGAGATCTCCATGCAAAATATGCAGTAAAACAAACTCTGTCATTTCCTTTTGTGTCATCCCTCTACATGTTTGTGTACCCTTGTGTATTTGTGTTTTTCCTGTCTTTATGTGTTTAGCTGATGAGAGCTATGTTGTAGAATTTTTCTAATACTATGTTATTTGCTTTGTAAAGATGTTTAGACATTATTTATTCTGTTTTGTTGCTCATATGTGAAGGTGATGTTTCAAAAGTTATTCTGATCTTTATGTATGTACTCATGTCATAATTCCTGTAACACTGACGTATATGTTATTTCGATTCTTTTGTAAAGCCTGTATTACAAATGTTCTCTGTATTGTTATGTTCTTTAATGATGTATTTTGTACCTTTGTAATTGATTTCTTATGTTATAAAATTGTAATTGACACCAGGTCATCAAATTACTAACTTGTAAGCTACATTTCACTGCACACGTTTCTGTTGGTCATAGTATATGGACAATATGTGAGAAGTAGGGACTGATAGTGTAAGTAGGCTGTTTAGGTTTTTTTATTGGTAACGCCACCTCTGTATAGAAAATCACTGGCTGTGCGGTGTGCAGTCTGTGGCTGCTTTGCATTGTTGTAATACTCGCCATTGTAGTGTTAGGCAGCTGGCTGTGAACAGCGCATAGCGTTGGGCAGTTGGAGGTGAGCCGCCAGCAGTGGTGGATGTGGGGAGAGAGATGGCGGAGTTTTGTAATTTGTCATGAACTGCTATATATATATATGATGATATCAAGGTAAATACATTCTTTGTTCTCTATTAATATCTTTCATTTGCTAACTATCCCTATCAGTAGTTAGTGCCTTCCATAGTTTGAATCTTTTATTTAGCTGGCAGTAGTGGCGCTCGCTGTATTGCAGTAGCTTGAGCAGCGAAGATTTTTGTGAGGTAAGTGATTTGTGAAAGGTATAGTTTAATGTTAGTCAGGGCCATTCTTTTGTAGGGAATTTTGAAAGTCAGATTGCGTTGCGCTAACAAAATATTGTGTGTCAGCATAAGCACAGTCCTGTGTAAAATTATTAAAAGGGGACGTTTCATATGTCGACCCTTAGCCTAGGATACCTCACTGGAATCTTCTGATTTTTTCTTGTAGTTTGTGTAATTAGTGTAGATTTTGTTTATTGCTAGCGCGTAATTGTAGAGAGAATCTCCTTTGTAGTTGCAGTCTTTCATTGTTGTACAGTAAAACAGGTGTGGCACGCATGTAGATTTGCACCAAGTATTTCGCAGCTGCAATTAACTAGATATTATTTTCAGTGTTATGTTAATGTGTTTTCTTATTTTTGCTCTTCAAATTGTGCTTTTCTGTGTTGTCGTGTGAAATACTGTGACAATAATGGCGTGTGAAAAACGTAATACTAGGCTCCAAACTAAATTGAGAAATGACAGTGAAGACGAAAGCAGTGTGTTAGCGCCACTGTGTAATGAATTAACTAATGTTCAAAGTAGTAATTTGGTAATTGCGCATAGGGAAATGGAGCGGGCGGCAAACAATGGTGTAGACAGTGAAACAATTAGAGAACAGGGAAGCATTATCGATCGATCGGTCGGCAACAGCTCGCCTCAGGAATCCGAAATGACAGGACACAATTTTGCAAATACTGTAGATTCAGGTTTTGCGTCCTCACCGTTTTCTCAAATGAGTCAAGACACATTTTCTGCTTGTCAAAATGTGAATGTTGCCGGTGCAACTTCACTGCCGAATAGCACTGAGGAACATGTTTCAGACACCAGTGCACTGTTATTACAATTAATGCAACAAATGGGACAAAAGCTTCAAAAGTTAGACATAATGGAACAAAATCTTCAAAAGTTAGACACAGTGGAACAAAATCTTAAAAAGTTAGACACAACACTTGAACAAAATCAGAAACAAATAGGACAAAATCTTCAAAAGTTAGACGCAATGGAACAAAATCTTCAAAAGTTAGACTCAATGGAGCAAACTCTTGAACAAACACGTGAGGATTTAACTACTGAGTTACATCACATTGAATCGAAATGTCAAAAAGTCTGTAGTGACGTAAAAACACAAATTTGTGAGCATTTCCAACCTATTTTTTCGCGTCATGAAAATGCACTACAGAATCACGAAGCAGCCATAAAAGAACTGCAAACTACTGTTCATGAAAATCATGAGACCTTGCAAGCTAAATTTGACTCAGTTGCATCTACCGATTCGGTTACGCAACTTGCAAAAACTCAGGAAAACTTGAAGGACACAGTAGATTTGATTTCAACACAAATGGACACTCTGAAACTTGGTTCAGAAAAACACACTGAGGAAATGTGTTCACTATCGGAGAAAGTAGCCGAACTTTCGGATCAGGTCACTAACTTATCTACAAAGGTAGATGATGATCTGAATGACACAAGACCTGTAGCCTTCACTGACACAGAAGAGTATGAACAAATTAGAAAATTCAAACAAAATCAAAATCAAATCAATACACAGTACAAAAGAGAAATCCGGGAAGTACAAGATCAGTTGACGCAGGTAATACAAGAATTACATATTTCAGAGGACACTCGCGCTCCAGTACAGGAAGAGGGACATAGAAATACGGAACAGCCACAAAATAATAACACAGCGCATTTCGGAAATTATGAAAGAAATTGGCAAGGTGCACCGAATTTTGAAGTGGAACCGCCGAAACGACGTAACAATGACCGATATGCTACTCGCCGACACAATGATTTCTACTATAAGCTGTTAAAAAAAAAAAAAAAAAGTTCGGCGCGCAGTTACGATTCCGGGAGAAATTCTCCACCACATGACCGACAAACAAGAAACTATGTAAACTACCGACATAACGACAGACCTGAATTTCATCAGAACTGGCGGGATTATAACAGAGCTGGGCCCTCTCGGCAAGGCGAATTTGTAGAAGTTCGGTCTCCTAATCCCAATAACGACGCGCGCCAACAAAGAAACAGACAATGACCCGCACAGCAGGCAGACACCTGCGCCGGCTGGCTCCGAGAAAAATAACATAGACGCTAACCTTGAGAAAAATTCCAGTATTCTTTACCGACGTATACCGCATGATAATCGATTTCAAGTTGAAACTCTGTGCACTAGGAAGAGTTAAGGATTCCATCACATTTCACATGTAAAACCGTTTATTGAAAGATAATCTGCTTTTTAACTATGTCTTTGCCACAAAATTTTTTACTTCACATTTCTAGTATGCTTTGTCAGACGTAGAATCTGTTAACAAGCAACAATGTTTGAAGTTAAATATCCAGTCAAGAACCAAGAGATCTTATTTAAACAGAAATTACGAATGCATTGTTATTGTGAACAGACGACACAGTGTTATTGTGTGTGTACATTCTTGCTTGTTAGTTGCTCGATTACGTAACGACTATAAGGCTCACATACTTAGAACATTTACCAGTACTGTTAATGAGATTTTAATGCAACATTTTGGTTTATTTGAAAATACATTCTGAAATTAAAGTGCTTTCTGAGTGATACCATATGACACAGAGGTTAGTTTATGTGACAGCTACACGATTTTATCATGACGCTACTAATGAGTGACAATTTACAATGTTGCTTTTGCAGTGTATCTGTTTTACATCTGCACAATTTTTCTGAATTCTTCTGGAAAGTAAAACATGTTTTAGTATTTAACTTTTGTGGTATAGCAACAATGAGACAGCCTTTTTCGTGGCACAACAATACGTTACAGTACAGTACTTTCTTCATCACAACAATAAGCGTAATAACTACGATATCTATACACAAAGCATTTCACTTTTGTTTATCATGAGGTAAGTACATTGACTTCTGCAGAACTTAGCTTTCGGAGGACGATAACTACGAGACTTCCACAGAGATTATGTTGCGACATGACACACAGTTTAGCGCTACAGGACACGTATTTGAGTGATTAATTTTGTACTTAAAACATTTATTTTTAAAGATTTTTAAATTGCAAAGAAAGTTTTCCGTGATACATTTCATTCCATTGCTGTAATCTGTAACACCTGAGGGTATAATTACATTAATCCTCAGGGGGGTACACGCTTACTTTGTGTACCATGTGTGTGGCAACCACAAGGAACCCTAGCTAAAATGGTATTTGCTTATACAACTTTACACATCGGTACCATATTTCTCCAACACATAAATTACACAGCTATCTGATTATTTGACAAAGAAATAAACATTCTTTTTACTACGTCAGTGACAGATGTTTACGCAATTACACAGTTGGATAACTTCACACTTACGAAATTGTATGTTGTTTGTACTTTGTGAACTGTTCATATTTTTTCAGAACCATTGTGATACTATGAGAGCTTTGAATGATATATTTGGTAAGGGAGCATGATTTTAAAGTACGTTTGAGGTAGATGACACTTTTGACATGAGCAGAGAATTTTTTTTAAGTTTTGATATTATTGGAGGAAGCTACGACGATTTTGAGAGTTGACTGAGGTGTTATGATGTTATTTTTACGACGACTATGTGTATTATGTTGTTGCAATATGTTTATGATCAATAAGCTGATGCTATATAAGGAATGTGTTTACGTGTTTATATGTATATGAATAATGAATAGAAGTTAGGGACTATGGTTTGTGAAAAAGGTTGTTGGAAACTAAGAATCGTACTTTAAGAGTTATGAAATGTGTGTATATGCGTGAATGTATCACAATGCTGGCGAAAATTTTTTGGACGCTGTTATATTGATAGGATTTTGTTTCTACAGATTTGTAACCCAGATTCTTGACCTGTGAAATATTTTTATATGAGACTGTCACTGTAGCGGAAACTGGTGTCGTAAATATTTCCGTACGAAAGTTAAGTGACCACCTGCACGTAATGCGTTGTGAGCAGCCAGGTGTGCCAGCCGCCTTGAGAAAAAGCCATTAGTGTGTGGCGCAGGTGGTAGAAAAAAAAAAAAAGTGGGAGGCCATTATCCTCGCTATTGACATTCGTTTGTAGAAAGCATTGTAAATACGACACGCTAATAATAGCTTGGAAACATTCTTACATCTGCACACCTGATTAGGACAAGTGTCTATCTACGAGAATTGAGAGAAATGCCATATGGCTTGCTTTATGTATTTATTTACTCATTTTGTTTAATATCTAGTTTCTAGCTGCACTGCAGCACTGGTTAAAATAAAATTTTATAGATGTACTAATATAAATATTTTCTGTCTCCAGATCCAGTAAATAATAGTTTTGTGATATATTTCCAAAAAATGAGGGAGCATAAAAAGACATTTCCCTTCACAGGAATTGCATAAACAATTTCTTTACGATTTGGTAACTTATCTGCTAGTGTAAGTTCTCATGATGCATCACTCGAGTGTTAAGATGTGACATAGGTATTAGACATGACCATTTTTAGTGTAATATTTTTTCTGCTTGAGCTATGTCATGTTTAGGTATAAGTTGCTGCTGTTTGCCAGGCATAGTGTTATTGAATTTGACTTTGTATTATTCTGTTAAGCCAGTTTTACTAATGATTTATTTTTATTGTTTGCTGCACATTGCCTTAGATTAGTTGTAATATTACAATTGCTTTGCTAATTTCTTAATGCTGCTTGCTTCGCAAATCTGCGTTTTTTTTCATTGCTGTTTATATTAATTGTTTTATGTGATGCTGCATTGCCTCGTCCCTTGGTATATATATCTGGGCTCAGTAGATTTAAGTTAGCTTAAGAGGGGGTAGACTATATAAGAAACTATGATGAATTTATAAGAAATGCATTGAGAAGCTATCAGAAAATGGTTTGGCAAAAAAAAAAAAAAAAAGGATACTGTACAGTGGAGAAAAACTATTTTTGACAGAGGATGTGAACAGAATACAGAAAACAGGCTTAATAGGACTTTTGGGAATAATGATGAACGAAGGGAGATCTCCATGCAAAATACTGCAGTAAAACAAACCCTGTCCTTTCCTTTTGTGTTATCCCACTATGTGTTTGTGTACCCTTGTGTATTTGTTTTCTTCCTGTCTCTGTGTAGTTTCATAGAATTTTTTCTTCTTCTAATACTAAGCTACATTCACTATGATGAGGAATACTGTTATCCTCAAATATAATTGGCATTAATAATATGTTATTTACCTTGTAAATATGCTTAGACATTATTTATTTTGTTTTATTTTAATGCTCATGTGTGAAGTTGATGTTTCGAAAGTTATTCTGATCTTTTATGTATGTACTCATGTCATAATTCCTGTAACACTGACGTATATGTCTATTTCTATTCTTTTGTAAAGCCCCTATTACCACAAATGTTATCTGTATTGTTATGTTCTTTACTGATGTGTTTTGTACCTTTGTTATTGTGTTCTTATGTTATAAAATTGTAATTGACACCAGTTCATCAAATTAAGCAACTTGTAAGTTACATTTCACTGCACACGTTTTTGTTGGTCATAGTATATGGACAATATGTGAGAAGTAGGGACTGATAGTGTTTGCACTTGTGTTAATAATTCAGCAAGGGACTGGATAACAGCATTGCTGGTTCTAAGGACAATTCCAAAAACTTTGTGAGTGCACAAGTGGTGGTTATGGACTTGCTATATTATCCGCAAGACTCTTCAATGGTGATTGTGCACCTGCACAGTCACAACAGATGGCTGCTGGCCATCTCTACAAGGACTGCAGTGGGTCTGCACCTCTGCTGACTCACCAGTACCGTAATCTCTACAAGGACTACAGTGGGTCTGCGTCTTTGCTGACTCACCAGTACCATTATTTCTACAAGGACTGCAGTGGGTCTGCGCCTCTGGTGGCCCACCAATACCGTAATCTCTACCAGGACTACAGTGGGTCTGCTCTGTGATGACCTACCCACCAATACTCTTCAAAATTTCGACTGACTCCGCTGTGGGTTTACTCTGTTGTGGCCCATTACCTGTCTCCATGTAGAGTCAGCACTGTCTTTTCGTTGGAAGGACAACAATACTTCTTCAATACTGCATGGAAACCCACTACTTCCGTGTGCATTTTCTTTTACTGCTCAGACTTTGAGAAAAAGACTGATATTTTACTGTGATGAACGATTAGGACTGTCTTTATGGACTGTGAGAAAATTTTAGCTTTTGACCAACATTGTATCAATAAGTGTGTGCATTTGATTTCTTTGTTATTGTAATTATGAAAAATTTTTTCAAATCTGTATTGGGCACTGCCCAAACCAATTTGTAAAATTTTTTGTGGGGAGCGTGGGGGCTATGTAAGTAGGCTGTTTAGGTTTTTTTATTGGTAACGCCACCTCTGTATAGAAAATCACTGGCTGTGCGGTGTGCAGTCTGTGGCTGCTTTGCATTGTTGTAATACTCGCCATTGTAGTGTTAGGCAGCTGGCTGTGAACAGTGCATAGCGTTGGGCAGTTGGAGGTGAGCCGCCAGCAGTGGTGGATGTGGGGAGAGAGATGGCGGAGTTTTGTAATTTGTCATGAACTTCTATATATATATGATGATATCAAGGTAAATACATTCTTTGTTCTCTATTAATATCTTTCATTTGCTAACTATGCCTATCAGTAGTTAGTGCCTTCAGTAGTTTGAATCTTTTATTTAGCTGGCAGTAGTGGCGCTCGCTGTATTGCACTAGCTTGAGCAGCGAAGATTTTTGTGAGGTAAGTGATTTGTGAAAGGTATAGTTTAATGTTAGTCAGGGCCATTCTTTTGTAGGGAATTTTGAAAGTCAGATTGCGTTGCGCTAACAAAATATTGTGTGTCAGTATAAGCACAGTCCTGTGTAAAATTATTAAAAGGGGACGTTTCAATAGTGTTTGCACGTGTGTTAATGATTCAGCAAGGGACTGGATAACAGCATTGCTGGTTCTAAGGACAATTCCAAAAATTTCGTGAGTGGACAAGTGGTGCTTTATGGACTTGCTATATTCTCCGCAAGACTCTTCGATGGTGACTGTGCACCTGCACAGCCGCAACAGATGGCTGCTGGCCGTCTCTACATGGACTACAGTGGGTCTACACCTTTGCTGACTCACCAGTACCATTATTTCCACAAGGACTGCAGTGGGTCTGCACCTCTGGTGGCCTACCAATACCGTAATCTCTACCAGGACTACAGTGGGTCTGCTCTGTGATGACCTACCAAACGATATTCTTCAAAACTTCGATTGACTCCGCTGTGGGTTTGCTCTGTTGAGGCCCATTACCTGTCAGCATGTCAAGAGTCAGCACTGTCTTTCCGTTGGAAGGACAACACTACTTCTTCAAGACTGCATGGAAATCCACTACTTCTGTGTGCAATTTCTTTTACTAATGAGACTTTGTGAAAAAAAAACTGTAATTACTATTATGATGAATGATCAGAACTATCTTTATGGACTGTGAGAAAATTTTAGCTTTTGACCAACATTGTATCAATAAGTGTGTGCATTTGATTTCTTTGTTATTGTAATTACGATTATGAAAAATTTTAACTAATATGTATTGCCCAGTGCCCAAAACAATTTGTAAAAATTTTAGTGGGGAGCATGGGGGCTATGTAAGTAGGCTGTTTATGTTTTCTTATTGGCAACGTTACGTAGCGCTCTGTGCTGTGTGCAGTCTGTGGCTAGTTTGCATTGTTGTCTGCCATTGTAGTGTTGGGCAGAGGCAGCTGGCTGTGAACAGCGCCTAGCGTTGGCAGTTGGAGGTGAGCCGCCAGCAGTGGTGGATGTGGGGAGAGAGATGGCGGAGTTTTGTAATTCGTCATGAACTGA
This sequence comes from Schistocerca nitens, assembly GCF_023898315.1. Classification (NCBI taxonomy): domain Eukaryota; kingdom Metazoa; phylum Arthropoda; class Insecta; order Orthoptera; family Acrididae; genus Schistocerca; species Schistocerca nitens. The sequence continues at coordinate 226,669,227 of NC_064619.1, forward strand.
TATATATATTATGACTATTAAGGTAAATACATTGTTTGTTCTCTATTAAAATCTTTCATTTGCTAACTATGCCTATCAGTAGTTAGTGCCTTCAGTAGTTTGAATCTTTTATTTAGCTGGCAGTAGTGGCGCTCGCTGTATTGCAGTAGCTTGAGTAGCGAAGATTTTTGTGAGGTAAGTGATTTGTGAAGGGTATGGTTTAATGTTAGTCAGGGCCATTCTTTGTAGCGATTACTGAAAGTCAGATTGCGTTGCGCTAAAAAAAAATATTGTGTGTCAGTTAAAGCACAGTCTTATGTATAATTGTTCAAAAAGGGGACGTTTCAACTCTTAGCACTGCCAGCTGTGTTGACAGTTGGAGCAGCCTCTGCGAGGGATTAGCCGAGCGGTCTGGGGCGCTGCAGTCATAGACTGTGCGGCTGGTCCCGGTGGAGGTTCGAGTCCTCCCTCGGGCATGGATGTGTGTGTTTGTCCTTAGGATAATTTAGGTTAAGTAGTGTGTAAGCTTAGGGACTGATGACCTTAGCAGTTGAGTCCCTTAAGATTTCACACACATTTGAACATTTTTTTGGAGCAGCGCGGCCCATTGCCCGACGAATTTGTAGCAATTCTGAAGCGAATTCCGTGAAGTGTTTCCTTCAGAAATCGAGTTGAACTCACAAGGACATAAGTCAGGGTAGTGCAGTAGATGGTATAGTACTTAGCAGCCCCATCAGTTAAACAAATCAGTAACAGCCTGCATTGTACGTGCTTGAGCATTGTCCTGCAAAATAATGGTTAGGTCCCACAGAAAGTATCATCACTTCTGTCTCTATGCTGTTCATTTTTGGAACACAACCTACGGCCGAGCGGTTCCAGGCGCTTCAGTCCGGAACCGCGCTGCTTCTACGGTCGCAGGTTCGAATCTTGCCTCGGGCATGGAAGTGTGTGATGTCCTTAGGTTAGCTATGTTTAAGTAGTTCTAAGTCTAGGGGACTGATGACCTCAGATGTTATGTCCCATAGTGCTTAGAGCCATTAGAACCATTTGATGAATTTCCTACTAAAACAACATGCAGGCCGGCCGGTGTGACCGAGCGGTTCTAGGCGCTTCAGTCTGGAACGCACGACCGCTACGGTCGCACGTTCGAATCCTGCCTCGGGCATGGATGTGTGTGATATCCTTAGGTTAGTTAGGTTTAAGTAGTTTTAAGTTGTAGGGAACTGATGACCTCAGATGTTAAGTCCCATAGTGCTAAGAGCTATTTGAACAACATGCCGCTTCTTCCCCACCAAGAAATCATTAAAACTGTCACAAACTTCATTTCATTCATACTTTATTCAACAAGTGTTGGTGTGGTACTGACTCGAAAGCTTGTCGGCAGTCACAAGACACTATATCCACCAACTGGCCTTGACCTGGGAAATGTTTCCTTCTTCGTTATCGTTGACGGAAGAGTGGATTATAAATCACGATTCACTGTACAAAATTCCAGTGGGAACTCTTAAAAGAAGAACTGCTGCTCTATGAAATTCCAAAAAACAGCCGTGAACGGGATGTTAGTTAATGTCTTTCCTTCATAATTCTAATAACCATCACAGTGACGGCTAGTCTCCCAAGGCAAATAACGACTTATGTCATTTATCCATAGAGGGAGTAACTGAGACTCCTCCTCTGCACGCTAGTAATTTTTGTACTGGTTTGTGAGACTCAAATAGCTCGCTGAGTTTACTTACAGTCACTTGCATGGAATCAAACGACATCTTTCGAATTTCTTTCTGCTTCTAATGAAGCTTTTTCGATGTGTGTAATTTTATATGACCCACGTGCCTTATGCTGTGCCGCACTCACTAATTCTCAGTCCGAGGGTATGTGGGGCTGTACGTGCTTTAATACTTTTTTTTGCACTCTCGGGACAGAGTCTGGCGTTTCTTTCTTGCCTTAAACATGCCACGTTTTTAGATTCAGCATAAAAGCAGAAGCAAATATTAAAGTGTTGCACTTATTATGCATGAAATCCGCGTATTTTGCTGCTGTTCGGTCAGATGCTGAGTTTCACACATATGAAGCACACACTTGAGAGAGATCTAAATGCCGAATATAAAACAGAACACATAATGAAGGTGTAATACAAAACGACTACATGTGTAGGGCGTCTACGTCGGTTCACGTCCGCAGGTATAACTTTTAATTACCCTACCCGTGACCCCTGCATTACTAGCTATTAAACATGCTGCATGTTTCTTTGCAGACTGTTTTTATTTGTTTGGAAATAGCAAAAAATATGTACTGTATTGACTAAGTGAACTATATTGTTAATTTATTGTAAAGTTCTCTCAGCAAATAATGCATATTTTTCCCATTTCCAAACAAAGAAAAGCAGTCTGTAATACAAACGTGTTTGAAGCATATCTGGTAGCTGACTTTTACACAAATTGCGTCGCTCACACAAGGCAATTATAGTTCGTCTATCTACACTACCTACATCCGTGAAATAAGAACTGTACTAAGGTATTCCCAAAGCCCGCAACATATTATAAGAAATGCGGTTCACAGTCCTCCTGCGATACGTGTTCGTACCCCTTCAAGCCATCTTTTTGTCAGGGTGTGCAACAGTTAAAACCTTTAGCTTCGGCATCGCTATTAGTGAGTGGCGGGTAATGGAACACTTGGACCGGGATCTGGATACTGCGGGTTATTGCGTTTCATGGTGTAGCAGCGTGTTTAAATTGATTTTATTTTAATTTTATTTATGATATATTATGTATAATTTGATTAGACAATAAAATTTTTATGTAAAGCAGGCAAGAAAATTAAATGCAAATGTGGCTACAGAAGTATTGCCAGTAATTCATGTCATTTGAAACATAATTTGTCACAGTAATGACTGGTAAATTCCATCTTCGATACTTAATCTCGCTGGAGACTCTTAAAGTCTTAAGCGTTGGAGACACTGGCAAAAAGTTGGATCGATAGAGCAGTAGCAGATTCTGCAAGGCGTCCGTAAGTTTGCTCTTTGTAGATGCTGTTTCCTGCCTTAGCAACCTGGTGGCTTGAACCCTGCTTTGAGACTTTATAATGCAGACATAAATCACGCTTCCTCCCGTGCGTGACGTAACTCTTCCATCACCAGTCGTAAAACCTTCGGGTCGAAGCAGTTTTTTTTTTCTCTTTCCCTGCTCCGCTGCATTCGTCACGTTATGCACGTCTGGTGCGGTTTGTTTGATCGATAGTCCGCTGGAGACAGGCATAATGCACGATAGAGCTCAGATCTAAGCTACACAGCACGAGAAACTAGTCCACGATTCCATAAGCAGCTGTTCGGAACCCGCGGCTACATCGCTTGTGAGCAAACAGCCGTCGCCACGTATCAGCCATGCGGTAAGTGCGTTGAGAATTCGTTACCATGGTGATGTCAACTCGCGAGGCTGTTGCTTCTCAGATTACGCCCACTTCTGCGGCACATCGCTTCCAAGTATCAGCACAGCTTTACGATCTTTCGAATACACGCAGACTTAATTCTGGTTCGACACATTTTGATTTTATACTCCTGTCACCATACTGAAGTATATTTAAACATTAGACTGGCTATGTACGACTTCGTACATTTCTAGCTCTAAAATTCCCTTGAAGGTCATAGTTAAATTGTTATTTCACTAAACATATTACCAACAATAGTTTGAAAAGCCTGAGAATACAAAACACTATTTCACGCTGAACTGCACTCTGTCACCACTTTCGTAGTTTCTTATTTCCACTAACGAGTTTCGAAGTGTTATTTCTTCGTCTAAAGATAAGGACGTTTTTCATTTCACACGTGATATGCTTTATAACTTTTAGTTGATACCACGTTCCAATTTTCTGCTAGCTTAACTGTAAACCGTGACCTGAAACGAATTAAAAGTGTCCAATTTAGAAACATTCGAACTAGTTTATTATAGAAAATTAATAATTTTTCTTTCCTCTTACCAGTAAACTGGTAGGGTCTTGTGTGACCTTAATTATGTGAGTGAAAGAGATTCACCGAGAGGTGGATTTTTTTGTTTGTCATTCTGTTTGTCTATTTCCGGTCTGTTTCAGTGCATTATAAAAAGTACATAATTGTTTGTCAAAACCTGTCTTCATTTCATACCCACTCCTACACGTTCACATAAGGATATGCTGTTCTTCTATAAATTAATCTTATGCCCTTTCTTTTATTTTTTTCATAATTCCCGCAACGGATTCAGTATGTCACAGTAATTAGAGAGACGTACTTATTTGGCAACTCTCTTTAAAATCATGATTGCAGAAAGCTGTCTAGCGTTTTGCATAAATTCGTCTTGTACCCATTGTTTACATGTTACAACATTTAAAGTTATTTATCTAGCCCATGAAGTAATTAAAATTCATTAGTCTTTTTTATGCATGGGTTCAGAGCCACATTCAATTTCTTTACAAGAAGTCATTTGCCTACAGCATTAGTTAATTTTTTAGATCCGTGGTTACCAAGCTAATTCTCCCCCCCCCCTCCTCCACCTCCTACACCCCTTCCGTCTTGGACATTATCAAGCACTATCATACAAAAAAATCATTATATGCTTTGATTTGTCATGCTCAATATTCGACCACTAACACACAAAAATACATTATATGCTTCCATTTGTTGTGCTGACGTATGGAAGCTTATAAAACATTTTTTGTGTGAAGTTGCTTGATAATGCGCGAGGGGGTGAAATTTGATAATAACCAATGAAATGAAGTGGTTGTTTCGATATGAAAAAAAAGTCTTAGGCGGGAAGGTGACCTCTTTCAAATAACTTAGGTTCATTGCGTGTCTTACCGAGTTGCTGATCCGTTCCTTTTGTAAGTCTGGCTGCTGGCTGACGTAAGCTGTTATACAGGTATCGAACATTACCTTAGGTTCTAGTACTTTGCCCCAGATGCCACAACAAAAATTTACACTCGTCGTGATTCTGTGAGAACGTCGAACTTTAATCAAGTGAAACAGATATCTGCTGAACATTTTGAGTCAACTTAGATCAGGGATGCGCATCCTTCTCGGGCATATATGATACGAAACAAAAATTGGCCACCACTGGTATTCATTAGTTTCACGTGTAACACTGGCGTGTACGTACTATTTGTATTCACTTACTACTAGTTTGCTAATAATCTGCGTTCGCCTTGACTGGTTTGAGGGAATGTGATTACGTATTATGGACTACTATGATGAATGCTTGTACGGTGTAGTGTCACGCTTGTGTTTTACGGTGACTATGGAAACGAAGTAAAGAGAGTGAGAGATGATGTCATCACACAAGCTACTACACTCGAAAGGACATCAGTTACCACCCGAGTTTAATATCCAAATCCGACTGACATATCACTGACAGCAGAGTTTCATTCCATCACAAAGGCGTGACCTTTTCTTTTTGCATATTAAACTAGACCAATGGCGCAGAATTTGGTGACCAGTAATTTGTGCTGCATACGTCAACAAGCTCATCTACGAATGTGGGTGAGTATCCCTGGGTTATTTATTTTACTGTTTTACAATTATTTATTAGTTATTCGGTTTTCTGATTGTACAACAAAAGCAACCAGCAGAAAATGCCTGTTTTGACAACTAGTAAAACAAATATACAACATTTTCTTCTAATCAAGGCGTATTGGCCTTAGCTTCATGGACGCACTAATCACGCCGATGTCCTTCACGGTTCTTATGTAACACACACGCTAGTCCAAAATTTACTTTTTTCTAGGATAAACTACACGTGCTGTGCCTGATTGTAGATACCTTAACCATATGTTTTCAGTGTATCATTTGTTTTCGTCTCTGCATGTTCAAATGCTTCAAATGGCTCTGAGCACTATGGGACTTAACATCTGTGGTCATCAGTCCCCTAGAACTTAGAACTACTTAAACCTAACTAACCTAAGGACATCACACACATCCATGCCCGAGGCAGGATTCGAACCTGCGACCGTAGCAGTCACGCGGTTCCGGACTGAGCGCCTAGAACCGCTAGACCACCGCGGCCGGCTCTCTGCATGTTCGTAGCAGGTGGAAGCATCTGCTTATAGAAAGCTGTCTATCGCGGTGTGAGCCTGTCTTCAAGAAAAAAGGTAATTTCAAATTTTTTTATAGTGGTTTTGGACTGGAATGAGTTTAGAACGTGAATAATGTGGTAACATATGCTACATTATCCAATTTCATTACAACAACACAGCGATATATATATAGTTCCAGTGTTAAATCGATATATATCGAGTTAACACTGCAACTCACTGGAACTACATTCGACAACGACCTATACTTTCGCATTCCAGTGGCACTATTTTCATTGTTTTTATGTGTTTAACATTGAGTTTTTAGAGTACTGCACAAGTTTCAGTTATTTTCTAACATAAATAGTATTCACTTTGAACGTGTTCTAGAACTTGGGTTAATCGCATCAGTTTTTTTATATCTAGTATTTTTATTTTATTTTGACCCAAAAAATGCATTGACCGCCTATATAAACTTTTCGGTCCTAAAACCTAAGCTCAGGATAGGAGGATATAGTAGAGATGTGATTTCGTGGTGTGATCACAATGTAGGTAGTATATACTATGTTTTCAGAAACTTCCACAATAAATGTATCATCCGGCAACCTAGTTCGTGGCACCATATCCAACGAACTTCTCAACACACACAGACAGATACTGTTTCTCAGGCGGCTGCCAGTTCCACAAACCCATACTGAGTGCCACATGTATTACGAAATGTCTCTAAATGGGTCTGAGCACTATGGGGCTTAACATCTGAGGTCATCAGTCTCCTAGACCTAGAACTACTTAAACCTAACTAACCTAAGGTCATCACACACATCCATGCCCGAGGCAGGATTCGAACCTGCGACCATAGCAGCAGCGCGGTTCCGGAATGAAGCGCCTAGAACCGCTCGTCCACAGTGGCCGGCTACGTATTACGACAGAACTGCAAAACGTAAGATATACTTATTATGGCAAGCCAGGTAACTTTTATTGAATGCTGCTACAGATACATCACGCTATTTTTTTATCACAGTCACCTAGTCTCTGTAAACAACAGTCGTAACGTTCTTCCAACCGTTCGGTTCCCCGTCGATAGAAATCCCCTCCTTGGTCACAGAGCCATTCGAGAAATGCTGTATGAACGTCCTCATCGCTGGAAAATTTCTTTTCCCCACGGATGTTCTTACAGCTTGGGTTTCGAAAAAGACGATCGTGTGAAACCCAGCTCGCGCTATTCGTCCACGAGACCCAGAGGGCCATAGACATGGGTTCCCAGGTTTCTTGACTTCCGCAAGGCGTTCGATACAGTTCCCCACAGTCGTTTAATGAACAAAGTAAGAGCATATGGACTATCAGACCAATTGTGTGATTGGATTGAGGAGTTCCTAGATAACAGAACGCAGCATGTCATTCTCAATGGAGAGAAGTCTTCCGAAGTAAGAGTGATTTCAGGTGTGCCGCAGGGGAGTGTAGTAGGACCGTTGCTATTCACAATATACATAAATGACCTTGTGGATGATATCGGAAGTTCACTGAGGCTTTTTGCGGATGATGCTGTGGTATATCGAGAGGTTGTAACAATGGAAAATTGTACTAAAATGCAGGAGGATCTGCAACGAATTGACGCATGGTGCAGGGAATGGCAGTTGACTCTCAATATAGACAAGTATAATGTGCTGCGAATACATAGAAAGAAAGATCCCTTATCATTTAGCTACAATATAGCAGGTCAGCAACTGGAAGCAGTTAATTCCATAAATTATCTGGGAGTACGCATTAGGGGTGATTTAAAATGGAATGATCATGTAAAGTTGATCGTCGGTAAAGCAGATGCCAGACTGAGATTCATTGGAAGAATCCTAAGGAAATGCAATCCGAAAACAAACGAAGTAGGTTACAGGACGCTTGTTCGTCCACTGCTTGAATACTGCTCAGCGGTGTGGGATCCGTGCCAGATAGGGTTGATAGAAGAGATAGAGAAGATCCAACGGAGAGCAGCGCGCTTCGTTACAGGATCATTTAGTAATGGCGAAAGCGTTACGGAGATGATAGATAAACTCCAGTGGAAGACTCTGCAGGAGAGACGCTCAGTAGCTCGGTACGGGCTTTTGTTGAAGTTTCGAGAACGTACCTTCACCGAGGAGTCAAGCAGTATATTGCTCCCTCCTACGTATATCTCGCGAAGAGACCATGAGGATAAAATCAGAGAGATTAGAGCCCACACAGAGGCATACCGACAATCCTTCTTTCCACGAACAATACGAGACTGGAATAGAAGGGAGAACCGATAGAGGTACTCAAGGTACCCTCCGCCACACACCGTCAGGTGGCTTGCGGAGTATGGATGTAGATGTAGATGTAGAGCTTGCCGAAAAGGAGGAAATCGCATCGGCAAGATCTGGACTTCCCGATCAGAAACACCAACCGTTTGTGCGGCCGTGGTCAAACTGTTGGCATAATTTCCATAGAAAGGTCTGTTAGAAGAATTCCAGAACATTCGTAATTTCGCGGCAGTGGTGTGTTGGAGCGAAATGCGGTTGGCATATAATGTGTAACTGCCAGAAGTTTCATTATTGCATGTCTGTTAGTTATTGTTCAGTGCTGTATTGAGTATAACGTTATCTCGCACAGTTTGCGAATTTCTAGATGGCAAAGTCAGAGGAGCAACGCGTCTGCAATGAATTTTGTGTGAAACTCAAGAAAATCTTTACAGAGACAATCCAAATGATGCAGGAAGCCAACAGTGATGAGTGCTTAAGCCGTACTCGGTGTTACGAATTGTTCACACAGTTTAAAAATGGCCGGACGGAAGTTAAAGATGATCCTCGTTCAGAATGCGCTCCGACGTCTACCGACGACGCTCGGGTCTGGAAAGTCAACGAAATAGTGCGTGTCAATCAAAGACTGACTGTCCGAGAGATTGCAGAAGAATGTAACATTATCTTGGATCATGTCATGAAATCCTGACACAGCATCTTGGAATGCGTCGTGTTGCCGACAAGTTCGTCCCACAGCTTGAGAGCCAAGATCAGAAAGACCTTCGCCTCGCAGTCTGTGAAGAGCTTTTGGATCGCTCGAACGAGCACGAGATGTTCGGTAAGAGAATAATAACTGTTGATGAGACGTGGGTCTACGGTTATGATGTTGAGACCAACGTTCAATCTTCACAGTGAGTCAGGAAATTTTCTCCAAGACCAAAAAAAGCTAGTCAGGTCAAATATCAAAGTCATCATGACAATTCTTTGACTTCGAAGTATTGGTTCATCATGAATTGGTGCCACAGGGGCAAACTGTTAATCGATGATACTATCGGGAGGTGTTGCGACGCCTGCGAGAAAATGTGGGAAGGAAATGGCCTGAAATGTGGCGAGACAATTTATGAGTCTTGCACCACGATAACGTACCCGCCATTGCGTACATTTTTTTTAATTCCAATGTTGAAAAAGCCGTTGAAAGGACGAAGATTTGCATCGACACACGAGACATAAGAAAATTCGCAGATGGCGCTTCGCTCGATCTAGCAAGAGGCGCACCAAAACAGCTTTCGGAAATGGAAACGAGTTGGGAGCGGTGCATCAGTTGCAATTGTGGAGGAGATTATTTCAAAGGACACCATGCATAATAAGCAGAAGGTAACCGTAGAAAAATTTTGTGGACACGGTTCCAGAATTTTCTGAACAGACCTCGTATACCAGCAAAATTTCATGGTGACTTTCTGTGCAGTCCCCTATTTCGTTCGATGTCTGCTGTCATGCTGTTCTGTAAGGACACCACACACCAGAAGAAAGATTATAACATGTAACGCCCCGTCTACGATGTGATCATGAGAGTCAGAGTACAAGTTCACATGGGGAAGGATAGGGAAGCAAATCGGCCGTGTACTTTTCTAAGGAACCAGCGATTTAGCAAAACCACTGAAAATCCAAATCTAGATGGAGGGGCGGGAATCTGAAGCTCCTTCCTCCCGAATTAGATAGGAGTCCTTTGTGTTACCACTGCACCACCTCCCTCGGTATAGTACTGCGGAATTGGAAGCATAAGCGCAAAATAAGCGATTATCCTGGTAGATTCACTGCTCTTTCCCAGAACCCTCCGATTAACTATTTTATGCAACTTTTTCCACTCTTCTCCAAAGATTACAGATCAACGATGGCACTGTTTGTACTACTCAAAACGATATAGCGCAGTACTTCTTGTCATCACTGACTTCTTGCAAGTTAATATCCCCATTAGCTATGTTATAATCAAGAAAATAATATTAAACAATGTAAAATATTGTGAAGGAAGTGAACGATGACATTCTTTTGAAATATGTTGATTAATAAAAGACAGCATTTGAATGCTTGCAAGAAATGTGATGACGAATTGAAAGGAATTGGAGAGAAGTGATCCCTGCCCAGAAGTTAGTAAAAAGTGATGCACTTAGAGACAATGATGGATAGATAACATACTAATGATAAACTTGATTTCGATCAACTAGTGATAATAATATTGATAATCTCAGATCATTTGATCATAAAATAGAATAAAATATATAAAATTCATAAAAAGTAAGATTGCTTAAAATTCACTTCAAATTTTTATCCTAAGAAATAAAGTTAAAGGCCTTACCAAACTTACTGCAATGAATGTCGTTAAATTAAAGGGCAGTAGCAATCCAATTAAAGGCAAAACGTCACTATAACTTGTCAAAAGATCGATGTTGCAAAATAACTGAAACTAAATTGTAGGTAAAGCTTACGATACGATCCATGTTGAGCAAAACTTTCTAATAATTAATCTTTCATAAAAATGTACTAAATTCTTTCTTCTGATATGCCTATTTGCGCAGTTCGACGTTCGATCTGTTCTTACCGTTTCGGTACAACGTTTGTGTGGATCAACTTGAAGAGAAATTTGTTCACCTATGAAGGCAGGTTTTAAGTTGTAAGACATTTCCAGGGGCAGGTGTAGACTCTGACCACAATCTATTGGTTATGAACTGTAGATTAAAACTGAAGAAACTGCAGAAAGGTAGAGATTTAAGGAGGTGGGACCTGGATAAAATGAAAGAACCAGAGGTTGTAGAGAGTTTCAGAGAGAGCATTAGGGAACGATTGACAATAATGGGGGAAAGAAATACGTAGAAGAAGAATGGGTAGCTTTGAGGGATGAAATAGTGAAGGCGGCAGAGGATCAAATAGGTAAAAAGACAAGGGATAGTAGAAATCCTTGGATAACAGAAGAGATATTGAATTTAATTGATGAAAGGATAAAATACAAAAACGCAGTAAATGAAGCACGCAAAAAGGAATACAAACGTCTCAAAAATGAGATCGACAGGAAGTGCAAAATGGTCAAGCAGGGATGACTAGAGGGCAAATGTAAGGATCTAGGGGAATATATCACTAGGGGTAAGATACATATCGCCTACAGGAAAATTAAAGAGACCTTTGGAGAAAAGATAACCACTTGTATGAGTATCAAGAGCTCAGACGGAAAACTAATTCCAACTAAAGAAGGGAAGGCAGAAAGGTGGATGGAGTATATAGAGGGGATGTACTTGACGGAAATATTATAGAAATGGAAGAGAACAAGGATGAAGATGGAATGGGAGATATGATACTGCGCGAACAGTTTGACAGAGCACTGAAGGACCTAAATCGAACTAAGGCCCCGGGAGTAGACAACACTCCATTAGAACTACTGATAGCCTTGGGAGAGACAGCCCTGACAAAACTCTACCATCTGGTGAGCAAAATGTATGAGACAGGCGAAATACCCTCAGACTTCATGAAGAATGTAATAATTTCACTCCCAAAGAAAGCAAGTGTTGACAGGTGTGAAAATTACCGAACTATCAGTTTAATAAGTTTCTGCAAAATACTAACACGAATGGAAAAACTGGTAGAAGCCGACCTCGGGAGAAGATCACTTTAGGTCCCGTAGAGATGTTGGAACTCTTGAGGCAACACTGACACTACGACTTATCTTAGAAGATAGATTAAGGAAAGGCAAACCTACGTTTCTAGCATTTGTAGACTTAGAGAAAGCTTTTGACAATGTTGACTGGAATACTGTTTCATATTCTGAAAGTGGCAGTGGTCAAATGCAGGGAGAGAAATGCTATTTACAATTTGTACAGAAACCAGATGGCAGTTATAAGAGTCGAGTGACATGAAAGGGAAGCAGTGGTTGGGAAGGGAGTGAGACAGGGTTGTAGCCTCTCCCCGATATTATTCAATCTGTATATTGAGCAAGCAGTAAAGGAAACAAAAGAAAAATTCGGAGTAGGTATTAAAACCAATGAGAAGAAATAAAAACTTTGAGGTTCGCCGATGACATTGTAATTCTCTCAGAGACAGCGAAGGACCTGGAAGAGCAGTTGAACGGAATGGACAGTGTCTTGAAAGGAGGATATAACATGAACATCAACAAAAGCAAAACAAGGGTAATGGAATGTAGTCGAATTAAATCAGTTGATGCTGAGGGAATTAGATTAGGAAATGAGACACTTAAGGGGAGCCGGAGGTGCCTATGCTGCCCATGTTAAAATCACCAAGTTTGAGGAACATTTATGAATAAACTACCAAATAGAAAAATTTGACTTTTTTTACATATAGAGTGGTTTAGTATTGCAGTTATGACACAGGGATTTTGGAGTATCTTTTCTAGTTTCCTTCCAATTATTTTATTTATTAATGACCCAAATTTTTTTACAAATAATTGCTTTATAATTAAACTGAAATGAAACTACTGAACATATTGCCAAATGGCTGTGTTACAACGTAAGTTTGACCACTAGGAGTGCTGTATAAAAATTTCATCTCTCTAGCTTGAGTGGATTTTGAGAAAATGATCCTTATATTCGAAAAATTCTAATTTACGGGAAATGGCTATCAAAGTTTCTCAATACATTCCTGCACTATAGGATGGATTATCAGGGTCTTCTTCTTCATCCTCCAAAAGCTTCCTCTTCTGTCTTCTTTTCTGGCCTGTTGTTCCATCATACTTCATATGCCTTTCTCTTCTTTCTGCTCCTCTTATCCTTTCTCTGTCAATATTTCTTAGTGCTCTTACGGTGTTCACTCCAGCTGTAAATCCTAATGCCTTCAGAACTTCACACTTCACACTGTTCCCTTGGTTGTAGGTTGCTATTGCATCATAAATGCCAAAGTGCAGTGTTTTTATGCTTACAAACACCCTTTTAGGAATCACTTTCCAAATCAAATTGTTTACGCTCTCATTAGGATTCTGCGTCTTTCCGTGTAGACATTTGTGTAACAATTCTGGCTGTGCTAAGTCATGAAAAATTGGTTTTATTGTTCCCTCCTGATTCTTGTACATACTGCATATTACCCGCTTTACACAAGAAGTATAATACTACCAACAACAGGCGCAACACTAAACTAATTCGAAACGGTAAACAGCAAAGAGACGATGTTCCGCGCTCTTATTCATTGTAGTATCGCAACTTGGTATTAGTGTTAATTTTCTTTTCCCTACGTTCTTCCTCTTCTTATATACACGGTTAATAAAACGTAGCATCGTAACCAGAACAAAAGTGTACGACAATATTAAATGGAGCAAGATGTTCGAAATTCTGAGGAAAATAGGAGTAAGCTGTAAGGAAATACGGGTAATATTTGTCACAGAAAACAATGTAACCAACTCTTGCACACTCGCTGTATGCGTAACATAAGGCGCTGTATGCGTACCATGCCGAGAAAATCCCAAGCAGTTCGCCAGGAAGTCACGAGAGGGTGTTAGATGCATTCAGCGCCCGCCCATTTCCTCTGCAGGCGTGGGGGAAAATGGTAATAACTCCACTTCTAGGGCGAGTAGAACAATAATTCAAAGTTTACATTAAAGAGGAATGTTCCAATTAATTTTCGGTAGCAAAAAAAATCGTAATTTTTTGGATGTGACCACCTCCGGCTCCCCTTAAAGTAATAGAAGGGTTTTGCTATCTGGGGAGCAAAATAACTGATGATGGTCGAAATAGAGAGGATATCAAATGTAGGCTGGCAATGGCAGGGAATGCGTTTCTGAAGAAGCGAAGTTTGTTAACATTGAGTATAGATTTAAGTGTGAGGAAGTCTTTTCTGAAAGTAATTGTTTGCAGTGTAGCCATGTGTGGAAGTGAAACATGGACGATAAATAGTTTAGACAAGAAGAGAATAGAAGCTTTCGAAATGAGGTGCTACAGAAAAATGCTGAAGATTAGATGGGTAGATCACGTAACAAATGTGATGGTACTGAATAGAAATGGGGAAAAGAAGAATTTGTGGCACAAATTGGCTAGAAGAAGGGATCGCTTGGTAGGACACGTTCTCAGTATCGGAGGGAAGCGTGGAGGATAAAAATCGCAGAGGGAGACCAAGAGGAATACACTAATCACATTCAGAAGGTTGTAGGTTGCAGTAAGTACTCGGAGATGAAGAAGCTTGCACAGGATTGAGTAGTATGGAGAGCTGCATCAAACCAGTCTCTGGAGTGAAGACCACAACAATAACAATAATTAAGGCAGTCCCACACTTTTTAATTATTGGAGTAAACAACTTATAAGACTTCACCAAATCAGAATGAATTTACGTTGGCAATAAACTGCCAAAAACAAAGACTTTTACGGTGGTTACTGTTCCAAAAACCCAATGAACAAAACAGTTTGGCAAATATTAATTGAAAGTGACCTGCATTAATGCACAAAATATATCAACAATACAAAACAAACGCTGTAACTCCTGTAGGCGCCATCCGTGTACCTGGCCGAGATCTTTTCACTCTCCTCTCGCAATTTCATTATGAAAGATCACCATATCTTTAGTATCTCTGGAGACTAAAAAGCTCTGAACATAGGTCATAAAGGAAAATACTTAATATTTGGACCTTACAGTATGCAGAGAAAACCTTATATCTTCAACTTTCTTTTTTTAACAGAAAATAACTAATATTTTGCATTATATCATACATCTGAAGCTCTAACGTTTAGGCCTAATTTTTCTGACCGGTAAATAACAAAAATTCCTGTAGTGTACAGTGTGCTAAATGATTTAGTTCTGCTTTTAAGCGTTTAGTATGTGTTGCAGTGCGTGACAAGTGTGACTGTTGCCATAGGGTTGTCAGACAGGGTTTGGTATATGTAGATTGCGGACTGGAATTCCGTTGTTGCGACTGTAATGGGCAACTGAGGTAGGCTCTCCCATGGGACTGTAGGCTCTGCAAAAAATACAAGAGAATCACTGCACAGGAAGCAAATATTTGTGCCATTCAGGCTGAATTAGAGCACATAAAACTTGAACTAGATGGGTTAAAGAGGGGAAAGACCGTGTAAACTTGGTAAAGCTAACAAGTAATGGCTGAAAGGAGAACGGCTCTTCAACTTCATCTTCATTTGATCTTGCAGTATTTAATAAGTTTGAATTGTTACCTGGTGTATGAGAGGAAGAGCCTCATCCTGTTGTAGGTCAAAGTAGGCTACAGCAGACTTCTAGCAAAGAAGCAAAGCGTAGGTCGGAAACACAAGAGATTAGGAAGAAAATAGTATTTCTGCTAAGTAGTATCAATGGGAGGCGTGTAGACCAGATGTGCAGGTCAAATTGGGAACAGGGTACCAGGTCACAGATATTGTGAAGCCGAGTGCTAGCCTTAGCCAAGCGACAGAGGACATAGCGAATTTGTGTAATAATTTTGAAAAAGAGGGACAAGTGATCATAGCAGGAGGAGCCAAAAGCAGCGTGTCTACATACAGAAATTACGACATTAGGGGTGACTTGGATGGAATAGGAGTAGGAACTTCACACAAAATTGTGAGTTTTGTGGAGGCCTTACAAAACTATGACCCACCCTTCGTTAATGCTACTGTGAGCTGTATGAACAAAGAATTTAGCAGGCTGCTACTGACTGACATGAAATATCATATGAGTGCAGTGCCTGTTACTACAATTGGGAGATGGGGATATACTGAGTATAGCCTACCCCTGAATAATAGGGGAAAAGATGGGTTGGCTGGGCTTCTTGCAGAAAATGTATGGGGGACCACCATCAAGCGTTGCAAGATACCTATGGTTAATAGTGACAGAGGAGTACCTTCTTTACGTTAGAGTGAGAAATAAGGCACCCACTGCAAGGCTCGAAGAACTTCCGAGGCTTTCAGACCAGGCTGGCTCATATAGTGTAATATTTCTCTCCCTCTTTCTATTCAAGTCTTTCCTATGCTCTGTCATCATGTCTTCTAAATATCTGAATATATGTTGCGTTTTTTGTTTCAATTTCGAATGTACTTTTAATTTATTAGTTCTTCCATTGTAATTGCTGAAAGTAATAATTCTTATTTGTAATATGGAATACGTTTTGTAATCTACATGAATAGCTGTAAAATGAATGATCTGTTATAAAATGTAATACAACAGGTCTCAAAAAAAATTGTGAAAGAAGTTGAAACAGCAGAAGAACCCCAAAAATGCTGAAGAATGTTCAGGTTGGATTACTGCACCAAAATATTAGAAGACCGAGTAATAGGGCTGAGGAGATACTTGTCTGTTTGGAAAATTCAGCTTTGAAAGGACAGACTTCCAATGGCCACCTGATCACCACATAACCGCAGGGTTGGAGAACTTAAATATAAAATATCGCACTCTAGCATCTTACTCGTGTAGAAATGAAGTGGGAAAAGGGGGAATTATTACGTACGTTAAGGTGGAACACAAACCCAAAAACACGTAAACAAGTAGATTTTGCAGAAATCAGCACATAGAATTAAGTCTTGTGAATTAACACTGAAAAACAGTTCACTTTGAATTGTAACTGATTATAGATCCCTGCTGGAAAAGTTTGAACTGTTAATGAGGAATACTGATTCCCTACAGAGCTATCTTTCAAACAAAAACAAGAAGTTAAAAGCCTGGTGTGATTTCAGTGTAGATTTTCTACACGATTCTGACAGAAAAATTATCTGGAATCCTTGTTTGAACCCTACAATTTGACCTCAGTAATTGACTTTGCAATAGGTGGAGACAGACTGTAGGTCGGTAACTGATAATGTTTCCTTCGATGAAGCTCAAAACAAGAAAATGACTATATATCCATTAAAAAATGCTCTCTCTGAATATGACGCACAGTTAGTTAGAAGAAATGAGATAGTGCTTTGCAGTATAGACACTGCTTGGTGGAAGTCATTAGAACAAGTAATGTTCAAGGACAAAGATTTGGAAAATAGCTTACGAGAGATGACCTATGAGGAAGTTTATAATGAGCCAAACACTGACATAAATGTAATCTGTACCATGAAAAAAATCATACCATTATTTCAAAACAGCTATCCACATAAACTAATCAGAAAGAACACTAAAACGCCAGTAAAAACGATGGGCTACTAGACGGATTAAAGAATCTTGTGAAAGGTGAAGAGAACTTTATCTGCTGACACGAACAATTAAAGATCTTGCAGTAGTTGTACACTACAAAAACTACTCAAGTTACTGAGAAAAAAAATAAAATCCAAGGAACATGCATATTACGTCAGAAATCAGTAACTCCGGCAAAGACTTAACGCTATAGGAAATGTGGTACAAGGAGAGAGGACAACATGCCTCAAAACAGGATAACGTCACTGTTAACTTAAAAAGAAGGGCTATAAATGATCAGTCTCAGGTAGTAGATAATATATAATAATTTCTTAAATGAAG
Source organism: Schistocerca nitens (assembly GCF_023898315.1). NCBI lineage: Eukaryota > Metazoa > Arthropoda > Insecta > Orthoptera > Acrididae > Schistocerca > Schistocerca nitens. The sequence continues at coordinate 226,686,890 of NC_064619.1, forward strand.
TAGAAAATATAAGGACAAAAACTTCAAGAGAAAAATCAAAAGAGTATGTTGAACAAGCAACTTTTACAAAATTCATTCTTACTGAAATTAAAAAATTATATATTCTCTCAAAAATAAACGTTCATCAGGATTTGATTGAGTTTCCAACAGAGTACTAAAGACTGGTTCCCATACAATAAGGACTCCCTTTCTGAAACATGTAATGAATAACTAAGGGCATTTTTCTAGAGAGATTGAAATATGTCATTGTTAAACTCCTCTGTACGGCCTGTGTACCGCCTACAACGCTGCAACTGGCAACACAGGCGCGTCCCGCGGGTGGCCAGGCTTTAGACATAGTCTGCCGCGACAGTCACACGTCCCTGGAAGCCAACCAATGGTTTGCGCTCGTCTCGATCTTAGTAAAAGTTCCAAACAACAACAACAACGACAACATGCCGATTAGTTGTCTCGAGAAAAATTAAAATTTGTGTCAAACTGGGGTTCGAACCCAAAAGTCCCGCTTATCAAAACTAGTCAACTATCTGAATTTTTCTAAAGTTATCATAATTTCATTTCATTTTGTAATTAACACAAGCCTGAGACCGATATTTTTCCATATTTTGAAGTTTTGCGATTTTTGGTACCGTATCGTTGCTTCTACCTGTGTTGCAGCAGAAGTCTCGAGCTAGAACTCCAGATAATACATTTTCACGCTTTGTGGTCTACAATCCGAAGACTAGTTTGATGCAGCTCTCCAAGCTACTCTATCCTGTGCAAGCCTCTTCACCTCTGCATAACAACTGTTTGCTGTAGCAAAGCCCTATCTTACTCTACAGTTTTTACTCTCACACGTCCCTCCATAATCAAACTGACTATACCTGATATCTCATCGTCTGTCCTATCAACCGTTCCATTCTTTTAGTCGTGTTGTGCCATAAATTTCTTTTCTCACCAATCCGATTCAGACCTCTTCATTAGTTATCCGTACTACTCACCTAAGCTTCAGCAATATCCTGTGGTGCTACATTTCTAAAGCATCTATTCTCTTCTTGTCTAAACATTTTATCGCCCACGTTTCACTTCCATATGCGGCTACACTTCATATAAATATCTTCAGATAACATTTCCTAACATCTTTTAATTTGTACTAAATTGTTGAGGCTTTCGTTGTCACTTGTTGATCTATAATTTGTTGGTTTATGTTTTGGTTTCTTCGGCCGACATTTTCCTGATGTTTCACCAGCAGGAGTGGCTGGCATTATCAAAGCTTAACCCTCCACTGCTGATGTTTCCACTTATTGCTTTGCTCCTTTGTTTTGAGATCCTAGTGGTACGCGCTTCTCTCATCCATGGTGATAGAGCGGCTGAAGAGGTCGTCTGGATCGACCTGATACAACTGCTTGACTTTCGTTGCTGCCTCAGTTCCGCGGACTTTTTGAACTGATGTAAGCAATCTCGGAACCGAACGAACAGCGATGTTTATCATGTTCAAAATATGTGGACGATCTTGAAAACTGACGAACGACTGATTTTAAGTTTTTCCCACCACTGCGTCGATTGTGATACGTTGCTCTTCGAAGATCAGGGCTTCCATTTTTCTAGTGATTCTCAGTTCTTCACATAGAGGTGTAATGCCACTCCGTTCTTTGCCATTCAGACTTGTTTGACCAGACTGGAAGCGGTTGCGCCACCTAAACAGTGTATGATACGACGATAAGTTGTTGCCACACTCTTCCACCATCTCAGTACGGACTGTAGCAGCATCTATCTCATTCAAATGCAAAAAATGAATTACCACACAATACTTTTACTTTACCAGGTGCTGGAAGACCTTGTTTTGGCTCATTAGCAACGTACTACAGTACAGTGGTGCAGTGATTTTAATGTGTACCTGGACTGCAGACATGTACCTGCAAAGAAAGGAAGAATGAAAAGGAAACCGTGGGACAGTCACTGAAGACCACGTGACAGTTGACCGACCATAGTGTCCTCCTCAGTCATTCATCATCGAGTGTGATTTGGAGGGGCATCAGGTCAGCACACCACACTCCTGGTCGTTGTCGACGTTCCGACCTCGCAGCCGTTCTCCCTCGATCAGGTAGCTCCTAAACTGTCAACTAGAGGCAGAGTGAACGCCATTCCAAACCTCAAAATGGTTCAAATGGCTCTGAGCACTATGGGACTTAACATATGAGGTCATCAGTCCCCTAGAACTTAGAACTACATCCTAACTAACCTAAGGACATCAAAAACATCTATGTCGTAGGCAGGATTCGACTATGCGACGGTAGCGGTCGCGCGGTTCCAGACTGAAGCGCCTAGAACCGCTCGGCCACTAAGGCTGGCATTCCAAACCTCCCACCAAGGAAAAATCCGTGGCTGTACCGGGAACTGAAACTGAGTTCCCACCGTATGAGGGTCTGTCACGTTGACCGTCAAGCTACGGAGGTGGACGCTTGCAAAGAAACAAAAAATTAATTACGTGACTCTATTTTTTCGAAAGATTAATATAAAACTTTATTATTAACTATCATATAACCGTATAATGCACAGTGTGTAGTGCGCATAGAGTCTTGGACTTTGAGGTATAACGCATCTTGTGTGGTCTCAGCACAGATTTAGGGTGCTCCACTACGATGTGTGTTGTTTGGCGATAGCAGAGACTTTGATATATGCGAACTCGCCTACAGCACTGGGACTGGACTTCAGGGGCTCCCCTAAAATACACTACTGGCCATTAAAATTGCTACACCACGAAGATGACGTGCTACAGAGGCGAAATTTAACCGACAGGAAGAACATGCTGTGATATGCAAATGATTAGATTTTCAGAGCATTCACACAAGGTTGGCGCCGGTGGTGACACCTACAACGTGCTGATATGAGGAAAGTTTCCAACCGATTTCTCATACAGAAACAGCAGTTGACCGGCGTATCACTAGCAGTCGAGATGACAGGCATCTTATCCCCATGGCAATAACGGATGGTGCAGCCACGTCTCGATCCCTGAATCAACAGATGGGGACGTTTGCAAGACAACAACCATCTGCACGAACAGTTCGACGGCGTTTGCAGCAGCATGGACTATCCGCTCGGAGACCATGGTTGCGGTTACCCTTGACGCTGCCTCACAGACAGGAGCGCCTGCGGTGGTGTACTCAACGACGAACCTGGGTGCACGAATGGCAAAACGTCATTTTTCCGGATGAATCCAGGTTCTGTTTACAGAATGATGTTTGGCGACATCGCGGTGAACTCACATTGGAAGCGTGTATTCGTCATCGCCATACTGGCGTATCACCCGGCGTGATGGTATGGGGTGCCATTGGTTACACGTCTCGGTCACGTCTTGTTCGCATTGACGGCGCTTTGAACGGTGGACGTTACATTTCAGATGTGTTACGACCCCTGGCTCTTCCCTTCATTCGATCCCTGCGAAACCCTACATTTCAGCAGGATAATGCACAACCGCATGTTGCAGGTCCTGTACTGGCCTTTCTGGATACAGAAAATGTTCGACTGCTGCCCTGGCCAGCACATTCTCCAGATCTCTCACCAATTGAAAACGTCTGGTCAATGGTGGCCGAGCAACTGGCTCGCCACAATACGTCAGTCACTACTCTTGATGAACTGTGGTATCGTGTTGAAGCTGCATGGGCAGCTGTACCTGTACTCGTCATCCAAGCTCTGTTTGACTCAATGCCCAGGCGTATCAAGGCCGTTATTACGGCTGGAGGTGGTTGTTCTGGATACTGATTTCTCAGAATCTGTGCACCCAAATTGCGTGAAAATGTAATCACATGTCAGTTCTAGTACAATATGTTTGTCCAATGAATACCCGTTTATCATCTGCATTTCTTCTTCGTGTAGCAGTTTTAATGGCCAGTAGTGTGCATGCTGTTGGGTGTGCACAGGGACTTGGGCTTCGGAAGCTTTCCTGTAACGCACATTATGCGTTGTGTGTAGGGAACTGGACTTTGGGGATTCACCTGTAGTATGTGCTGTGTGGTGTGCGCAGGGACTGGGACCAACACCGACTCAAAGGAAGGCCTCGGCGCTTGTTCGTGACGTCACGCCAGGTAGGCACGGCGAACGCCAGGTCTGTTGCAGGCAGAAACGCCTAGGCGCGCTTATCGCTATAAATCTCTTATTTTTGGACAAAATGTTTGGTATTGTTTTGGATTCTGCAGTTTTATTTAGATGAAAGATTTTCTTACTATCGTAAAGCTGCAAATGAAGATCATAGTTCTGTATTACTGAATCCTGTCGAAACAAACGTAGATCAATATGAGAAGATGCTTTGCCCCATTGCAAGCTTCGGAAGTTTTACATTCAAGTAACTATATTTACTTAACTCATTTTGTTATCAAAACTTAACCCAACCCCCTTACAATGCATTCGTTTCTTTTATTTATTTATTTATTTTCGTCTGACATCGTCACTGAAAATGTGAACTCATTTACATGTGTAAACGTCCACCTGTTGCCAGTCATTAGATTACAGTCGTTTTCAACTAAAGGAATTCTAAACAGGAAACAAAATAGCTTCATACATCGAAAATACGGCTGAGCTTAAACTTTTTTTAAACACGCACATTAGAAAAGATAAATACTCCCCTCTTGCATCTGAAAGGAGAAAGTTTATAGGGTAAAACAATTTTATTTGATAAAACAAGTATCTCTCTCTTGCCTCTTCTTCTGTCCCCCACCCCCTGCATCAACGTGTACAATCGCAAGATATTTCATTAACATTCAGTGCTCCTCACCCCATAGTCAACCAAGACACCTAAAGAAGAGCACCAATATGTTCACAGTTTCTTGTAAAAGCAACCCAGTACAAACGTAACTTCCTCAGATTTACAAATAAGGTAAAGGAGCACGAAGTCTATTGGTGCTGGACCATGAAGTTGTTTTTGTATGTCAATCCTTAAAACAGACGGAAATTTTAAGTTCAGGAGTACACTATTTGTTAAGAAGTGTAATGCACAATTAATTGATTGCAGAAATCTCTCAGAACAAAGTGCGACGGTCAACTGCTGCCAACAGTTTCACATTTTCCTGTGTCAGGGAGACGCCACCATTATGAGTATAATATAAATAGTCCCAGGTGCTAACACACATTTAAATTTTTTACATACAACTCTTTCACTAATAAGAAAGACTAGCTATGAAACCCACTATGCATGTAACATAACACATTTTCAGATCCCTCAGTGATAAAAGCACTGTAGAATATACACTGACTGTGCAACAAACTAAAAATTAACCGACAGCAGTATATGCTTTGCTAAGAGGTGTGATGAATTATGGATTTCACCGGTTGCACAAGTCACTCGATACAAAATGTATTGCTCACTTACCAACTCAAGTGTAATCTTTTCTTGTTAAGAGGAAAAACACACTACCATTATGAATGTAATGGAAAAGAAAACAATCTTATGTGATAACACTTCAGAATGTACACAATAAAAATTAAATTTTCACATCTTGCAGTGTAATGAAGTAAACTTTATAAGCCAACACAATTTTAAGAAATAAAATACATATCTCTGTGTCTTTCTTCCTTCCTTCTGCCACAATGTGTACAGAGCCAAGAAATTTCATTTAATTAACTTCCAAAGCTCCAAATACCATAGATTAACCAAAAAGCCTTCAGAAGAGCCCAATTGTGACCATAGTATGTTGCAGAAGCAACACAGTGTACACTAACTTTCTTATAAAATGTATTAATAATGTATAAACAGCAACAGCTCTGTTGGTGTTGGACTATGAAATTTAAGTATGGCAATATATGCTTTGACAAGGGATTTAATGAATTACATACTGTACTTCTTGTGTAAGTCACTTGCACAGTATGTGTTGAAAACTTATGGTGTAGTACAGCATAAATTTCATTTTCTTATCAGGGAGGACCATAATCATTACTGTAAAAAAGAAGCAGAAATTTGTTTGTCCTAGTACTTCAAATAAATTTCAACTTTTGACCTACCACTCTTTTACCAATATTTAACATAATCTTCTATCCATGTATGACATTTTCAGTGTCCTGAGTGGTAAGAGTTTAGAAAAAAAACTAAATGCAGTTTCCTGTTGTTTTAATAATAATAACACAATTACAATTACATTCATATGGGTCATTCCATGTTAAAGAGACTTTGTGACAAAAAAATTAAAATGACAATATTACAAATATAACCTTAAAAATGCCAAGTTAAAAGTACATTTGTTCATTGCAAAATAATCATGAATATGAAAAAATGAAATTTCTACCTTCACTAAGTGTTTAAAGTGCACTACTCTATGGCACCACAGAGAGGTATGTTTTATGCTGTTTCGAGATGATTATTAGTTGTGTTTTGTATGGCTGATTGTTCTGTTGTTAAAAAAATATTGAGGTCAACATTGTTATAGCTCATAATAATTCGTTTTCTTGAGGCAAGCTAAAGGGATTTCTTTACTTTGTTAGTTTTATAATATATATGCAGCTTGTAACACCCATGACCAAAAAGATACAAAAGTTTAATTTCTAATCTAGTAAATTTGTTCTGTACAACACCTTTCTGTAAAAGTGAGGTTATGCACATGTTTTTTCAATATCATATCATTACATGGCATTTTGAAATCTTATTTAACACAGTTAGAGCTGTTACCGGTGTTACTAATTTTTGTTTCGGGTGTTACTTAACACATGCGTAACACCCGTAACGTGAATTGGAAGGTTTAATGCCACCTTCATCTTTAGTAGGCCTAGGCCCTATATTTAAATTATAACCAAAGGGTATTATTATGAATGAAAAATGTTTTTTTAACTATGTTTATTACATATGAAAACAGTTTTAAGCATGAAAACTAAAATTTTTGTTCCTCTGCATACATTTGTTTAAGCACTACACCTAAATTATAAAAGTTAATTAGGGCATTAACATGACTCAACTGACGCTCTCCTAAAAAGTTAATTAAGCCCAAAATTCTTTAGATGACATATAGTTTATGTTTTCCATTCTAACTTTTCCAAGAACAACAATGTTGCTAACCCAAGTTTTAAATTTTATATAGGCCCAGTAAACTGCTTATTGAGGCAAATTCTAGTCATTCATAAGAGCCTATGTTTAACAACGTCTTTTACTTTTATCTCTCTGCACAGTGTTATGTTTATACTGTAATAGGCCTACATTATCAGGATTTCTAATCTCCCTTCAAATGGACTTTGCAGAGACTTATGCTTTAATTTCACAAGATGAGGTACAGAGTGTACACTGGGCGCATTCACAAGTAACTATTTGCACTTTCTGGATTTGGTTTGCAAACCATGATGTCAGATCCTATGCAGTCATCAGTAACGACCTTTCACACAGAAAATATTCTGTTTGGACTTTTCTTAAAACTGTTATAACAGAGATTAAAAAAGTGTTTCCTATAGTTAAAAGAGTTCAAAAATAAATATACTTTGTCCAATCTATGTTATTTTGAGAGAGACTTTGGATTGACAGTTGAGTGGAATTTTTTTGCCAGTTCACATGGTAAAGGAGCCATGGACGGGATTGGATGTGCACTGAAGAGAAGTGTGTGGACAGCTGTTAGATCTAGGAAAGTTATTATTAACAACCCAATTGACTTTTATGACTACACTCTCAAGAATTTTTCTAAAAGTAAGGCACTATGGGTTGGTAAGATAACAGTGAAGCATAACATTCCTATTTTGGATGAAAGGTGGAAAAATTTACAAGCGATTCCTCAAAATCCATGGCTGCCATCACTTTCAGCCTTATAACACAACTGATTTGCTGGTTTCAAAACCAGCAGAGTCATTAATGACAAGGGTGTCAGTATTTATTACTGAGGAGGCCAAAGTTAAAACATTACATGCAAAAAGATGCATAAACTTCTATGACGTGTGCAGTTCTGATGATTCTGATCAGGAGACTGTTCCACTATCTGAATCACAAGACAATATTGGAAGTGCTTGTGAGTTAAGCCTAACTCATAAAATTGAAAAGTCTGATTTAAAATTTGGGTTATTTGTCTTTGTTGACATTCCAAGTGACAAAAAGAAGCCAACCCTATCCAAAATTCAATACCGTTACTTGGGAATCTGCCAGAGTGAGGTTGAAGAAGAGGGGGTTGTGAAAATACTGTTTCTGAAGTCAGTAGGAAAAAGTAAAACACTTTTTAAACTAGATGAAACTGATGTTTGTTTTGTGAAGTCCAGTCAAGTACCATCTAAGGTAACAACACCAGAAATCAAACAACAAGGTAACCGTTTGTACTATGAGTTCAATTTTGAGTTGGATGTTGCTGAAAAAGATTATTAAATGAAGTTTTTAAACCTATCAATAATAAGAAAACATTTTTGTCATAAAATTATTAGGCCTACAAAATGAGGTAAATGTTAGGTAAGTAAGGATATCTTGGCCTAATTGTACTATAAAATTGTAACAAAATTTTTTGTGTAATAAATAGCGTTTTCCTTCAAATATGTTTTATTAAGTACATACTTTTATTCCAAATAGACTACAACACCAATTTCCTTGTTATGCAATTGTAAGAGGTAGCTTTATTCCTTCAAGAATCAAATCTGATGCATCTGTGTAACACCCGTAACATTTAACGTAACACCCGTAACAGCAAAATATACACATATATATATATACTGAATTATGATGTCCAAAAAAATAAAAATTTATGTTTCAAAATAAAATTTGGGGCAATACCTCTTAACAATTGTTTTACAAGAATAAAAGTTTCAAGTATGCAGAAATTAGAGAATTCCCTAACTCATAACAGGGGCCAGGTCTACTTTCGGTAACATCTGTAACACTAATTTTTTGATTGATAACCAGGAGAACAATAAAATAATTCCAGTATCAACATTTCTAACATGAAATATAATGTAAGCCTTAAAAGTTTTCAATATTAAATTCAATAAATATTTTTCCTTACATTATTTTTTCTGATTTTAAGGTGTGTACATGAAACACTTGTAATTATGGAATTGCCCATATATTTCTTAACTTAAAGTCTGTACTTTCCTCTTCTTTTTAGCATTACTACTTTCATTAAATTTTTTCACATAATCATTGAGGAGAATATTTGTAGAAACAAGTAACCGCTCACTTAGTACTCTATGTTTACAGTGTCCTTTTTTACAAGTGAAGTGTGCTAGGAAGAAACCTAATGTGTTTACCCTGCTAGTTGTCAAATTAATTACAAGCTCTCTCTGATTACTGTGTCTCAGGAATGCTGTGTCCCTGCTACTTTCAATTAGCTTCTGTACTGTTATATAGTTGTACATGACAGCATTCACCATATCCAAGTGTGGGTACAGCAGGCCTCCCCTGTCCATAGCTACTATTAAAGTATTATTACAAGCACTGTTTTCAGGCAATGCTCCCCTGTCCAAAACCATGACTGAAGCACAAAATTCACACTTAAGTCTCTTTAGAGCAATCCGAGTACAATATCCAGATAAATATGTAAGAAGAGGAAGCAGTTTTTCCACCTCCTTCACATCTGTAGGTGAACATTCAATGTGAATTGTGTCACTAACAGTAGATATCGATGATCCAGTAGTGGTTTCCAGATCAACTGGAAATGTAGGGAGATTTTGTTCATCAGTATCTGTAAGAGAAACAGTTATATTCCCAAAGAAACTGGATTGCAATGTAAGGAGGTGTTGAAGTCTTATCTTACATTCAGTTTCAAAGACTTGTCTCAGTGATACTAAGTATTGTGAACCTGCATATGTTCTGTAATTGACAAACCATGCCTCAAGAGTAATACCTCTGTATTTTACCTGGCTAAAAGTACTTGAAGCCAAGTTCATTAATACAGTACTTGGCCATTTCAATTAGACCATGAGTGGTGTTTGATAGTGCCCAGTGGGTGTCTCGTGTAAGGCAGTTGTACTTTAACCCCATATGGTCCCAAACATCTAGCCAGTTCAAAAACTTATTCAGAAACAAGAAATTATGCTCATCTCCTGTCACAGTCAGTGGATGCTTAAGTGAATTTTTCAAACGTTCACCTTTGTATTTTGTTTGTACATTCACCACTGACCACCAGTTTTCAATTAAAGTAATAAAATCTGCAGTACTCTGATATTCATAAAGGTTGTGTTCCTCACCTAAAGTGAGAAGCCCCTGTACAACATATGGATTGAAAACATTTAATGCGTATTTTACATTCTGCCTTTCAAAACTGGATGGACAGAGAGATTTCATACACAAGCCATAGGAGTACTTAATGATTGTTTTACTTTCCAAGGCATGGAGTTTCTTCAGAGTAGAAAATGAAGCAACTTTTAATGTCAAAGTTTTGTCCATGTTTTCAAAATTGGGATATGTGAGGACCTGTTGGGCATCTTTCTGGTTGATCCAATTGTTCCGAATTCATTTCAACACATGCACACTATCAGTGATAAGAAATAATGGTGAACAAGGGTCTGAAGGATGGGGATAAACCACACTCTTTTTTGGTGGTGTTGAGAAATATGCCATACATTTTCTGTTTATGGAATTGTTATCAGTCACAACACAAATCACTTTAAAACCAATACTGTGCAAGCCAGTTATAACATTTTTGACATATGTAAAAAGATCACATGCCTGAAGAGTGTTTACAGGAAGAATATGTACAACTTCTTTAAATGAAGACAAAAGGCTCTGGATCATAAAACATATACAGAGCTAGCTGCAGTGGTACCATTGAATGCAGTTCCTAAAATATTGCCTCCCTTATAGTCCAAGTATGGTTTGATGTGCATCTCATCTATCATTAATGAGACAACATGGTCCTCTGTCTTTAAATAACTAAACTTCTGTTTAATATAAGCAAGAAAGTTATCTTCCACCTGTTCCTTCTGAGGGCTTGCACCAAACTTTACACATGTCTTCTGAATAGTACGAGGATGTGGCACAGACATGTAATGAGACTTTCTCATAAACCTATATGCATGTGGGGAAATTGAAAACAATATGGCAAAAAAACAATAAATTCAGGAGAATACCTCAAGCGTTCTTGGGCTACAGGCAACAGCCTAACTTGTTCCATTAGAAATTCTATATTTCTCTCTTTTCCTTCTGTAACTTTACTAACGTTTTGCAACACATCACAGATTATATTAATGTTGTCCTGTGTACTTTGAACATTGGCACTTATGGACAGTAGTAGTTCCAAAATATTATTCACTTGACCAATATCCTGAATCTTTTTCGGAAAAATGTGACTCCCTACAGTTTTTAAGGCTGTTTGTTCTTTAAAAACATTTATCTCTAAATCACAAGTTATACAAGCGGACACTGATAAAAACGGCACAAAATTTGAAGTGTCAATAAAAGCAAATGACACACATTCCTTTTTCTTAGACCGCATCTCGTGGTCGTGCGGTAGCGTTCTCGCTTCCCACGCCCGGGTTCCCGGGTTCGATTCCCGGCGGGGTCAGGGATTTTCTCTGCCTCGTGATGGCTGGGTGTTGTGTGCTGTCCTTAGGTTAGTTAGGTTTAAGTAGTTCTAAGTTCTAGGGGACTTATGACCACAGCAGTTGAGTCCCATAGTGCTCAGAGCCATTTTAGCTTTTTTCTTAACCACAGTCCAACATTCACTAAATGTTTCCCGTTCCAAACAGTCCATAAATTCGCTAAATGTTGTGTATCTTCTCCTTTCCGCAAACATTTTATATGTACACAAGGATTCAGATGTTGCTGTAGACACAGCGCTGTTGTCCAATCTTATTCTTCTTGCCTCTGGGTCTTCTCGTTTATTCTGTATCAGTGTCAGGTATTGAGGACAGTTGGGAAAAATTGATGGCACAGATTGAGCTCTAAGTCGCGGTGTGTAGCGTGGAGCCACTATTTTCCGTCCAGTTGTCTCGTCAAAGCACTCTGTATGTTTCAGAACATCCTCTTTTGGAAAGTGTAGTTCACATACCTCAAAATAATGGCTGAAGTTGAAGACTAATTCGATTGTGTTAGAGCTCATACACATCGTACAATTATTTTCAATGGAAATCTTTGCTACAACCTGACTTGTCACAACACAGCTAACTGTATGATCTTTACTCTGAAAAGCAGTATTTTCCTCCATGCAGGTCAAATAAATCGTGCCTTCGAGTAAATAAAAAATAACGTAGGAAACGCGATTTCGTCTATTCAAGTGTGAATACTAGTTGCTGAACTGACCGGTCAAAATTTGTTTACTACGTAAGACTGAAGACACAAAACCAGTAGTGGTGCCTGGGTACAAAATCGTACAGGTCTTCAAAAGGTATAAATAAAGAATATAGAACTATAAAAACTGAAAACATGGAACGCTATCGGATTTACTTACTTTGGAATACTTGGTTGGTGAAAATGCATCCCTGTGAATGGCGGCAATCCACTTACGACGAAGGATTTTCGTCGTTAGGAAACGAAAACACATGGACCTTAGGTCCATTTGGATAATTCCCGTTACAACAAGGAACACAGCACTTGTACACCATGGTGAAAACTCTCACTATAACTGCTGTAGTGGAAAACACACAATAAGTTACACAAAAGGAACGGCACTGCACAGCTAACACTCACGATCGTACGCCATGTGACTTGCCTAGCCGTTGTGACGTCACTAACGACTGATGACGTAGCGCCCGGGCCTTCCTTTGAGTCGGTGTTTCTGGGACTGAAGGGGGTCTCCTACAAGGCATTGTGCGTGGTGTTCGCAGGGACTTGGACTTCGGGGACTCCCCAGTCCCACAAATGCCGGAGCGGGGCGGCGCAGCGGGCGGCGGCGGCCCCCGGGTGGTGCTGGTCACCGACCTGGACGACGGCAGCGACTCCTCCTCCACGGAGTCCTCCTCCTCCTCGGAGGACGAGTCGCGCTTCCAGGAGTCCGCCCGCAGCTCGGACCTCTCTTCCGAGTTCTGGCAGATCCAGAAGCTCGTCAAGTACATGAAGGCCAGTACTCGTCTGCACGACGTGCCTTGACACTTCCCCAGTCCTTGTACGTCTTCATTTCAGTTTAATCTCTGGAATCACTGTAACACTTCTCGGTTCTGTAGTTTGGATCTTTATCGCATTTTCTGAAGTAACTGTTACTTTCGAGGCTGTCTGTCGGAGCAGCTTTCAAGGACGTTTCAGTAAGTAGCTTTCTTAGGACCAAAGACGCCTTTTTCAGTAACAAATTACGTGTTTTTCAACATATCCTAATAATCTTTCAACATAATCCCCTTTAAGCTTACACACTTTTCCCAACATCCTCACCAGGTTTTTCAGTCCCTTCAAGGTAGCTATTAGCGAGCTCTAAAATAGTCTCTCTCAACGCTGACCACCTCATTTAAGCATAATTTTTTACTAGAAGGCCAGTTCCTCTACTTTGAAACCGGAAAAAAATTTTAATTTAGCAAGCTCAGGCAAATAAGGGAGTGCAACAGCAGCTTAATGACTAGAATCAAATAACCAGTGACGCGATGCCGCTAAACTCACTCCAGGGAAAAGCTAGTTTCAGTCGAAGCCTACTGGGAAGTGACTTCAAAAAGAAATCTATTGGCGGTGACAGCTCCAGGTGAATTTGCTAGCATGTTGTCGTGGTGAAACATTTTTTCCTCTTCGATAAAGGGAAACATATTACCTCTAATTTCCTGTCAAAAACGTCCCATATGTCACTATAGTAATATCGGGTGATCGTTTGTCCCAGAAGCTACATGGCACAAATTTCTTCGACCATCAACGAAAATTATAATCATCTTGGGGTTGAAGCTCCTTTTTCCGTGTTTGTTTTAACAATAAGTATATTTTTGGATAGGGTCCGCCTTCAGCAAAACACAGTTTTGTTTTTTTAACACAAACATGTTTCACTGCAGTTGCAGCATCTTCAGTGGGCTTTTATTTTTCATCTGTTAAAAATAAACAATGTTCTTTACTGTTTGTATACATGTAACTATTAGTTTTTAAATCGTAATTACAGATATTTGAAAAACACATAAATTATGAATTCGTACCTTTTTACCACATGGTGTGGTTTTTCTGATGTGCTGTGTTTCTACAGTGACTGCTTTGTTCCACAGTTTGTCATCTGCAACCACTTATACCTTAAAGTAGATAAATTATTTAAGCCAAAATTACGATTTGAAAAACTGTTATTTCTATGCGTGAAATTATTTAATTATTTTGTGTGGGGGGGGGGGCTGGGGGGGGGGGGCTGGGGGGGGGGGGGTGTTTTTACACCTTCAACTGTTCCACTGCTTGCTATGTTTGTTTTTACAGCTGGTAAACAGTGAAACACTGACGGTGACAGTGGTAGTGTTTGAGAGTGATGAAGATAAAGAAAAAGAAAATGTAACTGAAACATCACATAAAAACGCACACACACACACAAAGGTATGAATTCATAATTTATGTGTTTTTTCAAATATCTGTAATTACGAGTTAAAAACTAATAGTTACATATATACAAACAGTAAAGAACATTGTTTATCTTCACCAGATGAAAAATAAAAGCCCACTGAAGACGCTGCAACTGCAGTGAAATATGTTCGGATTAAAAAAACAAAATTGTGTTTTGCTAAAGACGGACCCTATCCAAAAACATACGTAACGAAAATTATATTGTGGAATTTTCCAATCATCGCTACAATATCCACACCTGCCTGGTATCCTAGGATACCATCATAAAAAATAAATGTCAGACCTCGTAGTGACGCGTTGAAGCAACCTAATTGGTGTTATTGATAGTTTGCATTCTATACCGTCACACATTTTCCCACCAATATAAAAAAAATTGAGCCACTGAACGGTACTGCTTGTTTTCCATCTCGGCGAAAACCATACAGCACAATTTGCTGAAATATCTGCCATATCTAAATTAACCTTTGTCGGGTTACAGATGACGGTGTACCATGATAACCTCAACTTTCATTAGCAATGACATCTGTCTCCAAACATATGTACTTACCGAGCCGCCCTCATAATGGCCGCCTGCATGAGCCACATACGGATGTTAAACTATATGATCTAAACCAACACATACACAAAAAGTCCATGTAAAATATTCTTTCCTAATGATGAACTCTTTGCAAACAATAAAGTCATTTGAAACAAATCGAATGTATTAATATTTCTATTGAGTAAGAAATACGTCCCCTGAGAAGCATTCTCTCCAAGTTAATGAATTCAAATGTTATTCAATCTGTTGTTTAAGTTCATATTACAGAAACGTTCAAAACTTCAATAACGTTTAGAAACAGTTTTAAACTTCTGAACAACCTTTTAAACTCGAAAATATTCGTTCCTTTACTCAGGATACAGCAATGGCCCATATTAGAATATCACTCCTGTCCACGTGCGTTTCTACAAATCATTGTAACTTCCGAAATATTTATTTGCGCTTTGTGATAGGCCAACAGATATATTTTGCTGTTTAAGCATCCCAAACTACGAGTATAATTGGTGTCACGATAGCGCCCGTTAAACTACGGAATCTCTGGTTGGGTGGGTGGGGAGAGGGGGATGGGCAGCTGGCCTACCCTGTTCCTCGCCGGATACGCCCTGGAATCTTCCTACCACGGCCGACACGAGCCATGGGGATGGAATGTTCGCTCACACGTTCCACCAACTACTACACTTTCCTAGGGATGTGGGATGTTGCCAAACTGTAGATGGTCGATAATAATCGACTCCAAAACGTCGATGATAAATGTATAGAACGGCGTAAAAAGCAACACACAAATACATCTTTATCATATTTAATAATAAATAAAAACAGGAAAAATTAATATTACATATATCACAAGGATACGTCAGATACTATAATGATTTCTTATTACCTGTTGGTAATTTCTTTAATGATCCAGGTATAAATCGATTCTTTCTGCGTTGTCCACGTTTAACGTAATCCGGAATTCCCCTCCATTTTATAGCACTTTTCGTGATAACGTAAGTGTTGAAAATATAATACATAAAGTATCGATAACGGTGACGTCGCTAGTCGGTGAATAGACTGCCGTATTCTTCCGTTAGCGTTTTTAATGTTAACACGGGTCGCGTAAAAGTAGAAGACAGTGTTTACTATTCGTAATAATTATCTTTCGAAGGAATAAGCTAACTAAAATCATTCGATAACTGACGGAACCGAACTGTAAAACCTTAATTGTGGGTATGGTGGTTTTCTTTATACCGTACTTAAGTGGATCAAATGTAATCTTACGTATCATAAACGGAAAATGTACTTACATAGCTCGATGCACAGTTTTTATCAAATAAAAAATGCGTAACATACATTAGGGGCCACACTATTTGGCATCAAGAAAATATTAACTGAATGGGCAGTTAAAGGCGTCAGTCAACACTTAGCTGAAGCAACAGTCAATATTGCTGCCTCAGTTCGTTCAAAAATATTCCTGCTCGCTTCCCCCACGGCTACGTTTGGCAGGTCGCAAAAGTGTTTCTCTGGCTCTGCTGTTATTCACAGTGATACCAAGTAGCCAGGCTTAATCAAGTTTGATTCCGTGTGGAGACAGTCTAAGCCCAGCGACTGTGTTCATTTGAAGTAGTAAAGGGTATAGCAGTCAATAGCAATGATGATTATTGCGTATCTAGATTTCTGTCACAGTGTGGCCATTTTCAGTGCAGTAAATGTAAGTTAAAATATTAAAAACACTTGTATGTATACGTAGACCTAACTGGGCTGTTGATGTCAGAGGCTGAGTTCACCTCGTGTAGACTGGACTACGTGCATGTGCAAGTGTTTTTTATGTTTTAACTTACATTTATTGCACTGAAGATGACCATACAGTGACCGAAATCTAGATATGCAATAAACAACACTGCGACGGATTGCTGTCTACTTTTTGTTTTTACCTCATAAAAAATTTAAATTCACCTCCTCTCCCTCCCTCCCTCCATCGGTAATTACCCTTAGGTTGGGAGTTGCTCCTCTACCTGATGTGTCAGAGGATGAGCACTTATCGATATGACGAAACATGTACTCGACGCACGGTGAAGTTAATCTTCATTTTAGTGTTAATGCCCGTTGGCTACTAAACAACAGATTTCGTGACAGATGGTAAGGAAGAGGCGGACCAATTCTCCAGACTGAAACGCACTAGACTTTTACTTGTGGGCTACTAGTAACCTGTCACGTATTGAACCACGAAAACAAAATGCAGAGCGTTTTGGCTTCTGTATTGTGGAATAGGGCCTTATTTAAGGCCGGGCTACCTAGGATACGGCCTAAGGAACCGCACCACATAAGTATACAACAGGAAATGTGTTTATTTTAATTATCTGCTGTAGGCCTTCTTACACTCGTAAGAGACGTAGACGTAGCTATTTTGTATGAGCTTACTCGGCTGAATTTTTCAATGGACAGCCGATACAATTTAAGTCAGGATTCACCACTCAAACCCCGCGATTCCTTACTTCAAATTCCCAGCAGTGGCTGGCCGGTATGTACTTCTCTTCGACTTTTCAAAATACGGTTAACGGAATGTTTGCAGTTTGAAATGAGCTCCATTTAGTCAGACACGTATTCTTGAGTCTTAAACTTGTGGAAAGCTTAATTTTATATCGAGGTGCGGTGGGAAAGATTGGGAACGTACCTGACAAGACAACACACTGACTCGTGGCAACAATAGATGTCACGTGATCACTGTGGACGTTTTAGTGAGAAAAACATAAACAAACGCAGTTTTAAAATATTGTTATATACTTGTAAAAATATTTTTGTTGCAACAATTATGGTATTACCAACAGGAAACAAATCCAGAAATTCCTTCAGCTTCGCTATTACAGCAACATTCGCCTCCGTAGCTCAGTGCTCAGCGTGTCTGGCTGATGTGCGGAGGACCCGGATTCGATTCCAAGTAGTGACCCGGATATTTGCTTGCTGGGAGGACTGGAACGAGTGCACTCAGCCTCGTGATGCCAATTGAGGAGCTACTTGAATGAGAAGTAGCGGCTCCAAAAAACATGGCTCTGAACACTATGGGAGTTAACTTCTGAGGTCATCAGTCCCCTAGAACTTAGAACTACTTAAACCTAAGTAACCTAGGGACATCACACACATCCATGTCCGAGGCAGGATTCGAACCTGCGACCGTAGTGGTCGCGCGGTTCCAGTCTGTAGCGCCTATAACTGCTCGGCCACTCCGGCCGGCAGTGGCTCCAAGGTCTAAAAAAGCGCCGAAGGCGAGGAGAGCAGTGTGCTGAGCCCACACCCCTACATTTTTTTTCTTTAATCACTCTTCTGACTGGTTTGATGCGACCCGCCACGAAATCCTCTCCTTTGCAAACCTCTTCATCTCAGAGTAACACTTGTATCCCATGGACTCAATTATTTGCTGTATGAACTCCAACATTTGCATTCCTCTGTAGTTTTTGCTCCCTCTAATACCATGGAAGTTATTCCCTGATGCCTTATTAGACATTCTTTCATCCTGTTCCTTCTTATTGTCAGTGTTCCCCACATATTCCTTTTCTCGCCAGTTCTGCGCAAAACATCCTCGTTCCTTACCTTATCGGTCCACCTAATTTTCAACTCTTTCTGTTGTCTTCTGTTCCCCTTTTCCCACAGTCCATGTTTCACTAGCATACTATCCTGTGCTCTAAACATACATTCTCAGAAATTTCTTCCTTAATTAAGACCTATGTTTGATGCTAGACTGCCTTTTTTGCCAGTGGTAGTCTTCCTTGTATGCTCTCCTTTCTCCAGCTTCCTATGTATTCCTTAACTTCATCCACTTCCGTGATCCCCAAGTCTCATGAAGTTTATCACTGCTCTCAGTTCTACTCCTTATCATTACTTTCGTTTCTCTTCGATTTATTCTCAGTCCATATTTTGTACTCTTTAGACTGTTCATTTCTTTCAACAGAATTATATTATATAATTCTTCTTAACTTTCAGTCAGGATAGCATAGTCATCAGCGAATTTTATCATCGATATCCTTTCACCCTGAATTGTAATCCATTGCACCTTTTTTTTAAAAAACTTCCGTCTTTGCTTCTTCGATGTATAGATTGAACAATAGGGACGAAAGATTACATCCCTGTCTTACGTCCTTTTTAATCCGACCACTCCGCACTTCAGTTTTATTGTTCCTTCTTGGTTCTTGGACATATTGTATATTACCCGTTTCTCCCAATAGTTCATCCCAACTTTTCTCAAAATTTCGAACATCTAGCACCATTGTCGAACACTATTTCCAGGTCGACAGACGTACGAACGTGTCTTGATTTTTCTGTAGTCTTTCTCTCCATTATCAACGGCAACGTCAGAATTGCCTCCCTGGTGTCTTTGCCTTTCCTAAAGCGAAACTGATCGTTCTCTAACAGATCCATTCTTCTGTATATTATTTTTGCTACCAAATCGGAGGCATGAGCTGTTAAGCTGACTGTGCCTTTGTTAAATCAAAGAATACACTACTGCCCTCAACTTATCCCTGAGGGCTTCTAGTGTCTCACATCTACAAGTGTCCTAGGATCTGGAGTGCGGAGTTTTTATTCATTACAGGATTCTCATACTTTTCTAGAAGTAACTTCACGTACTCACGCTAAGCTTATCGTTTAGTCAGCTGTAGTACAAAGGCACTTTATTGTGTGGACCGTGCAACATTTTCAGTTTAGTTGGAACATTATGGAATCAGCGAAGAGGCTCAACAGTGGTCCACTTTATGTGTGAAAAATTGGAAGCAAAACATTGTCCTCCAGTGTTAACGAACAGGGAAGAGATTTGAATCTGATTTGGAGGGGGGGTGGGGGGTGGGGCGAGGGAAGTCATGTAAAGTGGGGGAAACCACACGGTTCTGTTCTGGATCCGTTGCTTTTCTTGATATATATGATAGATGACTCTAACGTTTTTTTTCTTTGCAAATGGTACAAGCGTTATTCAGAAGACATAAAACGCAATATAAATGAGGTAGCTAATAGCCTAGTCAGTAACATCAGTGTGTGACATTCCGAGAACAGATTACAGCTTAACTACAAAGAATCGCAGTGAATATATTTTCTGACACAGAATTTTTCTGAAAGCGAAATTTTACTGTCTCGTGGAGGCCAAACAGTCAGTGAAGCAGATCATTTGATGCTTTTTGTACTGAGAGTATATGGTAGTCTTTCTTGGAACTGTAACGTTAAAGAAATTGTGCAGAAGCCGAATGCTGCTATTTTACTAAAGAATCATCTCCGCTGTCCGTGACACAAAACGTGAAAGTTTGTTCATTTTGCTTAGTTTCACTCTATTACCGCGTGTCGTGTTATATTTTGGGGCAGCTCTGTGATTCTATCAACAATAGTCTTAGGCCAGATTAGGTCGTTCAGTCTGATCTGTCGGTTCGCGAAATTCGTGTAGGGCTTTGTTCAGATCGCTAGGAACGCTTTCAAATTCGAGTTGGAAGGTGTCTTTGTGGCACAGTCCTATTTTGCACGAGAGTTACTCGCAGTGGTTGAGAAATTTTGTCTGTAATATGTTATTTGTTCTTATACTCTCTCGCATTTTTCGAGTTTTATTAATTTTTGTTAATTCCGCAAATACAGTATTTACTCGTTTTCTGACCATATGTGGCAAGCATAGTTTCACGGATCTCATAATACTATTAAAATAAGTACATACGGACTGCTTTCACAACACATTCCTCTTGTTTGGAAGAAGAAAATATTGTATTTGTAAGCTGGTCCGAAACCTTACATTTCCAGGTTAGACTACATTGTTTAAAACTCTGAACTATACCTTAGTCGTGAGGAAGAGAATGAACCACCCGCCAACATGAAACCCTTTCTTGCCACGAAATGTTCAAAATGCTCCCCGCTGGTACTGATACACGCACCAATCCGACGTCGCATTCAATCCCAGATGAGCAGTCTTTGACAGCAGGGTCGTATTAAGAGTTCATACACCTCTAAGCTGAGCTTGTAGCGTGGGCCCTGAAAGGGCAAATTTTGTGGTAATTAGCTTGACAAAATAGTAGTTTATAGCAAGTGTCGAATTAAAACCCCGTAACACATTATTTAATGTTTTTTTTTTATTTTACTGTATAAAATTTTCTGATACAATTTATGATTCTGTGAATTGAAGAGGTTGAAAAAAAAATGAAATGAATTTTCGTTTGACAATTATGCTTTGAAATTCTCCTTTCTATGGCGACTGGTTTGTTTTATGGCGGGTCGTAATAACAGACAAATAAAAAAGTCTTTACTATTACACTGTTGTTATTCGCTTACGGTGATGTGTTCGCTGCCATATTCCTTCTCTGTATTACGCTACAATGTCCCATGTAGTTGTAATAGCAAATCAAAGCAAAGCTCCGCGTTATGTCTCAGATGTGTCAATCGGATCCGACCGACCGGCTTGTCATCCTCAGGCAATGACGTCATTTGGATGCAATATGAAGGGGCGTCAGGTCAGCACACCTCTCTCCCAGGCCGATGGCGGCTATCTGTACCCTGGAGCCGCAATTATTGTCAATTCTGTTTTTGGCTTCCCCCCCACCCCCCACCCTTCCCAACCCACGTTCCTTTGGAAAATTTCTGTTGATGCTCATAGTTACACCCTAGTTTTCCTTAATTGGGAGGGGAGGGCATCGTTTGCAGGTCATTCGTCTTCGTCCTAGACATGTTCTGTAACTACAACGAGGGCCATACTCTTTGACTTTTACTTGTGCATAATTGAAAATATGTTTTTGATGTGTAGTCAGGAAACCAGACAGCGACGGTTATCGCACTCTGCTGCCTCAAGGACCACGACCTCACCACCGACGCCAACCAGACGGCTATAAGGGATACTGGAGGACTGGAAGTTCTCGTTAACCTCATTGAAACTGACGACTTCAAGTGCAAGGTAACTAGTCTACAATTATATCAAAGGTTAAATTCTGAAATAAAATAGTTTTTCACGCCAGCCGTGTATTGGTTATGACATTCCACATAGTATATCCCCTAACATATTTGTCTGTTCGAGATTTGTACAACAGTCTGTCCGATGTTGATCGAGCAAAAATTGGTTCTATACTCGATGATTTCAGCAGCTTACGACAGTGCAGTATCCATTCATGTTGTGCAGTATTCCCTTAGCTCTGAAACTGGTGTCCTTCTTAAATCGCCTTCATCTTGAGGTATAGCTAGAAATGTAAGAGGAGTAGGGAGCCGGAGAACCTGTGATATTCTGTCTCTAAAGAAATGGCTTGAACAACTGGTCCAAGCTTATGGTGCAGGATTTCCTGGTAGTTAAAAAAAATCCGGACAAGTTCGAGAAGGACTCGCACACCGAGGTTTCCGTACAACCTTAATTATGCATACAGATAGTTCGTCAATCGTAGTAATCAAGAAGCTCGACGAGTTTTCCCTGTTATCGGCAACGAAATAGGCAAGATAGACGTCTATGCGTTCCTGAGAAAAATTTGTCTTAATAGGACACACAGATAGTCGGATAACAAATGACAAAAAATAGTTTTTTTCATGTGATATAATTACTAATTAACAATTGTCGTAGTTTTTACTTTACAAGTACTGTGAAACTTTGCGTCTTGGCAAATTTCACGATTCTAGGTCAACAAGTATTACCTTGATGACTGAGTTCGTGAGTATTAAATTATGTGACATAAATGGCCGTATCTATTGGTTATGTAGACTTAGGAGCTTTCATTTATTACACCGCGAAGAGACTGTATACCTTAGCATGCGACATACATTTCGTCTACATAAGTCAACCCGTTCCTGAGAAAAAAGGGGATCTTATCATAGGGACCGGCAGACAGAAAGTCGGATAACAAACGAAAAAAAAAATTTTTTTTGGTCTGTTACAGTTACAAATTAACAATTTTCGATTTTTTTTCCTATAGGTGTACTGTGAAACATTGCTCCTTCCCAAAGTTCATGATTCCAGGTCAACGGGAAGTTCCCTATATGTTTTGATGAGTCAGTTTGTGAGTATTAAAATATATGACATAGATAGTTGTGTCTTTTGATTGCACTCAAAAAAGCAGC
The DNA here is from genome assembly GCF_023898315.1 of Schistocerca nitens. Taxonomy (NCBI): domain Eukaryota; kingdom Metazoa; phylum Arthropoda; class Insecta; order Orthoptera; family Acrididae; genus Schistocerca; species Schistocerca nitens. The sequence continues at coordinate 226,709,821 of NC_064619.1, forward strand.
TAAAATCGTCTTCACTTCGCTTACAATCTGTCATATTCTTCGACAGAGTGACTTGTGTGTGTTAAACATCTTCAAACTCTTCTGCTTACATCTCATCTTACCCATTCGAGACTATGAACTTCTTGCAAATAAGGATCTTCGGATCGTAAAGATAAATTTTAGAATGAACGCTTAACGTAAGAAATTATTGTTCATATATCTGTCCTTCAATAATGAATAAGCTACATATCTTGTATGCCATAATACAGTGCCAGAAAAAATTCGTTACACCCCTTAGAGGCTTCATTCACTGAAGATTTATTAATGCAGCGGTGCATGTGGTGTACATGAAATAATTACATTTATAGCTCAATAGCACAAGCGGTTCTGAGGTACCAGGTATCGACCCATGCTGAAACACCCACATTAGTACGTGGTGTGGCCCACACGGGCGGCAATGCAGGCACCGACTCTGGTTGGGGTTGGGTTATTTGGGGGAAGAGACCAAACAGCGAGGTCATCGGTCTCATTGGATTAGGTAAGGCTGGGGAAGGAAGTCGGCCGTGCCCTTTCAAAGGAATCATCCCGGCATTTGTCTAGAGCGATTTAGGGAAATGACGGAAAACCTAAATCAGGATGGCCGGACGCGGGATTGAACTGTCGTCCTCCCGAACGCGAGTCGAGTGTGCACTGACTCTGGCATCCAGTCTACAGTACAGATGGCGAATACTATCCTGAGATATGATATACCGTGCTGTTCGACCTGTTCACGTAGTTCTACAAGAACAAGAGTTGCTGGTTGACAAGTCGCACGAGTCACTTGTCTCGAATGGCGACGAGTCTAGAGAGCGTGCCGGGCAGGGAAGTTACTGCACGTCTTCCAAGAGCATGCTGAGTTTCACGGGCAGTGTATGGGCGAGCGTTATAATATCTGAATAACACATCACTTTCGTGTTGCAAGGACAGCAAAAGAACGGGTTTCACAATATTCTACATGTACCGTGTGCTTGTTAGCATCCGCTCTATAAACACCAAAGGTGAATGAGAGTTGTAGCCAATTTTATCCCAGACCATAAGGCCTCGGGTGGGGCAGTGTGTCTTGGAGGAATACGACCATCACTTGTGTGTAGGCAGAATCTGCTTTCATCGCCGAAGACCACGGCGCGATTTTCCATCTTACAAGCGATCTCTGACGGCTCCAGTCGAGCCGTGCACGTGTGTGCTGTGGGGTGCGTGGAAGACGGGGCACACCTCGTGCGTGCCAGTAGTCCCACTGCTAATAGCCGGCTCGTCAGAGATCGTGTTCACACATCTGGACTGAGAAGCCTTTCTATCTGTGCTGTGGAAGCTGTACCGTCTGCCATTGCTGCCCCTACAATATGACCAACCTGGCGGCCGTCTGTACTCTGTGGACTTCCACAACCTTGTCTACTGGTGTGAGAATTCTCACGTGACCACTGATACCAGCATCGTTGCACAACTGACGCAGCACGTCCGATTTGTGTGGCAATGCTGCAAAAGTACCATCCCACCACTAGGAAGGCTACAATGTGATCCCTTTCAAACTTGCTCAGTTGGCTGCAGGAAGCACGGTTGCTTCTTCATTGTATGGCTTCCTGCTCGCTTCTCTCGTTTGCACCACACTAAGCCTTCTGGCAGTGAGCATTTCCTATTAAAAGGGAGACACAGCTGGCTCTCTTGTAGCTATGCCACTACGCTATCTGCGGGCAAACGACGCTGAAACCATTATCATTACATCTACTATCACCCAGGTGGCATATGTCGTCATCAGATCAAAATCGACGTGGTTTTTCGATGTGTACCAGTTTCTTTCCGATTTTGTATCGAAACAAACTTCCTATCAAAACCATTTCGCTTCCCCTGGACCGCTGATGTGTAAGCTTCTCAGGCATGGAGCGATTCTCAAACGAGTAACTACAACGATCATATTGCGCCTCTTAATGTCCACTCATGGCTACTGCTAGGAACGAACCTTCGCTGTCGCCTGCATGCCAGCAATACACACACAAAATCCATTGTTGAGTCTAGATATGCAGTTTTACTCGTTACTACAGCTCGCCGACGCCATTGCTCGCACACACGAGTGAGAGAATTGCGGCAGCAGTGGCCTTACACCTATGTCTTCCAATAGGACTTCTGATCTCCGGCCATTTAACAATGAACCGACGTGAAAGGTTGATGCAAAATGCCACATCCAACAGTGGAGCACCAAAAGCAATAACTGTTTGCCTTGTACTCCATAGCACATGAATTTACCCAATGTCCCGGTTCTGTAACGATCATGATTATGTTTACTTCACTTGATACATAAAAGTTAGAAGCAGTGTGTTAATTACAAAATCAAATGAAACTCTGATACCGTTAGAAAAACTTAGTTGACTGCTTGTGATAAGAAGGACATCTGGGTTCGAACCCTAGTTTGACACAAACTTTAATTTGTCTTGAGATATTCATATCAAGCGCAACAGTTTCTAAATAAGTAATTTTGAACTAATATTTATACAGACTTTCCTCCTCCTTTTGGTCCCAGACTCAGGGAACTTAAACGTCTTCCACTATTTACCTGATACCCTTATCCTATTATCTACGATACAGGTAATGAATTCTTCGATCTTATATTCTGCTAAGGCTCCCACTTAGAATTAAATCACTTTAGTTTAATTGTGGTAAACTGGTAGCCATTATATTCAGCTACCCAAATCTTATGTAAACAGTTTTATTTTGTACTGTAACCAAAAATACTTTAGCTAACAATACCGGATAACCTCAGTAGCCGAGAAACCATAGAAGTTCATCACACACATTTTTGTGTCCACGTGAAGATATGTGGTAATCAGAAGCAAAACTGTCGCAGTATTAGATTAGATCAGATGTTCTTTTTGTTGCACGTATCCTTAGTGAGATCTTCAAAGATGTACAACATGTAATAAGACAAGATTAAATCCTACATATTTACAAAAAAAAAAAAAATATGCTGATGTCTCTCCCACAGATTCTTAGTGAAACGGACCTCATGAATGTCAAAAACTCAAAAAAATCATAAATACATTTTCATTAAAGAACTGTCCGTCCCCATAGGTGAGAGATCAGCATGGTGGAAGACCCTGTGGGCTGCCCAGGTTCGATTCCCAGCTGGGTCATATTTCCTCCTGTTAGGCACAGGGTGTTGTGTCGTCTTTACCATCATGTCGCCAAAGTGGTGTCAACCAAAATGATTTGCAACAGGCAGCCGCAGCTGGTGCTCCTGGCCTAGACATACGCATTATTATTATTATTATTATTATTATTATTATCATTACTATTTAAGAGATAATAACGAACTTATCTCAAAAGCACGTGACTATACTGGACACTGAGCTACAAATGATAATTCTCATGGATGTCCTAGCCATACATCATCGATAAAATCTGACTTTTGCTCATCTTCAGTGCAGGAACGTGATCATTGCAAACAAGATGTTGCAAACTGATCTTCTCTTTGATGATGTATGGCTAGGACATCCATGAGATTTATCATTTGTAGCTCAGTGTCCAGCATTGTCACCTGCTTTCGAGATAAGTTCGTTATTATCTCTTAAATAGTAATAATAATAATAATCCATATGGCTAGGCCAGGAGCACCAGCTGCGACTGCCTGTTGCAAATCATTATATATAATCTCCACTAAAAATTTATTAGTAGCCAAAAGTTAGCCACCACATAAGCCACTTAGGCACCTCTTAAAATAACCTGTATTAGTTGTTACACTTTCCATGGCTGCTGCTAAGTCATTGAAAATGTATGTTCCTGAATAATGGACATTTTTCTGGACCAAAGTAAGCGACATTAAATCTTTAGGAAAATTGTTCTTATCTCTGTCACTGATTCATTAACTGTGTTGTAGCTTTACAAAACAGATATATTGTTTATAGCTAATGTCCCACATAAAATCAGTTAATCATCTCTAGCCGAACGGCTTGTGAAGTGGCCTGGATGCACATGACCACCACTTCTAGCGTCTCTTATAAACAGGCAACTACATGTTTTTTAATGTTACTGTTATCTGTTCATTTTTAGTTAGCTCATTGTCACATGAATCTTGGGCCTGAGATGTACAGGTTTCATGTAGGACACCCTGTATATCAGGAAACTATAGTGATAATCTCCATTCCTTGAACAGGCCTCTGCAGGACATTTATCAATTCACGCCATACGTAATTCATACTACACACTTGCATAATTGTAAACATTAGCTTTGACTGAGGGTTCTGTACGGCATTATGAGCAGCATATCTATTGGCATTCTGGCCAACTTTGCAGTTGAATTACCTTGAAAAAGTGCAAGTGGGATAGAAACTTCACAGCTCTACTACCCAAGAGGTCACAAGCTGTGCCCTCTTTGATAATGACATTATTATCAAGTGACAAGCTACATACTCCTTGTCTATGATGGCCTTAACATTCCAAGAAGGTACAACCCTTTTCTCGGGAAGGTGGCAACCATTCAAATAAAACAACCAAACACAGCGTAGTATCTTAGTGGCCATCAAATGAAAAAGCCAATCACAAATAAACCCAAGAGCCGCCATTTTGGCTGTGCTCAAAATTATCCAAGTGATCTGAATTTTTTGCTCTATGTTATAAAGTATTTTTGCAAAAATGACATAAAGAGTGTAACTTGCAGTAATTCCACATCTAAAATACATCACACACACACATACACACACTCACTCACTCACACGCGCATACATACACACACATATGCGCGCACGCACGTAGTACAATATGCCATGAACCGACAGGTTAGCAGCACTTGCGAATGCCCAGAGTTGATCCCTGTATCATAATTGGTGCAAGACACAATGGACTCTCAAATGAAATATTTTCCACATCTAAATTGTTCTATTATGCTAGTCAAGTGTCACATTGTTAATTCAATGTCCAAAATGTAGGCAAGAGTACGTCAGCGACACAGTGTTTCTGCCAGTGTTAATTCCACATCTTGTGAAAAGAGTACATTAACAAAACACACCCACATACACAATGTTTACGTCAGATGCTACAATAGTACCTCCACATCTAAAATACTTGAGGGGTGTTGGCAGTTCGATCAGAGAATGTGTTATTGCTGGTTCACAGAATAAATTAACATCACCTCATATTTTTACAAGTTGTTCAGCACTGTCACTTTACCAATTACAAATGATTTAGACCTATTTGAAGTTACGCATAAGATAACTTTTGAAGAAGGTTGCAACCTTTGCTGACGGGAACTAAGGCGTCAAGGCTATCTAAAAATGTATTTCCAATAATTAAATACTAAACAAAATCAAAAATTTAATTATAATCCTCCAAAATTTGAAAACATGTAAAATCACACAACATAGCCACGGACAACGGAAATGATCAAGCACAATTATTATAGGTGGGAAGAAACAGTTCTGCTGAGATATTAATTACTGTGATACCTCACTTAAATCACATATTTTCCTAATACACAACGGAACATCACTATATAAAATGTTTCCATACAACACAACCTGGCTAAAGACAATGGCCAAGACAGATGTGAAACGTCGATATATCGAGAATACAATCTTTGCATCGAAGTTAGAGTTTATCGCTCTGTTAACAATGAGGTCATTAGAGATGGAGAAGTATCTCAGATTAGGGAAGGATGAGGAAGGAAAGTGGCCGTGTCCTTGGAAAGCAACCATCCTTGCAGTTGCCTTAAGCGGTTTAGGGGAATCATGGAAAACCTAAATCTCAAACCGTTGTCCTCACACACAAATATGAGACCAGTGTGCTACCCCCCTTAACTGGTATTTGGTAAGGTGAGGCATTACTGAAACACTTGTAAAAACGTCAGGTGATGTGAATTTGTTCTGTGAATCAGCAATAGCATAGACTCAGATCGAACTGGAGATACCATTATAACACTTAACACAGACTTTGTTTGTGTGTGTGTGTGTGTGTGTGTGTGTGTGTTTTCCTGACGTGTTTTAGATGTGAAAATACTGCAAGTCACACCCTTTACATAATTTTTTGGATAAATACTTTTGAACATGGTGGAAAAAATTCCGATAGTTCAGATACTTTTGAGAACAGCCAAGATACGGCTCTGTAGCTGCACTTCGATTGCTCATTCCATTTTAATGCCTGCTGAAATACTATGCTGTGATTGGTTGTGTATATTTTAATGGTCACCACCTTTCAAGGAAATGAGTTGTGGCTTCTTGAGGTAATGAAGGTGTGGCATGTCACATGAAGATGACGTCATTGATAATGTTGGCGTGGCTTGTGATGTCATGGGTAGTATATTTATAAAGTTTCGTAGCCTAAAAGCACGTTTCAAGATCATTTAAGTAGAAAGTGGACTGAAATGGCCATAGATTTACTAATGTTATGGGGTAAAACGAAGTGAAGTGAGCTAGCTTTTTTTATTTTACAAGTTTCAAATTGCATATATTGAATCTTTTCAAATGTTGTTGATAAAGAATTATCTATGCAGCACTAACTTATGGTCATGAGTATTTATTAAAGGATTTTCTAAAACTATATTTGATTTCCTATTTATTGCAATGTATGTATCATCTGCAAACAGAACAAATTTGGTACCTGGTAATGTTATTGATCAAACACGGATCATTGACATAGGGTCTTTTCGAGAAAATTAAGAACCCTAAGACGTAACCTTGTGGAACACCAAATGTAATTAGTTCCTTGTACAATGATGATTGAAAGCGTAATTCAGGGCTCTTTCTATTGACATCTTATGTTTCCTGATACCATTCGAATCATTTTGCAGCATTTCCTGTTACACCGTAATATTCTGATTTTCTTTGAAAGATTTTGTCATTCACACATTACACGCCTTCAGTAAATAACAGAATATATTAGTATCATTTAATTTATTGTCAAAAAATTAAGTATGAGGGGCAGTCAAATGAAAATGAGACAGATGGAAAAAAGTATCTAAACTGTTGATTATTTCTAAAGTAATCGCCATAGGTGTTAAAACATTTGTCCCGCTTTGAGACAAGATGGTCAGTACCTTCATGGAAAAATGTTTGCAGTGCTTACAGAACCATGATTGAACCCTGGCGAGATCCTCTTCGTCTGAAGTAAATCGACGCCCACAAATGTATTTCTTCACGGCTCCCAAACTATGGAAGTCGCATGGGGAGAGGTCGAGACTGCATGGACGATGTGTGAGGATTTCCCAGCAAAACATCTGAGCGTAATCCAAACGCCTAGGAATGTCGACAGGCGGCATCATTCTGTTGCAAGATAATGACCACCCATATGTTGCCAAGATTGTTTCAAGGAAACCGCAGACGTTTCGCTGAGAGGCCCTTGCACATCCTCTATACTCGTACAGTCCCAGTCTCTACCAAAGCGATTTTCATAATTTTGTATCCCTGAAGTGAGACTTTCTGACTGTCGATTTGCTTCGGACGAATAGGTGCACGCCTGGGTTGAATCATGATTCCTCTGTCAACTGCAAACATTTTTTTCCATGAAGGCATTGAGCGCCATGTCTGACACTGCCATAAATATATGATGACTGTCTGAAAAGTATCCGACCTTTAGCCAGAAAAAGTATTTCGAATACCTGACGGGGTTGGGACCCAAATCCCCTTCAAAGTAGGCCCCCCTGTGCTTGCACACACTTAGCCCACCGATCCTTCCACTGCTGGAAACACCTCTGGAAGTCTTCTTTTGGAATGGTGTTCAGCTGCGTCGTTGTGCTCCGCATTCTCTCTTCTCTACTCTCAAAACTGGATCCTTTCAGTGGCGTCTTCAATTTTGGAAACAACCAGAAGTCGCAAGAAGCCATGTCTGGAGAGTAGGGGGGCGGCGAACGACTGTAATTTGTTTGGCCAAGAAATTGTGGATCGAGTGGGATGAATGTGCGGGGGCCATGACGTGATGCAGTTGCCAGTTTTTCGCCGTCTACATATCTGGTCTTTTGCGCCGAACTGCATCACGGAGTCGCCGGAGAACATCTTGATATTACTCCTTTGTCACTGTTTGTCCTTTCGGTGCGTATTCGTGATGCACAATTCCACGGACATCAAAGAAGACAGTCAGCATCCCCCTGATTTTGCTTCGCACCTGCCGCACTTTCTTCGGCCTTGAAGACTCGGGATGCTTCCATTGCGACGACTGTCTTTTTGTTTCTGGTCCGTACCCGTACACCCATGACTCATCTCCAGTTATCACGGTGTTCAGAAACCCGGGATCAGTGTTGGTGATGTCCAGAAGTTCCCGTGAAACGTCAAAACGGAGGTTTTTTTGTTCCGGCGACAACAATTGGGCACGAATTTCGCAGCCACTTGGTGCATATTCAAATCATCATTCAAAATTGGATGTGCAGAATCTTTACTCACTCCAGCCTCTTGCGAAATCTCCCGCACGGTCAAACGACGATCTGCCATCACCAAATTTTGCACAATCAGCTGCACTCCCAGCAGTTTGGGGCCTGCCAGACCGCTGGTCACTCTCCGCTGATGTGCGGCCATTTTTGAATCGGTTGAACCACTCCTTAATTTGTGTTAAACCCATCGCATCTTCTCCAAACACCTGCTGATTCTTACGAATTGTTTCGCTTTGAGAATCGCGAAGCTTTTGATGAAATTTGATGCAGTATCTTTGCTCAATATGTTCAGTCATCTTGAGAGAATCGGTAATCCGACGAAGACGTTGTGTAGCACCCCACTCAGCGACCGACAGGCAGCCAATGACGCGCTGGAAGGCGGGGAGAAAATTCACAAATGCGCATAAAGGTCTCTCTTTTCCTTTACTATGTACAGTGGCGTCGCGCTATCGTCTCTTTTGCGAGGGAAAACCAAAGGTCGGATTCTTCTTAGATAGTCCTCGTATTCACACTTATGGCAGTTATTTTTGAAGTAACAAACAGTTCACTTACTTTTTCTCATCTGTTTCCTTTTTAGTTAACTGCCCCTCATTCATTCTCACTGTATGCGCGAGGACCCTTCTCAAATATCTGAACACTTTAGACTTCCAAACTGTGACGCCGATATTACCGGGTGATCAAGAAGTCAGTATAAATTTGAAAACAGAATAAATCACGGAATAATGTAGATAGAGAGGTACAAACTGACACACATGCTTGGAATGACATGGGGTTTATGCAGGATGGCGCTCCACCCCATATTGCTAGACGCGTGAAAGATCTCTTGCGCGCGTCGTTTGGTGATTATCGTGTGCTCAGCCGCTACTTTCGTCATGCTTGGCCTCCCAGGTCCCCAGACCTCAGTCCTTGCGATTATTGGCTTTGGGGTTACCTGAAGTCGCAAGTGTATCGTAATCGACAGACAGCTCTAGGGATATTGAAAGACAACATCCGACGCCAATGCCTCACCATAACTCCGGACATGCTTTACAGTGCTGTTCACAACATTATTCCTCGACTACAGCTAGTGTTGAAGAATGATGGTGGACATATTGAGCATTTCCTGTAAAGAACATCATTTTTGTTTTGTCTTACTTTGTTATGCTAATTATTGCTATTCTGATCAGATGAAGCGCCATCTGTCGGAAATTTTTTGAACTTTTGTATTTTTTTGGTTCTAATAAAACCCCATGTCATTCAAACCATGTGTGTCAATTTGTACCTCTCTATCTACATTATTCCGTGATTTATTCAGTTTTCAAATTTATACTGACTTTTTGATCACCCGGTATATTTATTCATAGTCAGATGCTTAAGCGCATATCACTTTTGGTGGTCAGTTTCTTTAGTTATTTGTGCACGTGAATGTGGTGACGGTGGTGGTTGTGGTTGGTGGGAAGGGGTGGGGTGGGGAGGGGATATTTATTTGAGTGGTTAGATGTTGTATAGATGTATAAATATGATTGACTAATTTGAGTGTTACACCCATCAGTAATATCCAAGTAAAAACATGAATAAATGTTCTTTCTCTTCTGATTCATCGAATGAACTTGAAGTTCTAAGACAGATGATGAAATATCAAAATAAGTCCTGCCGTAAAAGAATGGTGTAAAGCGTTTATACTAGCAAGAACAGGATTCTCGTCATTTTAAAAATATTTTGCACAAAACAGTAGTTTCTCTCTTATGTTTACAGCTTGGCTCCCTTTCCGTCCTGAGCAAAATCTCCACAAACACAGACGTGAGGCGGTGCGTCACCGACCTAGGAGCCGTACCTCTGCTCGTGAACATCCTTTCTGATCAGGCCAAGCACCTGCAGATCCTGGCCGCGGAGACGATTTCGAATGTCGCTAAGGTTAGAAAGGCCAGGAGGAGCGTCCGGCGGTGTGGCGGCATCCCCAAGCTGGTGAGTAAACGTACACAAATGTCTAGCTAAGAGCGTAACTGACAAGGGAACCTCCCCATCGCACCCCTCTCAGATTTAGTTATAAGTTAGCACAGTGGATAGGTCTTGAAAAACTGAACACAGATCAATCGAGAAAACAGGAAGAAGTTGTGTGGAACTATGAAAAAAATAAGCAAAATATACAAACTGAGTAGTCCATGCGCAAGGTAGGCAACATCAAGGATAATTTGAGTTCAAAAGCGCCGTGGTCCCGTCGTTAGCGTGAGCAGCTCGGAAACCAGAGGTCCTTGGTTCAAGTCTTCGCTCGAAGGAAAAGTTTAATTTTTTATTTTCAGACAATTATTATCTGTCCGTCCGTCCGTCCGATGCGAGGTAACTGCGCCGTAGTATGGGGACGCTACACCTAAACAAACATCGAAACACACTTTTTTGGGAGTGATTATCACATCCACAAGAAAACCTAAATCGGGCAAGGTAGAAGAATCTTTTTACCCATTCGCGAAGTGTACAAGTTAGGTCATGTGACGCACATGCCGTCACCAGTGTCGTATAGAATATATCAGACGTGTTTTCCTGTGGAGGAATCGGTTGACCTATGACCTTGCGATTAAATGTTTTCGGTTCCCATTGGAGAGGCACGTCCTTTCGTCTACTAATCGCACGGTTTTGCGATGCGGTCACAAAACACAGACACTAAACTTATTACAGTGAACAGAGACATCAATGAACGAACGGACAGATGATAACTTTGCGAAAATAAAGAAAGTACACTTTTCACTCGAGGGAAGACTTGAACCAAGGACCCCTCGCTCCGCAGCTGCTCACGCTAACCACGGGACCACGGCGCTCGTGAGCTCACACTCTACTTGTTGCCTATCGTGCGCATGGACTACTCAGTTTGTATATTTTGCTTATTTTTTTCATAGTTGCACACAACTTCTTCCTGTTTTCTCGATTGATCTGTGTTCAGTTTTTCAAAGGCCTATCTGAGGGGGGGGGGGGGGGGGGGGTGCGATGGGGAGGTTCCCTTGTGAGTTGCAGCTCGACCAGGAGAAGTGGGCTGCACGTTTTGGAACCGCCTCAAGAGTAGCACGCTCTCGGCGCCTGTGTTCGTTACAGCATTGCTTTCCTTCTACAGAAACGAGAATAATAGAGACGATAAGATATTGCACATAATGGGTTGTACGGGCTTCTTTTAATTTATTAGGTCTCCAACTTTGCTTCCGCCGTTTTGCAGTAGATGGCATTACTGGAAAGTAGTGGCGCAAGTCGTAGGTCGCAAGTGTCATACAGTAAGCTTAGGCATTTGAGAACATAACGCAAATATTAGTCGATTTCCGATTGCATCTTAAAGTTGTTCTCGGCTGAATATGTCAACTTACGACCCTAGTTCTCGTCATCTGCGGGAGGTTTTAATTTTCTGCTTCGATATGAAGAAATATGCGGCTGAGGCTCATAAAAAGCTGGGTAAGGCCTATGATGAGACGCCTGTTAGTGACAGAACTTTGCAGAAAATGGTTGTGAAAGAGAGAAAGCTGTCCATGTTTGCAGCATGACAGTGCTCGACTCCATTTCGCAAAACCCGCCAAAACATACCAGGAAACGTTGAAATGGGAAGTCCTACCTCACCCGCCGTATTCTCCAAACATTGTTCCCTTCGACTACCAAGTTTTTAGTTCAATGGCACACGACCTGGCTGCCTAGCGCTTCCTGTCATACGAACAATTGCAAAATTGGATCGATGCATGGATCTTCTCGAAAGACGCCCAGTTCTTCCGCCGCGGGATTCGTATGTTGCCTGAAAGATGGGAGAAAGTAGTGGCCAGCGATAACCGATACTTTGAAATGTAATTTTTTTGTAAGATTCTCACAATAAAGTCTCGAACTTTGAGAAAAAACGGCGGAAGGAAAGTTGTAGTCCCAGTATCCCACTACCTAACTAATTAAATAATTAGAATTAGATATAAGGAATGTACCTGTGGTGACACATTACTGCGTCGGGCTTATTTAGATTACAAGTTGTGCCCCTCTAATTGTTGCAAGTGGAGGGCAGCGTTCACCAACTCGTAACGAGAAGGTCCAGCAGCAAACTTTATGCAGTTTCCCTAGCTCAAGAGGAGGCGATTCGTTTACCTTCTGTCGTATAAAGCTGACTCGATAGCCTCATTGGTTTTCTTCTTCGCCAGTCGCCGATTCTAACATGCACACAACAAACTGCGAATGATGAAATGGCAAGTGGGAAAGTTGCATCGCTACTTTAATTTAAGTCTCGAAATAAAAGTTCCATTTACTTTCTTCTTTCTTTCTTCGTTTGGGTCATCTAAGGACCACGCACCAATTTCAATGCTTCCTTCTTTGTAGTTCTTTCTTTTTTCTCCAGTATTCTTTCATCGTTTCACTATGTATCCTGTTTCTCTCCTCGGACCATTTTGACCCTGTCTTCTTCTCCATCTTGCCTTGGAATCCTTCCATTTTTAACACTTTCCTCTTGAAATTCTCTCTTCCTGTTGCATCTTCTTCATTTATGTTTTTTTCTTTACAAATCTTTCCTAACGTCTTGAATCCAAGCTAGTGTTCGTTTCTTGTCCCAAAGATATTTAAAAATCTGTTTGGTTAACCTGTTGCTGTTCATTCTGTATAAGTGTCCAAAAAATAGCAATCGCCTCTTTCGTAGTGTTTCATTTACGTTTCCTATGTTGCGATAAATTTCTTCATTGCTTCTTAATTCCCATACCTCTGTATTTTTTGGTGCTCCAAGTATTTTTCGAATGATTTTTCTTTCTAGGACTTCAATTTTGTATAATTTGCAATTCAGTACTAAACATTCACTTGCATAAAGGCATTCCGATTTTACTACTGAGTTGTAGTGCTGTATCTTCAGATTTTTAGACAGACACCTTTTGTTGTAGACATTCCTAGTTATTCCATAAACATTTTATGTACTCTTTTTTCTATAGCGAATTTTTCTAAGCCATTTTCTTGGATGATTTCTCCCAAATATTTAAATTTATTTACCCTCTTTATCTGGCCAATATCTGATGTTAGGGATTCCGGAGCATTTTTTATATTTGCCATAAATTTTGTTTTTTTCTACAGATATTCTTTAACCTGGTTTGTTGGCTATTTCTTCTAAGAAACTGATTTGTATTCAATCATTTGTTAAGTTTTCAGAAAGAATGGCAACATCATCCGCAAATGCTAAACAGCGAATTTCAATATTTTTCTTTTTAGTTCCCAGTCTGATTGGGGATTCTTTTACTTTTTGTTCCCATTCTCTTACTATTTTCCCTAGTAGGCAGTTAAAGAGGTGTGGAGACAGGCTATCAGCTTGCCTAACACCTGTTTTTATGATGAATGCCTTCAATATTTCACCCTGAAACTTTACTTTTGATTAGATGTCTGTGAGCGCTTCACGAATAAGGTTTGCTAATTTATATTTGATGTCAAATGCTCTGATCACTTTATCTAGTATTTCCCTATCAACTGAGACAAATGCTATTAAAAATAAGGAAAAAATAGTCTTTAGAGCCAGTTTAATCGTAATACTTGGATATATGCCACATGCAGGTGTTCCACACAGAGATGACAAAAGTCATTGGATAGCGATATGCACATTCACAGATGGCGCTATTATCGCATACACAAAGTATAAAAGGAAAGCGCATTGGCGGAACTGTCATTTGTACTTGGGTGACATGTGAAAAGGTTCCGACGTGATTGTTGCCACACAACGGAAATTAACAGACTTTGAACGCGGAATGGTAGTTGGTAGTAAGGGATATACCATTTCGGAAGACGCTAGGGTATTCAGTATTCCTAGATCCACAGTGGCAAGAGTATGCCAAGAATACCAAATTTATAGTTTTCAGTGATAACAGACAAGCAACACTGCGTGAAATAATCGCAGAAATCAATGTTGAACTACGACGAATGTATTGAAAGGTCTCTGTTGGATTCCTTTCATGTTAATTTCTTAAATCTGTTGTCATTTACGGCATAAATTCCTCTTCTAAATTTACTGTGGCGTTTCTGACTGTCTGGGAGGAGACTGAGTAGTGGAACGTGTTACTTTTACACATAAACCAGAACGATCTGTCACACTACTACACTTTAAAACACAGTTTATACGTAATTCATGTGACACAGTCTCATACGGAACCTACATCCGCTTTCTTTTATATACTGTATATGATAAGATCCTGTCATCCCCCTTCCCTTCTGTGTGAGAGGATGAATGAGCAAATGTGTTTCTAGTTGCATGCTTGAGGGTAGCAGACAAGCCTGTCTGCTAGAGAACAGTAGGACCAACGTCGGAACAGGTAGCTACGCTTTCTAAAAGCAAAGAGGTTTCTATCCTTAGTATGGTCCTGTCCGTCTCTTGTCATGTTGGTATAGGAAGCTGCCCCTCTGGCCACTTCCGTTTGTATTTGTGAGCCACCCCTCAGGAAGGGACCACGGCAGTCTGTCCGCGGCGAGCGTCTGAAGTGGTAAGATCTCCGGCTAAGCGCGTGTCTACTAAGTCCGTAGGACAATGGATTTCTTAAGTTCAGCCTAACTGAAAATTTAATCACCTTTATTTCAGGTTTAGCTCTAAAATATCTAATGTTATCTTAAATTGCAGCGCAGTGTAATTCTCGTGTGAAGTTCAGATTATTTTCCGGTAGTTGCTTTGTCACTACTTTGTGAGTAAAGTGGAACTACGTGTTGATCAGTAACTCTAACTAAGATCAATCTTAAATGCGAATGCTTGTGTGATTATAACGTCTCGTCTTGACAATATTTTTCAATATAGCAACTTTTCTTTATGTTCAACCCACGTGGGATGTACTTTGCGAGACCAGTACCACGTGCTTATATAACTGTTTGACCCATCAGGTTAATAGTAAGACGTTAGTAACCAGTTTGAGGTTTTTCTTTTGTAAATTGCTTTTCGATCTAATTTATTTTAATTATCAAAATTATTGTGGAGTTATACGCTGTGTGTAAACCAAGTTGACCACGTGAAGCATGTGGTGTAATCATCAAAGTAGCCCTCAGCTATTCTTTTTGGGAGGATTTCACAGAGAGTTAGTATGAATTTAGTATACCAGTGTGTGGTAATTACATGACGGACAGGATTGTGCTACGAACGTAATTTCTTTGGGTGAAAATTGAATCGGTTGGTTGTGGTTAATTTCCTCTTGCATATGTTTCAACGTTCTTCGTGTGTTATTTTATGAATGCAGTGTTGTATGCAGTCTCCCAATCTTGGCTCCATATTTGATGTGTTCCGTAAGATTACAATCTCACATTTTCACAATCCTAAATAAGGCACCAGCTTAGTTATGAATCGAGTTTAATATGCTGAAATTTCAATGATCAATCTTAAAATAAATTTCCAAATATAAACTGATTTCTTTCTTTTTATTTAAATTCTCTTTTATATATATATATATATATATATATATATATATATATATATATATATATTACCGGTTGTTGTATGACTATTAAAAGATTATAATTAATGTTAGTCTGTTTGGGAATTTGGTAAACCTAGACTAGATAGCTGGTGAAACAGTTGCGCAGTAATGCAAGGTTAACTTCCCCAGACAGCTCACAGCTTTTAACCCGCTTTTATTGTCTATCAGTACCGCTTTCATAGCGAATTAAAGCAACAACATTACACATTTAAGTATCCGTTAGGACAATGCGGCGAAATTTGGCATTAATGGGCTATATAGCAGCAGACAGACGCGAGTTCCTTTGGTAACAGCACGATATCGCCTACAGCGCCTCTCCTGGGCTCGTGAACATATCGATTGGACCCCTGACGACTGGGAAACCGTGGCCTGGACCGATGAGCCCTCGCTGAAGTTGGCAAGAGCTGATAGTAGGGTTCGAGTCTGGCGCAGACCCCAAAAAGCCATGAAACCAAGTCGTCAAAAAGGCCCTGTGCAAGCTCGTGGTGGCTCTATAATGGTGTGGGCTGTATTTACATGGAATGGACTGGATCCTCTGGCCAAACGGAGCGGACCATTGACTGGAAGTGGTTATCTTCGTCTACATGGAGACCACTTGCAGCCATTCATGGACTTCATGTTCCCAAACAATGATATCACCGAGCCACAATTGTTCGTGACTTGTTTGAAGAACATTCTGGACAATTCAAGTGAATGATTCGGCCACCCAGATCGCTCGCCATGAATCCCATCTAACATATGTGGCACTTAATCCAAAGCTCAATTCGTGCAACCGGTCAGGGTGGCCGAGCAGTTCTAGGCGCTACAGTTTGGAACCGGACGACCGCTACGGTCGCAGGTTCGAATCCTGTCTCGGGCATGGATGTGTGTGGTGTCCTTAGGTTAGTTAGGTTTAAGTAGTTCTAAGTTCTAGGGGACTGATGACCTCAGAAGTTAAGTCCCATAGTGCTCAGAGCCATTTTCAATTCGTGCACAACTTCATGCACCGCCAACACTTTTACAATTATGGACGACTGTACAGGTAGCATGGCTCAATATTTCTGCATGGGAGTTCCAACGACTTGCTGAGTCCATGTCATGTCAAACTGCTGCACTAGGAAGAGCAAAAGGTATCCCATGACTTTTATACCCTCAGTGCGTTGTTCAATGTTTAAAACGTTTTCCCTACTGTTTAAATGACAGTACTAGAATCAAAGTTCACGGAAGCCCATATCGTTAACGTCGATATGCAGCAGGATTTTGGAACATATATTGTGCTCGAACATTATGAATTACCTCGAAGAAAACGGTTTATTTACACTCAGTCAACATGGGTTTAGGAAACATCGTTACTGTGAAACACAACTAGCTCTTTATTCACATTAAATGTTGAGTGTTATTGACAAGGGATTTGAGACGATTCCGTATTTCTGGATTTCCGGAAGGCTTTTGACACGGTACCACACAAGCGGCTCGTATTGAAATTGCGTGCTTATGGAATATCGTCTCAGTAATGTGACTGGATTTGTGATTTCCTGTCAGAGAGGTCACAGTTCGTAGTATTGACGGAAAGTCATCGAGTAAAACAGAAGTGATTTCTGGCGTTCCCCAAGGTAGTGTTATAGACCCTTTGCAGTTTCTTATCTGTATAAACGATTTGGGAGACAATCTGAGCAACCGTCTTCGGTTGTTTGCAGATGACGCTGTCGTTTATCGACTAAAAAAAGTCATCAGAAGATCAAAACAAACTTTCGGAACGATTTAGAAAAGGTATCTGAATGGTGCGAAAAGTGGCAGTTGACCTTAAACAACAAAAATTGTGAGGTCATCCACATGAGTGCTAAAAGGAACTCGTTAAACTTCGGTCTAAAAGACGTAAATTCAACTAAATGCCTAGGTATTACAATCACGAACAACTTAAATTGGAAGGTACACACGGAAAATGTTGTGCAGAAGGCTAACCAAAGACTGCGTTTTATTGGCAGGACACTTAGAAAATGTAACAGACCTACTAAGGAGACTGTCTACACCACGCTTGTCCGTCCTCTTTCAGAATACTGCTGCGCGGTGTGGGATCCTTACCAGATAGGACTGACGGAGTACATCGAAAAAGTTCAAAGAAAGGCAGCACGTTTTCTATTATCGCGAAATATGGGAGAGAGTGTCACAGAAATGATACAGGATTTGGGCTGGACATCATTAAACGAAAGGCGTTTTTCGTAGCGTCGGAATCGTCTCACGAAATTCCAATCACCAACTTTCTCCTCCGAATGCGAAAATATTTTGTTGACACCGACCTACTTGGGGAGGAATGATCACCAAGATAAAATAAGGGAAATCAAAGCTCGTACGGAAAGATATAGGTGTTAATTCTTTCCGCGCGCTATACGAGATTGGAATAATAGAGAATTGTGAAGGTGGTTCGATGAACCCTCTGCCATACACTTAAATGTGATTTGCAGAGTATCCATGTAGTTGTAGATGTAAATATAGATGTAGAGTCTAGTCTTCACTTATCAAGCACCACTGCAAGCTCACGGATATCTCCACACGACTTTAATGAACGCACGAGGTCGCAAACACGAATAATCGCACATAAACGAATAATGCTGTCACTTAAGTTGAAATAAAATATCGGCTCGCAATAAGTATATAGTGTCGGCCGGGCTACTAGTTAAAGACTGGCTAGTGAGGTAGCAGTCAACGGCCTTGCCGCAATGGTAACACCGGTTCCCGTCAGATCACCGAAGTGGAGCGCTGGTGGCCTAGGATGAGTGACCATCCGACCTACCGAGCGTTGTTGGCAAGCAGGGTGCACTCAGCCCTTGTAAGGCAAACTGAGGAGCTACTCCATTAAGAAGTAGCAGCTCCGGTCTCGTAAACAGTCATACGGCCGCGAGAGTGAGTACTGACCACATGCCCGTCCACATCTGCTTGCAGTGACGACTGTGGACTGAGGACGACACGGTGGTCGGACGGTGAGGTTGGTCCCTCATGGCCTGTTCGAGCGGAGTTCAGTTTAGTTTATAGTGAGCTAGTGAGTCGCTCCTGCCTACTCAGGGCACGTTTCTGATTGGTCAGTTTAATGGGCCAATGACTGACAATATTGTGCAGTATTACCTGTCAGTACCTCTCAGATCCTGAACCATCTGTAGCCTACATAGACGAAACTTCAGATCATCCAGTAAGCGGACCAATGAACGTCGTGACAGTTGCAAAGTTCGTGCACGTCGCCGTGATAAACGCCTGGGACTTTCTTCAAGCGATATGTACGATATAAGTTTTCACACGTTCGAACATCTAATTCTTCATTTGTGTGGCCATAGTGTCCGTAGTTGCTTTATAATTCTTGAAGGTATTTTTGTTCTGTCGTTGCAACTGCAAAAATGCGTGATTTTTTTACACACTAGATACCTACTAGCAAAACAAATGAAGTCACAGCTCACCCAGTACTATAAACTAGAAAATGATAGAACAATCAGAAATACCACTCAACTACTAGAACATATAATAGACACTCAAATCCCTGACACAGCAATGTTGCTCTCCTTTGATGTAGAAAGTATGTACAGTTGCATCCTTGTTAATGAAACCATACATATAATTGAAGGGAACCTGAAAACACACAACCAGCTACTTCATGAACACACAGATTAAACAATAAAATTGTTACAGTTAATAACACAACAAAATTATTTTAAATTCAATCAAGAATACTAAATACAAGAAGGTTTACCAATTAGTTCACCTATTTCAGGAACATTAGCCAATATTTTCATGAATCACATAGAAAAATTAATATTTGAAGACATAATAACAAAGAAAAGCTACGACGTTATCAAGTGGTACAGATACATCGATGACATAATATGCGTGGTAGATGAATCTAGAAACAGAATACAGCAACTACACAGAGACATAAATACTGTATGCAAAACTATAAAGCTCAAATAGAAGAAGAAGAAGAAGAAAACACACTCAAATTTTTAGACATAACCATAAGAAAAGACAATAATAAACATACATTTGACATATACAGAAAGCCCACAACAAGTGACATTATCTTAAATACAACCTCAAACCACCCACAGAACCACAAACAAGCAGCAATCAGATACATGTTAAACAGGCTGAACAGAATCCCCCGAAACACTTCTAATTACCAGAAACAGTTAGCCATTCTAGAACAAATAGCATTAAAAATGGACACAAAGAAACAATGGTAGGCAAACTAAACAAAAGAATTAAGAGACAAATAATGAAAAACACTAACCAAACCACACTAACTCGTACAACTTGCACTACAACAAAAAAATGGCATACAATGACCTACCACAACAAATTCACTCATAAAATAGGTAACATATTCATAAACAAGGCATAAACATTGCTTACAAAACAAACAATACCACATAAAAGCACAGCCCAAAACTGAAATCAACACGCCAGATACCAGCAATCTGGTATCTGTCAGCTCAGTTGCAGAGATTGAGAGAAGATATACATTGGAATGACTGGCAGGACTTTCGAAAAAAGATACAAAGAACACATCATAGCATTTAAATGCGGCACTAATCATTCAACATTTGCCGATCATCTAAAAGAAAATTCCATAGAAACACGATATGAATATCATAAAAATCAGTAAAGACAGACACCTCCTCCATTTCCAAGAAAATTTCCACATACAAAAAGCACTAACACAAAATAGCTGCTCAATGACCAGATGAAAATTACTAACCAGACTCTATGTAGAATAATTGATGAAATTACAGGAAAAAGAGCCTTTTCCAACCTTCACCCCCTCCCACTCAACCACAGCCCTCCCCCCCCTCCCCCACTTACAGTTTCATTTCACTTCTTGCTCCTCACCTACTCCTCTAACTCACATTCCATCACACTGCTACACTATGTGATCAAAAGTATCCGGACACCTGGCTGAAAATGAGCTACAAGTTCGTGGCGCCCTCCATCGGTAATGCTGGAATTCAATAAGGTGTTGGCCTTGATGACAGCTTCCACTCTCGCAGGCCTACGTTCAATCAGGTGCTGGAAGGTTTCTTGGGGAATGGCAGCCCATTCTTCACGGAGTGCTGCACTGAGGAGATGTATCGCTGTCGATCGGTGAGGCCTGGCACGAATTCGGCATTCCAAAACACCCCAAAGGTGTTCTGTAGGATCCAGGTCAGGATTCTGTGCAGGCCAGTCCATTACAAGGATGTTATTGGCCAGTAACCACTCCGCCACAGGCCGTGCATTATGAACAGGTGCCCGATCATGTTGAAAGATGCAGTCGCCATATTCGAATTGCTCTTCAACAGTTGGAAGAAAATGCTTAAAACATCAATGCAGACCTGTGCTGTAATAGTGCCTCGCAAAACAACAAGGGGTACAGGTCCCCTCCATGAAAAACGTGACCATACCATAACGCCACGAACCTCCGAATTTTACAGTTAGCGCTACACAGTCTGGCAGATGACTTTCACAGGGCATTCGCCATACCTACACCCTGCCATCGGATCGCCACACTGTGTACCGTAATTCGTCACTCCAAACAACGCTTTTTCACTGTTCAATCGTGCAATGTTTACGCTCCTTACACCAAGCGAGGTGTCGTTTGGCATTTACCGGCGTGATGTGTGGCTTATGAGCAGCCGATCGAGCATGAAATCCAAGTTTTGGCACCTCCCGCCTAACTCTCATAGTACTTGCAGTGGATCCTGACGCAGTTTGTAATTCCTGTGTGATGGTCTGGATAAATGTCTGCCTATTACACATTACGACCCTCTCCAACTGTCGGCGGTCTCTGTCAGTCAAGAGACGAGGTCGGCCTGTACGTTTTTGTGCTGTACGTTTGGCTTCATGTTTCCACTTCACTATCATATCGGAAACAGAGGACCTCGGGATGTTTAGGAGTGCGGAAATAACACAAGTGGCACCAATCAGCTGACCACGTCCGAAGTCCGTGAGTTCCGCGGAGCGCCCCGTTCTGATCTCTCACAATGTCTAACGACTATTGAGGTAGCTGAGATAGAGTACCTGGCAATAGGTGGCAGCACAATGCACCTAATATGAAAAACGTATGTTTTTGGGGGTGTTCGGATACTTTTGATCACGTAGTGTATACAGGGTGGTCCATTGATAGTGACCGGGCCAAATATCTCACGAAATAAGCATCAAACGAAAAAACTACAAAGAACGAAACTCGTCTAGCTTGAAGGGGGAAACCAGATGGCGCTATGGTTTGCCCGCTAGATGGCGCTGCTATAGGTCAAACGGATATCAACTGCGTTTATTTAAATAGGAACCCCCATTTTTATAACATATTCGTGTAGTACGCAAAGAAATATGAATGTTTTAGTTGGACCACTCTTTTCGCTTTGTGATGGATGGCGCTGTAATAGTTACAAACGTATAAGTACGTGGTATCACGTAACATTCCGCCAGTGCGGACGGTATTTTCTTCGTGATACATTACCCGTGTTAAAACGAACCGTTTACCAATGGCAGAAAAGGTGGATACCGTGTTAATGTATGGCTATTGTGATCAAAATGCCCCACGGGTGTGTGCTATGTATACTGCTCGGTATCCTGGGCGACATCATCCAAGTGTCCGGACCGTTCGCCGGATAGTTATGTTATTTAATGAAGTGTTCAGCCACATGTGAAACGTCAACCACGACCTGCAACAAATGGTGATGCCGAAGTAGGTGTTTTAGCTGCTGTCGCGGCTAATCCGCACATCAGTAGCAGACAAATTGCGCGAGAATCGGGAATCTCAAAAACGTCGGTGTTGAGAATGGTACATCAACATCGATTGCACCCGTACCATATTTCTATGGAATTGCTTGCCGACGACTTTGAACGTCGTGTACAGTTCTGCCACTGGGCACAAGAGAAATTACGGGACGATGACAGATTTTTTGCACGCGTTCTATTTAGCGATGAAGTGTCATTCACCAACAGCGGTAACGTAAACCGTCATAATATGCACTAGTGGGCAACGGAAAATCCACGATAACTGCGACAAGTGGAACATGAGCGACTTTGGCAGGTTAATGTATGATGCGGCATTATGGGAGGAAGGATAATTGGCCCCCATCTTATCGATGACAATCTAAATGGTGCAATGTATGTTGATTTCCTACGTAATGTTCTACCGATGTTACTACAAGATGTTTCAGTGCATGACAGAATGTCGATGTACTTCCAACATGATGGATGTCCGGCACATAGCTCGCGTGCGGTTGAAGCGGTATTGAATTAGCATATTTCATGACAGGTGGATTGGTCGTCGAAGCACCATACCAAGGCCCGCACTTTCACCGAATCTGACGTTCCCGGATTTCTTTCTGTGGGGAAAGTTGAAGGATATTTGCTATCGTGATCCACCGACAACGGCTGACAACATGCGTCAGCGCATTGTCAATGCATGTGCGAACATTACGGAAGGCGAACTACTCGCTGTTGAGAGGAATGTCGTTACACGAATTGCAAAATTCATTGAGGTTGACGGACATCATTTTGAGCATTTGTTGCATTTATGTGGTATTTACAGGTAATCACGCTGTAACAGCATGCTTTCTCAGAAATGATAAGTTCACAAAGGTACATGTATCACATTGGAACAACCGAAATATAAAACGTTCAAACGTACGTACGTTCTGTACTTTAATTTAAAAAACCTACCTGTTACCAACTGTTCGTCTAAAATTGTGAGTCATATGTTTGTGACTTTTACAGCGCCATCTGTCGCAAAGCGAAAAAAGTGGTCCAACTTAAATTCATATTTCTTGAGGTACTACACGAATATGTAATAAAAATGGGGGCTGCTATTTCAAAAACGCAGTTGATATCCGTTTGACCTAGCGCCATCTAGCGGGCCAACCATAGCGCCATATTGGTTTTCCCCTTCCAGCTAGACAAGTTTAGTTCTTTGTAGGTTTTTCGTTTGACGCTTATTTCGTGAGATATTTGGTCCGGTCACGATCAATGGACCACACTGTATACATAAATGATCTGGCGGACAGGATAGGCAGCAATCTGAGGTTGTTTGTTGATGATGCTGTGATGTACGGGAAGGTGTCGAAAATGAGTGGCTGTAAGATGATACAAGATGACCTAGACGTAACTGCTAGTGGGTGTTATAAATGACAGCTGGCTCTAAATACAGAAAAATGTAAGTTAACGTGGATGAGCGGGAACAACAAACCCATTATGTTTGGATACGTCATTATTAGTGTCCTGCTTGACGCAGTCAGGTCGTTTGAATATCTGCTCGTTAATTTGCAAAGTGATATGAAACCCTTTGAGGATTGCGGAAGGGAAGGCGAATGGTAGACTTTGGTTTGCTGGGAGAATTTTAGGAAGGTGTGGTTCACCTGTAAAGGAGACCGCATTTAGGACTCTATTGCGACCTGTTATTGAGTACTACTCGAGTGTTTGGAATCCACACCAGATCGGATTAAAGGAAGACATGGAAGCTATTCAGAGACGGTTACAACAACACGCAAGTGTTACGGAGATGCTTCAAGAACTCAAATGGGAATCCGTGGAGGGAAGGCGATGTTCTTTTAGAGGAACCCTTCTGAGAAAATATATACAGGGTGAGTCACCTAACATTACCGCTGGATATATTTCGTAAACCACATCAAATACTGACGAATCGATTCCACAAACCGAACGTGAGGAGAGGGGCTAGTGTAATTGGTTAATACAAACCATAAAAAAACGCACGGAAGTATGTTTCTTAACACAAACCTACGTTTTTTTAAATGGAACCTAGTTAGTTTTGTTAGCACATCTGAACATATAAACAAATACGTAATCAGTGCCGTTTGTTGCATTGTAAAATGTTAATTACATCCGGAGATATTGTAACCTAAAGTTGACGCTGGAGTACCACTCCTCCGCTGTTCGATCGTGTGTATCGGAGAGCACCGAATTACGTAGGGATCCAAAGGGAACGGTGATGGACCTTAGGTACAGAAGAGACTGAAACAGCACATTCCGTCCACATGCTAACACCTTTTTATTGGTCTTTTTCACTGACACACATGTACATTACCATGAGGGGTGAGGTACAAGTACACACGTGGTTTCCGTTTTCAATTACGGAGTGGAATAGAGTGTGTCCCGACATGTCAGGCCAATAGATATTCAATGTGGTGGCCATCATTTGCTGCACACAATTGCAATCTCTGGCGTAATGAATGTCGTACACTTCGCAGTACATCTGGTGTAATGTCGCCGCAGGCTGCCACAATACGTTGTTTCATATCCTCTGGGGTTGTAGGCACATCACGGTACACATTCTCCTTTAACGTACCCCACAGAAAGAAGCCCAGAGGTGTAAGATCAGGGGAACGGGCTGGCCAATTTATGCGTCCTCCACGTCCTATGAAACGCCCGTCGAACATCCTGTCAAGGGTCAGCTTAGTGTTAATTGCGGAATGTGCAGGTGCACCATCAATCTGATACCACATACGTCGACGCGTTTCCAGTGGGACACACTCTATTCCACTTCGCAATCGAAAACGGAAACCACGTGTGTACGTGTACCTCACTCCTCATGGTAATGTACACGTGCGGCAGTGAAAAAGACCAATAAAAAGGTGTTAGCATGTGTACGTAATGTGCTGTTCCAGTCTCTTCTGTACCTAAGGTCCATCACCGTTTTCTTTGCATCCCTACGTAATTCGGTGCTCTCCGATACACACGATCGAACAGCGGAGGAGTGGTACTCAAGCGTCAACTTTAGGTTACAATATCTCCGGATGTAATTAACATTTTACAATGCAACAAACGGCACTGATTACGTATTTGTTTATATGTTCAGATGTGCTAACAAAACTAACTAGGTTCCATTTAAAAAAACATAGGTTTGTGTTAAAAAACATACTTCCGTGCGTTTTTTTGTGGTTTGTATTAACCAAATACACTAGCCCCTCTCCTCACGTTCGGTCTGTGGAATCGATTCGTCAGTATTTCATGTGGTTTACGAAATATATCCAGCGGTAACGTTGGGTGACTCACCCTGTATAACCGGCATCTGAAGCTGACTGCAGAGCAATCCTACTGTCGCCAACATACATTTCGGATAAGGACGACAAAGATTAGATACGAGAGATTAAGGCCCATATGGAGGCATATACGAGTTGACAGCTGATTTTTCCTCGCTCTGTTTGCGAGTCGGACAGGAAAAGAAATGCCTAGTAGTGGTACAGGGTACCCTCCGCCACGCACCGCACAGTGGCTTGTGGAGTAGATGTAGGCATTTCTGATCGGCGGCAGTGCTACATGTTGTGCTGGCACTGCAGAAGGCACAGCTATGCTGAGAACAGAAGTTACTGGTACTAACCCAGCAGCAGCCTGTGACAAAAGCGATCGTATCCAGGGAGGAAATCCTGAGCCCAAAATCTGGCTGAGGCACCTGATAACGGTGCAGCACACTGTTACATTGTGGAGGCCATGGCGTAACTAGACTATAATGCAGCTGCAAAAAAAAATTAGTGCCCGTGCAGATCGTTATCTTTTTATCCTCAAAAAACTAACAGTCGTATTTGTTTGTAATTACCGTAAGGTGTTATTACAGTCTGTTTCCGTCTTTTTTAAGCTCTGTGTATTCTTGCACATCTTTTTCATATCACATACGTACCACTGATGTAATAACTACTACGAAAATCAAATGTGGTAGAAAGGAAACGAATGGAGAAAAACTGTCAGCTGCATCGGGACATTATGCACATCGAGACTTTATTAGGTATCAGCAGCAGGATTCGAACACGTGATCTTCTACTTACTAGCAATTGTGTAAACCACTGGACCACCCACAAACAGTGTTTATCGCAAATGCCCGCACAATGTCGGCACGCTCCCCGGCCGACTCACGCTGCCGCACAGCAGCTGGCCGGAGTGGCCGAGCGGTTCTAGGCGCTACAGTCTGGAGCCGAGCGACCGCTACGGTCGCAGGTTCGAATCCTGCCTCGGGCATGGATGTGTGTGCTGTTCTTAGGTTAGTTAGGTTTAATTAGTTCTAAGTTCTAGGAGACTGATGATCTCAGAAGTTAAATCGCATAGTGCTCAGAGCTATTTGAACCATTTCAACCGCACAGCACCACGTATCCACAGTCCCAATCCATGTCCTCCGTGTTTGCCAATTTTAGATTCCCACTGGAGGCCGAACGTAAACATGCATCGGCAATGAAGGTTGTGGGTTGAGTGTCCATGGAGGCGTCCGGTTGGTGCAGTGGTTAAAGCAACTGCCCCGTAAGCAGGAGCTCCCAAGTTCGAGTCTTGGTCCAGCACATATTTTCAGCTTACATAACATGCGTCACTGCTGTGGGTTTTGCGTGGTGTCTGTTCTTTCGGACATGTTCGAAAAAACAGGCACCACGCCTTCATACAAACCTAGTAAAATGACGCCTGCATGTTACATGTACCCAACGCCAAAAAAATAATTTAAAAAAGTTGGACTTCTCGTGTATTGACATTGTTTGCTAGCAACCTCAGTTGCAAGTGAGTTTATACAATGCTTAGGCTGAATGTCGGTACAGGTTTCCTACAGCTAAGGACTTGATTAGGTTACATACACTGATCGCTCCGTAGACTCACAGGGAGGAGATTTTCGAGTGCGTGAAAAAGAAAGATAAATATACATCATACACATTTTGCAAAAGAATCAGTATGGTAATCAACGGATCCTAAGTGTATTGTTTATCGAGAATGTGGCAAAGAAGAAAAAAGTTCATTAATAACTTCATTTAAAATCTTCTCGAAAACATTTAAATGTATATATTCTAGAGTGTACAAGATAAATCCTAGGTTATTACGGTCGAAGATCGTCACAGAATAATATGCATGGCTCCCTTCACATCTCGCATTAATCAGCTAAAGCAGTGCTGAAGACATTCTGAAAGTTGCCTGTCACATTTTCAGCTTTCACTGTGAATTTGTTTCGTTTGTTATTAACTCGCAGGTACACTGCAAAAATTTCTTCTGTAACAAGATAATGATTTCTGTCAATGATCTCTATATTACCTGCATGTAGGTCTCTGATGTCAAAGCATAGAACTTCTGCGTGCCTAGAGATTCTCGCCATCTGCATAGTCCGCCATGCTGTGGTTAGGGAGAAGAAAAAAAATTATCTGTCCGTACGTAATAAAGAATTGTTTACTTATTAATTGCTTTGAACTTTATATCAATAAGCGATTTTATAGGCTGTTGTGGGAGCTTCATCGAAAAGTATTTTCTATTTGCGTTCTCGTGACGTTTCGTGGCAGCTATGTTATAATAAGACAAGAAACGATATACGAGCATATTCGACCAGCACGTTCAACATCCGGGTAGTAGCCTATGGAGGTCACTGAGATGCTTACATCCTTCAGGATTACGAACACAAGATAGACAGTTACAGCCGCAAACAAACATAAGAACAAAAAAATCGTTCAAATGGCTCTGCGCACTATGGGACTTAACATCGGATGTCATCAGTCCCCTAGAACTTAGAACTACTTAAACCTAACTAACCTAAGGACATCACACACATCCATGCCCGAGGCAGGATTCGAACCTGCGACCGTAGCAGTCGCGCGGCTCCGGACTGAAGCGCCTAGGACCGCTCGGCCACCGCGGCCGGCAAACATAAGAACACGAAAAATATTAGTCACTTAATGAAATGAAAGTAATGGGACAACCGAGGCAATTAGGGTGTTTTGGGCGGGGCACGGGGAGACTCTAATACCACAATAAGACTAACATTATTCCAAGACAACCACGCAATCGAAAAATAACACACACGAATTCCTCCAGAATAAACCGAACAAAAACAC
This sequence comes from Schistocerca nitens, assembly GCF_023898315.1. Classification (NCBI taxonomy): domain Eukaryota; kingdom Metazoa; phylum Arthropoda; class Insecta; order Orthoptera; family Acrididae; genus Schistocerca; species Schistocerca nitens. The sequence goes on from NC_064619.1 coordinate 226,738,395, forward strand.
ACAACTGGAACTGAATATTGCTCTTGACCTATCGAGCTTAAAGGAAAATTACGATTCCAGTCACCCACCAGCCCCCCCCTCCCCCCCCCTACAAACCATAATAATCAGTATCGCAACTACTTATTGTGTCAGACCATGTGATACACAGCAGCGAGAGACGTTGTGTATATATGATACGCACTACTCTAAATTACATACCACCAAATTGAAACACAGCATTAAGCAATGACTGCTTTGTGTCGGGCGTATGGCTTACGGTATGACTTGATCGCCAAATGACGCAGCGAGAGGAATCTACATATTAGCAGCTGAGTTAACCGATCTCTACCGATTCAGTACTATGGAGACGAAAAGCCAAGAAAATGTGGGCGCACTGTACTGGGATTGAGGATATCTCTTGCAGAGGTGCAGAGACGATAAAGCTGACACATCTTATTTAATGATTCACAAGCACGAATGACCATTTCAACTTGCATTTCACTCCATTAAACAGACACCTATGATTTAAAAGGCAAATTTGGTTTCGAACAAAATATAGTTTAATGCATAAAATCCGTTTATAATGCTTTAGAAATTCTTATAAAATTAATAATATATGTTACTCAGCTTGTCTACTGTTATGTATATGAGTGAAGACAGAAAGCACTTGACATAGTAACTTTGTAGGAAAATGTCTAATGGTAGTATCCTGAGTTTTCTGTACCGGTAATTACTAGATTTGTAAAACTCACTTTTCTCCAATACCAACTGTCTCAAATAAGCATTGGTAAATAGTCTGAATGATTAGTTTGCAAATAAAATTACCCTGAATATAAGTTTTGTATCGAAGATCTTCATGTTCATTAAACATGCATGCTTGTGAGAATTTATGTTATGCGTCCGCATAAATAAGCAATGGACATGCATTTGGGCACCAAGGATTGGCAAAAATCAGATGCTGTTTTATGGCTTACCTTTTGACTGCTATCGTTGCTTCGCGTTCTTACTGCATTTCACGGTTATCCTAGGATTGTGCTGACTGGGTACGGAAACATCCGTGTTGCTCACTGTTCTATTCGTCTCAGACTGGTGCTAAGCAACGGCGCAGATCGTTGGAGAGACCCCTGTCTTGTTGAGGACTACGTCACGTCGCGATTTATGTCGTTTACTCTTAGAGCATAAGCGTAAAATTATCGTCGAATAATTAAAGAAAGTATCCAGCGATAGTAGAAGGGGCGTAATTGGGCTGTAACTCCTGTGGCACTATCCCCGAGGAAAGTCTATCCTGGCGCAGGAAGGAAAGAAATAAGAAAAATTAAAATGAGAAGGAAAGGTGGAAAAATTAATAAAATCGGTCTCTGTATTGAATTAATCAAAAATGTTTCAAATGGCTCTGATCACTATGGGACTTAGCATCTGAGGTCATCAGTCCCCTAGAACGTAGAACTACTTAAACCTAACTAACCTAAGGACATCACACACATCCATGCCCGAGGCAGGATTCGAACCTGCGACCGTAGCAGCAAATCTATAGAACGAAAGGCACAAAATGTGAGCAAGTGTTTCGATTAAGGCTATGACGGAAGATTCATCATGAGTGGGTACGCAATGATGTGCAAAAATGAATCGAGTCACAATTTGAATTTAGTCCTTAAAAGTGCTGCAGAAACTAAGAGGCTAATCAAAAAGTAGCCCTGTATTTCGGAACAATTAAACACATCTACGTGTTTTTTGGTAGATTAATTCGGGGGAGTGGACCAAACAGTGAGGACATCGGTCTGTTTTTTCGGTCTCAGCGTGCTACAAATATTATGAATGACATGGGGGCGACCTTCTGTTGAGTTGGGAATGAAGTGGGTATCCTTGAGGATGAGGGGTTTCACTTCAGGTACTTCCCTCAGGATTCCTTCGTAGTTAAGACCCTGAGGCTGTAGTAGTAATAGAAGGCACCATGACAGCCCTGAGGTAGTGAACATTATTGCAGATCACCTGCATCTCTTCATGCTTAATGTTTTCCTCGTCGGCTGTGGCGTCTTCCAGCAGGATAATTGTCATACATAAAACATTCTCGGTTTTCAAGCCGCGTCAATTCGAATAACATCGTCGAGCTTTCGGTGACCATCTCCGCCATCGTCGTCAGGAGTTCACTGACTGCCGGTGCTGCTACGGTTTCTCGCTTATATAGGCATGATGACATCAGCAGCAGCCAATCAGATAGACCCAGTGCGGTTCGCGCGCGCAAGTCGACCCGGGTAGCTGCCTGTGGCAGCACCGGTGACGTCAGGTGGTGCCAGGGGCAGGCGCCACGTTTGAAACTGCCGCTCCCGCGTCGCGCATCTGTCTTCGCTTTCTTTCGGCTGAGTGTGTACCCCTGGTGTCTGTTGAAATTGTTGTTGTTTAACCGAATCTCGGGCGCTTCCTTTATAACGGAGACCAATACGGTATTCAGCAGGTGGACATATTTTGGGTCACCAGTACACCGTCTGTCCGCAAAGTTCCGAGGCTGATTTTATTCCAGGCGTATGAGTGATGTTAGCACAATAACTACAGCGCCAACTTGAACTAACAATTCTATAAACAGCAGATGTGCACGTGAGCAGGCAATGTTAAGTAGTGGACGTGAGTTGTGTCAAAAATCACAATGAAGCAACACCTCTGAATCAAGTGTTCGTGACGTTCTCCATAATGTCTTCTGTCCCACAGATTGTGTCTCCCGAACAAAAACAACGAAGCATCGGCACCTGCCACGACTTGACTGGAATGCAAAATGCGGACATTTCTTTTCTGGAATAATCATACGGGTGACGAGACTTGGTGTTATCAATAAGAACCTTCCATAAAACAACAACGAGCAGTAATTCATTTGAAGGTTCAACGCTTTCACGACATAACAGAAATTCAGTCCAATGTGACGTGCGAGTTGGAGCATCCCAAAGAACAATTTCATATAGCTGTGTGAAGGTTCTGTGCGTTGTACGAAAGTTGGGCAGACTATGTAGAACACCTCACGCATTATAACCACCATCTTAACATTTCTCTGTTTTTTTTTTTCCCAGTGTCGTAACTTCCTGGACTGACTGACAAACACATCAAGACGTCTACGTTCAAAGTTTTTATCTCGCCTCAGAAAAGAAATTTGTTTCCAGCTCTACATGATATTTATTTAGAGCTGAGTAAGTATACGGCACAATGACGACATGCCAAAGTTAAAATATCTACCAATGAGATCTGCGTTTTCATTACCATCTAAGACCTTTCTCTTCTCTTTTGAATCATCAGTCTTCTGAGTAGTTTGATGCCACCCGCCACGAATCCCTCTCCACCGCCATCCTCTTTATCTCAGAGGAGCACTTGCAACCTACGTAATCAATTATTTTATGGGTTTATTCCAGTCTCTGTCTTCCTGTGCAGTTTTTGCCCTCTACAGCTACCTTTAGTACCATGGAAGTCATTCCTTGATGTCTTAACAGATGTCCCATCATCTCTGTCCCTTTCCCTTGTCAGTGTTTTCCACATATTCCCTACCTCTCCGATCCTGCGCAGAATCTTCTTTATTCCTTACCTTATCAGTCAACCTCATTTTCAACATTCTTCTGTAGCACCATATCTCAAATGTTTCGATTCTCTTTTGTTCCGGTTTTTCCACAGTTCGTGTTTCATTACCATACAACGTATATTCTCACAATTTCTTCCTCAAATTCAGTCCTATGTTTGACAATAGTAGATTTCTCTTTGTCGGGAATTCCCTTTTTCCCAGTGCTAGTCTGCTTTTGATGTCATCCTTGCTCCGTCCGTCATCGGTTATTTTGCTGCATAGGTAGTAGAGTTTTTTAACTATCTACTTCGTGACCATCAATCCTGATGTTAAGTTTTACGCTGGTCTCATTTCTGCTACTTCTCATTACTTTCGTCTTTCTTAGATTTACTGTCAATCCATATTCTGTACTCATCAAGCTGTTCATTTCATTCAGCAGATCATGCAGTTGTCCTTCACTTTCACTCAGATAGCAATGTCATCAGTGAATCGTATCGTCGATATCCTTTCACCTTGAATTTTAATTCCACCTCTGAACCTTTCTTTTATTTCCGTCATTGCTTCCTCGATGTACAGATTGAACATAGATGCCAAAGACTACATCCCTGTCTTACACCCTTTTTAATCCGAGCACTTCGTTCTTGGTCGTCCATTCTCATTATTCCCTCTTGACCCTTGTACATGTTCTATATTACCCGTTTCTCCCTTTAGCTTACCCCTATTTTTCTCGGAATTTCGAACATCTTGCACCATCTTTCATTGTCGAGTGCTTTTTATAAGTAGTCAAATCCTATGAACGTGTCCTGATTTTTCTTTAGTTTTGCTTCCATTATCAACCGCAACGTCAGAATTGCATCTTTGGTGAATTTACCTTTCATAAAGCCGTCATCTAATTCATCCTCAATTTCCTTTTCCGTTCTTCTGTATATTATTTTTGTCAGCAACTTGGATGCATGAGCTGTTAAGCTGATTGTGCGATAATTCTCACATTTATCTCCTCTTTAAGCCTTCGGAAGTGTGTGGATACTTTTCCGAAAGTCAGATGGTATGTCGCCACACTCATGCATTCTACACACCAACGTGAATAGCCGTTTTGTTGTCACTTCTCCCAATGATTTTAGAACCTAAGATGAAATGTTATCTATCCCTTCTGCCTCTTTTGATCTTAAGTCCTCCAAAGCTCTCTTTAATTCTGATTCTTATACTGGATCCCCTACTTTTCCTAAATCGACTCCTGTTTCTTCTTCTACCACATAAGACAACATTCCCCCCCCCCCCCCCCCCCATAGAGGCCTTCAGTGTGCTCTTTCCACCCATCCGCTCTCTCGCCAGCATTTAACAGTACGATTCCCTTTGCACTCTTAATGTTACCACCCTTGCTTTTAATTTCACCGAAGGTTATTTTGACCTTCATATATGCTGAGTCAGTCCTTCCCACAATCATTTCTTTCCCCATTTCTTCACACTTTTCATGAAGCCATTTCGTCTTAGCTTCCCTGCACTTTCTGTTTATTTCATTCCTCAGTGACTGTATTCCTGGATTTCCCTGAGCATTTTTATGCTTTCTTCTTTCATCGACCAGTTGAAGTATTTCTTCTGTTACCCATTGTTCCTTCGCAGTTACCTTCTTTGTGCCTATGTTTTTCCTTGCCACTTCTGTGATTACCCTTTTTAGATACTGCCTACTGAGCTATTCCTTATTGCTGTATCTATAGCCTTAGAGAACTTCAAGTTTATCTCTTCATTCCTTAGTATTTTCGTATCCCACTTCTTAGCGTATTGATTCTTCCTGACTAATCTCTTAAACTTCAGCCTACTCTTCATTGTGACCTGAGTCTATCTGTTCCTGGGTATGCCTTACAATCCAGTATCTAATTTCGGAATCTTTTTCCAAGTGTACCTCCTCCTCTCGTGATTCTTGAACGGAGTATTCGCTATTACTAGCTCAAATTTATTAAAGAACTCAATTAGTCTTTCTCCTCCCTCATTTCTTGCCCCCCTTAACTATTAGATTCTCATCTCCCTTTACGTACTGAATTACCCTTTCAATATCCTTATATACTTTCTCTATCTCTTCATCTTCAGCTTGCAAGGTCGGCATGTACACGTGAACTATCGTTGTCGCTGTTAGTTTGCTGTCGATTCTGATAAGAGCAACCCTATAACTGAACTGTTCACAGTAACACACTCTCTGCCCTACCTTCCTATTCATAACGAATCCTACTCCTGTTATACCATTTTCTGATGCTCTTGGCATTACTCTATACTCATCTGACCATAAATCCTTGTCTTCTTTCCATTTCACTTCAGTGATCCCTGCTATATCTAGACTGAGCCTTTGCATTTCTCTTGACATATTTTCTAGCTTACCACCCACGTTCAAGCTTCTGACATTCCACTCCCCGACTACCAGAACGAAGCCCTTTCGTTGATTTTTCAATCTTTTTCTCACGGTCAGTTCCCCTTTGGCAGCCCCCTGTCGGATATCCGAATGGGGGACTATTCCGGAACCTTTTGCCAATGGAGAGAACATTATGACACTTTTCCATTTACAGACTACATGTCCTGTGGATACACGTTATGTGTCTTTACTGCAGTGGTTTCCGTTGCCTTCTGCTTCCTCGTGCTGTTGATCACTGCTGATTCTTCTGCCTTTACAGGCAGGCCTTTATGGCCAACCCAAGGACCTACGGCACTGGAAACATTACACAGCCTGAGGACTTATCATCCCCGATATCAGTCAGCAAGTCAGCAGCTAGTGGTCCATGGTTAGCGTAGCTGCATCTAGGTCGCCACGCGGGGTAGCCGTGTGGTCTAGGGCGACTTTGCACTGTTCACGCGTCTCCCCCCGTCGGAGGTTCGAGTGCTCCCTTGGGCATGGGTGTGTGTGTTGTCCTTAGCGTAAGTTAGTTTAAGTTAGATTAAGTAATGTGTAAGCCTAGGGACCGATGACCTCAGCAGTTTGTTCCCATAGGAAACTCCCACAAATTTTTTGCATCTAGGTCGTGGGGCCCCATCTTCGATTGCTGGTCGGGTCGGAGACTTTCTCCACTCGGCACTGGGTGTGTGTGTGTTGTCCTCACCATTCATCTCTTCTTCATCATACTCGCAATTGGCCGAAGTAGCGTCTAATAGAAAGACTAGCACAAAATTCTGAACACCAGACGGGTTCTCCCGGCCACTGAAGCCATACGATCTTCTCATTTCATCATGCGTCGAGTAGCGACCGTCAAAGGAAAACGAAGTTTCCACTTCCGAAGCATATCCGCTATATCGCAACCAAATCGCTCACCACCACGTCAAGCGGAGAAAAATCCTTATGCATTCAACCCGAGATCGCACTGAGTCAACCCGGCAGGCCGGACTACAACTGTGGCAAATACGAGACGATCACCTGCGAAACTTCGTGGCGCCTTCCGAAGAAGATCGATTCGTATACGAAGGAACGAGGTCGACACGGAAATCGCCGAATACAATTCGCACAAAAGTGGCTCGATCTAGGGATGAAACAATAAGAGAGCGCATTCTTTGCGAGCTAGTTCTGTGAATGAGGTGAAGAGCAAACAACAATGCTTTCCAATAACTGCCCTTTATAATAAAATTTTCTCGGGCTTCCAGCCGCGTCAGGTGGTTAAAATCCCACGAGCTTTCGGCCGAGCTCTCCTCGGTCGTTGTCAAGTGGTAAGACTGACTGCTGTGTCGCCTTGGCAGCGTCGTTATATAGCCGCACTGCTGGCTGTGACGTCACTGGTGCTCTCTTCCTCGCCGTATATGGTAATGTTTTCATCCCGCGTCCGTCGAGCCCTTTTTAACATCGCGATAGCCGGGTCCCAGGCTGCGCAGAGCTGCAAACCTCTGTCCTTGTTGATGGTGTTTTCAGAGGTTTTTATTTGAATAGCTTCTGTTATGACGCTATCCCAAAATCCGTTCGTCTTCATAACGACAGATGTTTCGTCGAATAAAATTCGGTGGCCATTTTCTAAGGCCTGTTCTGCCACGGCTGATTTTTCTGGAGAGCGTAGGCGTAAGCACCTCTCGTGTTCCGTCCGGTGTTGCTCCACAGTGCGTACTGTTTGGTCGACGTAGTAAAAGCTACACTGACATGGCATCTTGTACACTCCAGGCGTCTCCGATAGGAGACGAGGTACTGGCAGAAGTAAAGCTGTGAGGACTGGTTGTGATTCGTCCTTGGGTAGCTCAGATGGTAGGGCACTTGCCCGCGAAAGGCAAAGGTCTCGAGTTCGAGTCTCGGTCCGGCACACAGTTTTAATCTGCCAGGAAGCTTCATATTAGCGCATACTGCAGAGTGAAAAAAATCTCAGTCTGATAGCCGTGTGTTGGTTACAAGGAGGCCAGCTGAGAGCCTGCAACCAACCTGCCTGCGCGGTAGACACACTGGACCCACACATGGAGTTATTGTCTAGTGTGTGATTTTGTATGACAGCAGTAGCACTCTCGTGGGTATTCCAGGCACCATGACTGCAAATTTGTACGTCGATCTGGTGACTCGACCTGTTGTGCTGCCATTTCAACAGAGCGTCGACATGTTACCTTGGCCTGCCCGATCACCAGCTCTGTCTCCAATTGAGCATACATGGGACACCATCGGACGACAACTTCAGCGTCTTCCACAAGCAGCAGTAAACGTCCCTGTGTCGAACGACCAAGTGCAAGCAGGCATGGAACTCCAGCCCACGAAGTGACATCCGGCACCAGCGTTTCACATTTGCAACGGCTTATCTCGTGCTTACATTAATCTGTGATCTCGCAACGTTAATCACTTAAATGTGCTACCTAAACAAATGCATCCGCGCAGTTTCATTACTCTACATTAATTATTTTTTGGTGTTGCGATTTTTTTCCGCCAATGCGTGTGTAGGAGACTAGGTACTGGCAGAAGTAAAGTTGTGAGGACGGGGAGTGAGTCGTGCTTGGGTAGCTCAGATGGTAGAGCACTTGCCCTCGAAAGGCAAAGGTCCCGAGTTCGAGTCTCTGTCCGGCACACAGTTTTAATCTGCCAGGAAGTTTCAACACACGGCTATCACTGGCACCGAGGCAGAACCAGCTTTCATCAGAAAACACAACAGACCTCCGCTCTGCCCCCCCCCCCTCCCTATTAGCTCTCGCTTGACACCACTGAAGTCGCAAATGGCGGTGGTTTTGTTTTGATTTAAATGTATAGTACAGAGACATGATGGATTCTTGTGCTGCTATTTCGGGCGTATTCTTCGGTCAAACAAAGATTTATGCTTTTTATAGATTATAAAACATGGATTATTACTTGATCAATTTGCTTTTATCATGTTAAGCGCCACTACGTAATTTTATACAGCAATTTCGTGGGGCAGTGATTCTCTCGACTTATCTAACATGTTAAATTAGTGTGCAGTTTCAGAAAACTGCCAATCAGTAACAGCTGTTATTGTCCAGTGGCCGAAAGGCGGGGGACAAGAGAGCGTATCCATCACTTTGGCCCAGGTAAATGCTTCCGCGAAACGGTTGCCGCAGGTCTCCAAGTCCGTGTATCTTCGGACACCCTGTAGATCAGTACATGGAAAGCTGGTACAATAGTTATAATCAAATAACCATAGAAATAAATTAAAGTATTTCTGCTGTCCCCAAATGTCTGTATGCCCGTAGAAATACGCTTAAGTCTAAAACCACATCATATTCTGTCAAAATGAGCATATACAATGCCGTTGTACGCCCTACTGTCCTCTATGGTTCAGAAAACTGGACACTAACTAAAAGGAAGATGCAAAGGCTTCTAACTCTTGAAAGAATACCATGATAAGAATATGGGGACCGGTAAGATGGTTCAAATGGCTCTAAGCACTATGGGACTTAACATCTGAGGTCATCAGTCCCCTAGACTTAGAACTACTTAAACCTAACTAACCTAAGGACATTACACACATCCATGACTGAGGCAGGATTCGAACCTGCGACCGTAGCAGCAGCGCGGTTCCGGACTGAAGCGACTAGAACCGCTCGGCCACAGCGGCCGGCCGACCGGTATGAGAGGGAGATATTTCAAAAGCAATAAAGAACAATGAAATTTACGAGATTGTGAACCAGCCCAACGACTTACAATATTTAAAGAGCAGACGACGTCAACGGGCAGTCATATAATCCATATGCCAGAGACTTACCTTGCTAAACAAGCTTTCAATGCCTACATTACAATCAAAAGACCAACGGGTAGGCCAAGACTCGGGTGTGCTGGTGGCATAATGAAAGATGCGGTAACTTCGAATGTAGTCAGTTTGGACGTTGTTTAACTTAAGACACTAGGTAGTTATAATTAACGTGTAGCTAGTCACAGAGCTCCAGAGTGGGCTGTAATTACTGTGTGGCAGCGAAACTTGGTAGATATTCTAATGCGGTAATGCGGAATTGAAAAAATAGTTCCAGTTTTGGCCACCATGTGAAAATCTGGTGCTGTGAATGCAAGAAAGACGTATAGAAATGTCTTCATGTGTAATCGATGAGGAAGAGGACTCAAGCAGAAAAGGTCAAACATGTGAGAAACGTTTAATGTTCATTTTATTATTAATTTCCACTTACACTGTTTGTTCAGTATGAGCACCGGCGACGTCGGCGAGATGGTGTACAGCACCAGAACAAAATTGGAGCTACCTTTTTTCTAGCGTAAATCAGTTCCGCATTAATGCAATAACATAGCTACTATGTTCCGCTGTGTCCACCTCAATGGCTGAATGGTCAGCGCGAGGGAATGCCATGCTAAGGGGCACTGGTTCGATTCCCAGTTGGGTCGGTAACTTTCTCCGCTCAGGGACCGGGTGTTGTGTTGTCCTCACCATCATCATGTCATCCCCATCGGCGCGCAAGTCGCCGAAGTGGTGTCAACTCAAAAGACTTGCACCAGGCGACTGGTCTACCCGACAAGAAGTACTAGCCACACGACATTTCGTTTCATTTCAGTTCCGCTGCCACACAAGGACATGTAGACATGTCCAAAGAGGATTAATTATAACCACCTGGTACACATTGAGGCGACAAAAGCCGTGGGATACCTCCTAACATCATGTCGAACTTCCTTTTGCCCGGTGCAGTACAGAAGCTCGATGTGGGATTGACTCGAGATGTCGTTGGAAGTCCCATGCAGAAATAATGAGCCATGCTGCCTCTATAGCCATCCGTAACTGCGTAAGCGTTGCCGGTGCAGGATTTTGTGCACGATCTGACTTCTCCATTATGTCACATAAAAGTTCGATGGGGTTCATATCGGGCGATTTGGTTGGCCAAATTATTCACTCGAATTGTCCAGAATTTTCTTCAAATCAGTCATGAGTAGATGTGTCCCAGTTACATGGCACATTGTCATCCATAATATTAAGTCCATGAATTGCTGCATGTGGTCTCTAAGTAGCCGAACATAACCATTTCCAGTGAAAGATTGGTTCAGCAGAACCAGAGGAAGTAGTTCATTCTATGTAAACACAGCCCACGCCATTACGGAGCCATCACCAGCTTGCACAGTGGCTTGTTAACAACTTGTGTTCACAGCTTTGTGGGGTCTGCGTCACACATGAAACCTTCAGTCCGGAACCGCGCGACTGCTATGATCGCAGGTTCGAATCCTGCCTTAGGCATGGATGTGTGTGATGTCCGTAGGTTAGTTAGGTTTATGTACTTCTAAGTACTAGGGGACTGGTGACCTCAGATGTTAAGTCCCTTAGTGCTCAGAGCCATTTGAGTCATTTTCAACACATGAAACCTACCATCAGCTCTTACCAACTGAAATTGGGACTCGTCTGACTGGGCCACATTTTTCCAGCCATCTGCAGTAGAACTGATACGGTCACGAATCCAGGAGAGGCACTGCAGGCGATGTCGTGCTGTTAATAAAGGCACTCGCGTCATTCGTCTGCTGCCATAACCTATTAACGCCAAATTTTGTTGCACTGTCCTCACAGATATGTTCGTCATACGTCTAACATCGATATCCGCCGTTATTTCATGCTGTGTTACTTGTCTGTTAGCACTAACATCTCTACTCAAACGCCACTGCTCTCGGTCGTTAAGTGAAGGCCGTTGGCCACTGCACCGTCAGTGGTGAGAGGCAGTGCCTGAAATTTGGCATTCTCGGCCCGCTCTTGACACCGTGTATCTTGGAATATTGAATAACCTGACGATTTCCGAAATGGAATGTCCCATGCGTCTTCCTCCAACCAGCATTCCACGTTCAAAGTGTGTTGATTCCCGCCGTGCTGTCATAATCACGTCGGGGACTTTTTCACATGAATTAGTTGACTACAATGACAGCTCCGCCAATGCACTGCCCCTTTATACGGGGTGCTCAGGAAGTCTCTCCGCAGTACCGTATGATTGTTAGCCGCGCGTGCCGTATGCCGCAGTGAATATACTGAAATGAAACTCGGTGAAATACAAGTTATTAATTTATTGAATATTAATTTTTACTTACAAATTTTCACATTAAATTTTGAAAGTGTCCCCCCTGTTGTTGAATACACAATTCAATTCGTCTAATCGTGTTTCCAAACACAAGCTGTAACATTTCTTCTGTAACAGAAGCAGCGAAAGTGGATATTGCAGTTTTCAATTCATCGATGGATTTTGGACGGTTTTTATAGACAGTGCTTTCGCTGCACCCCAGAAGAAAAAGTCAAGTGGCGTTAGGTCAGGCGATCGTGGAGGCCAAAGTCCCTGTGAAATTATGCGATCGCCAAAAATATTATCAAGCAGTGACATTGAAACACGAGCTGTATGCGCGGTTGCACCATATTGTTGAAAATAACCGTTCAGTATTTCACTTAGCACAAGTTCTTCTATGAACGGGGACAGAATATCACTGCAGTATCGTTGTGCGTTTATCGTTTCGCTGAAAAATATGGGACCCACAATCCGACGTCTAGAAATTGCAATCCAAACTCCTATTTTCACAGAATGAAGTGGTTCCTCATGAATACACAATGGATTTGCAGTACTCCACGTACGAGAATTTTGCGAGTTCATGTACCCGGATAAATGAAACCACGCCTCATCAGTGAAAAAAGGTTCATTAAGAATATCCCTTCCATTTTGTTGGACGAAATTTTTGAAGCAGTCTTTTGCCATGATCAGTATTTTTCAGTTCTTGCACGACTGTCACTTTGTATGGGAAAAGTTCTAATTTAAAAAAAAAAAATGTTCAAATATGTGTGAAATCTTACGGGACTTAACTGCTAAGGTCATCAGTCCCTCAGCCGGCCGGTGTGGCCGAGCGGTTCTAGGCGCATCTGTCTGGAAACGCGCGACCGCTACGGTCGCAGGTTCGAATCATGCCTCGGGCATGGATGTGTGTAATGTCCTTAGGTTAGTTAGGTTTAAGTAGTTCTAAGTTCTAGGGGACTGATGACCTCAGAAGTTAAGTCCCATAGTGCTCAGAGCCATTTGAACTATTTGAACCATCAGTCCCTAAGCTTACACATTACTTAACCTAAATTATCCTAAGGACAAACACACACACCCATGCCCGAGGGAGGACTCGAACCTCCGCTGGGACCAACCACACAGTTCATGACTGCAGCGCCAAGACCGCTCGGCTATTCCCGCGCGGCTCTAATTTTTTCCTTACAGCTGTGTGGGCCGTTCTGACACTAACATCGATTTCCTGGGCGAGTTTTCTTACTGACTTGTTCGGACTCGTGGACATTTTATCGGAAATATCGAGTACTTTATCCTCAGACAAAACGCTAGGACGAGCACCTCTCGGTGCATCTGTCACTGAACCTGTACTTCGAAATTTGTTAGCCAAATCTCGCACAGTATCGCGATGTCGGAACATTGTCTCCGGGAAAACTGAATTAAATGCTTGACGAACTGAGACTGTGTGTTTACCGCCAGCTTTGAACACTTGTTCGCCTAAAACCACACATTCTTCAATGGTTAGCATTTTAACAGTGACAATAACGGCAGAGGGCAAAGGAACTAAACTTAAACGTTCATGTCAACACGGAACGACGCACACCAACGATACTACTGACGCTCGCTGAGATAAACGGAACAGTGGAATGCTGGGAGAGTCCACTTGAAGGGAAGTAACCCAGGCAGGCGAACAATCATACGGCACGCGGAGCTAACAATCATACGGCACTGCAGAGAGACTTTTTGAACACCGCGTACCTTGTGTACGCGAAACTACCGCTATCTGTGTACATGCATATCCTATTCGCTATCCCATGACCTTCGTCACCTCAGTGTAAATGCTTTGGCCATTGTGTGTGTGTGTGTGTGTGTGTGTGTGTGTGTGTGTGTGTGTGTCGGGGTGACCATGAACTGCATGATGCCCCCTTGTCGCCGCGCACGGACGTAGCAACGGGCAGAGGGAAGAGAGAGCTCAAGACTTTGGTACGTGTTGCGTCCGCAGGTGGACCTGCTGGACGTGAGCCCGGCGGCGCTGTGCTCGCCGCTGGAGTCGTTGTCGGCCGACGACCAGCAGCAGGTGGACGTGGCGCGCGCCGGAGCGAAGGCGCTGTGGTCGCTGTCGCAGTCCGTCAAGAACAAGGAGGCCATGCGCAGGACGGGCTGCGTGCGTCTGCTCGCCAAGCTGCTCAAGTCCTGCCACCAGGACGTCGTCGTGCCCATCATGGGCACCATCCAGCAGTGCGCCTCGGAGGTGAGTTTGGGACAAGGCCCCTAAACGGTTAAACCAGTTGAGATCGACAGGAAGTGCAAAATGGCTAAGCAGGGATGGCTAGAGGACAAATGTAAGGATGTAGAGGCTTATCTCACTAGGGGTAAGATAGATACTGCCTACAGGAAAATTAAAGAGACCTTTGGAGAAAAGAGAACCACTTGTATGAATATTAAGAGCTCAGATGGAAACCCATTTCTAAGCAAAGAAGGGAAGGCAGAAAGGTGGAAGGAGTATATAGAGGGTTTATACAAGGGCGATGTACTTGAGGACAATATTATGGAAATGGAAGAGGATGTAGACGAAGACGAAATGGGAGATAAGATACTGCGTGAAGAGTTTGACAGAGCACTGAAAGACCTGAGTCGAAACAAGGCCCCGGGAGTAGACAACATTCCATTAGAACTACTGATGGCCTTGGGAGAGCCAGTCATGACAAAACTCTACCATCTGGTGAGCAAGATGTATGAAACAGGCGAAATATCCTCAGATATCAAGAAGAATATAATAATTCCAATCCCAAAGAAAGCAGGTGTTGACAGGTGTGAAAATTACCGAACTATCAGTTTAATAAGTCACGGCTGCAAAATACTAACGCGAATTCTTTACAGACGAATGGAAAAACTAGTAGAAGCTGACCTCGGGGAAGATCAGTTTGGATTCCGTAGGAATATTGGAACACGTGAGGCAATACTGACCCTACGACTTATCTTAGAAGCTAGATTAAGGAAAGGCAAGCCTACGTTTCTAGCATTTGTAGACTTAAAGAAAGCTTTTGACAATGTTGACTGGAATACTCTCTTTCAAATTCTGAAGGTGGCAGGGGTAAAATATAGGCAGCGAAAGGCTATTTACAATTTGTATAGAAACCAAATGGCAGTTATAAGAGTTGAGGGGCATGAAAGGGAAGCAGTGGTTGGGAAAGGAGTGAGACAGGGTTGTAGCCTCTCCCCGATGTTATTCAATCTGTATATTGAGCAAGCAGTGAAGGAAACAAAAGAAAAATTCGGAGTAGGTATTAAAATCCATGGAGAAGAAATAAAAACTTTGAGGCTCGCCGATGACATTGTAATTCTGTCAGAGACAGCAAAGGACTTGGAAGAGCAGTTGAATGGAATGGATAGTATCTTGAAAGGAGGATATAAGATGAACATCAACAAAAGCAAAACGAGGATAATGAAATGTAGTCGAATTAAGTCGGGTGATGCTGAGGGTATTAGATTAGGAAATGAGACACTTGAGGTAGTAAAGGAGTTCTGCTATTTGGGGAGCAAAATAACTGATGATGGTCGAAGTAGAGAGGATATAAAATGTAGACTTGCAATGGGAAGGAAATCGTTTCTGAAGAAGAGAAATTTGTTAACATCAAGTATAGATTTAAGTGTCAGGAAGTCGTTTCTGAAAGTATTTGTATGGAGTGTAGCCATGTATGGAAGTGAAACATGGACGGTAAATAGTTTGGACAAGAAGAGAATAGAAGCTTTCGAAATGTGGTGCTACAGAAGAATGTTGAAGATTAGATGGGTAGATCACATAACTAATGAGGAGGTACTGAATAGGATTGGGGAGAAGAGGAGTTTGTGGCACAACTTGACCAGAAGAAGGGATCGGTTGGTAGGACATGTTCTGAGGCATCAAGGGATCACCAATTCAGTATTGGAGGGCAGCGTGGAGGGTAAAAATCATAGGGGGAGACCAAGAGGTGAATACACTAAGCAGATTCAGAAGGATGTCGGTTGCAGTAGGTACTGGGAGATGAAGCAGCTTGCACAGGATAGAGTAGCATGGAGAGCTGCATCAAACCAGTCTCAGGACTGAAGACCACAACAACAACAACAATGTTGGCTGTCTCCTATCAACAGGTTCGTCATCCAAAGTCTGTCAAATTTAACCTCACTTTCGAAGCACCTGCCACGAACTGGATTCAAAGAAAAACAAAATCGACGAACCGCGAAGGAACTATCCAAACGGGACAGAAATCGGTAGACGTGATGTACATGTACAGACAAACAAATGATTACCATTTCAGAAAAATTGGCTGATTTATTCAAGAGAAAGAGCTTCATAAGTTGAGCAAGTCAATTTACACAGAGTACGCAAAGGAACTTGCCCCCCTTCTTGCAGCGGTGTACCGTAGGTCTCTAGAAGAGCGTAGCGTTCCAAAGGATTGGAAAACGGCACAGCTCATCCCCGTTTTCAAAAAGGGACGTCGAACGGATGTGCAGAACTATAGACCTATATCTCTAACGTCGATCAGTTGTAGAATTTTGGAAGACGTATTATGTTCGAGTATAATGACTTTTCTGGAGACTAGAAATCTACTATGTAGGAATTAGCATGGGTTTAGAAAAAGACGTTCGTGTGAAACCCAGCTCGCGCTATTCGTCCACGAGACTCAGAGGGCCATAGACACGGGTTCCCAGGTAGGTGCCATGTTACTTGACTTCCGCAAGGCGTTCGATACAGTTCCCAGCAGTCGTTTAATGAACAAAGTAAGAGCATATGGACTATCAGACCAATTGTGTGATTGGATTGAGGAGTTCCTAGATAACAGAACGCAGCATGTCATTCTCAATGGAAAGAAGTCTTCCGAAGTAAGAGTGATTTCAGGTGTGCCGCAGGGGAGTGTCGTAGGACCGTTGCTATTCACAATATACATAAATGACCTTGTAGATAACATCGAAAGTTCACTGAGGCTTTTTGCGGATGATGCTGTAGTATATCGAGAGGTTGTAACAATGGAAAATTGTACTGAAATGCAGGAGGATCTGCAACGAATTGACGCATGGTGCAGGGAATGGCAGTTGAATCTCAATGTAGACAAGTGTAATGTGCTGCGAATACATAGAAAGAAAGATCCCTTATCATTTAGCTACAATATAGCATTTCAGCAACTGGAAACAGTTAATTCCGAGAATTATCAGGGAGTAGGCATTAGGAGTGACTTAAAATGGAATGATCGTCGGTAAAGCGGATGCCAGACTGAGATTCATTGGAAGAATCCTAAGGAAATGCAACCCGAAAACAAAGGAAGTAGGTTACAGTACACTTGTTCGCCCACTGCTTGAATATTGCTCACCAGTGTGGGATCCGTACCAGATAGGGTTAATAGAAGAGATGGAGAAGATCCAACAGAGAGCAGCGCGCTTCGTTACAGGATCATTTAGTAATGGCGAAAGCGTTACGGAGGTGATAGATAAACTCCAGTGGAAGACTCTGCAAGAGAGACGCTCAGTAGCTCGGTACGGGCTTTTGTTGAAGTTTCGAGAACATACCTTCACCGAGGAATCAAGCAGTATTTGCTCCCTCCTACGTATATCTCGCGAAGAGACCATGAGGATAAAATCAGAGAGATTAGAGCCCACAAAGAGGCATACCGACAATCTTTTTTTCCACGAAGAATACGAGACTGGAATAGAAGGGAGAACCGATAGAGATACTCAAAGTACTCTCCGCCACACACCGTCAGATGGCTTGCTGAGTATGGGTGTAGATGTAGAACGTACTGGTCCACCTCTGGTCCTTATACGAGCAGTAGTTATTCGACTTGGCGTTGATTTACAGAGTTATGGATGTCCTCTTGAGGAATATTATGCCAAATTCTGTCCAATTCGCGCGCCAGATGGTCAAAATCCCAATCTCTTTGGAAGGACCTACCCATAATGCACCAACATTTCACAATTGTGAAGAGATCCGGCGATCTTGCTGGCCTAGGTAGGGTTTGGCAAGCACGGAGATAAGCAGTAGACACTCTCGGCGTTTGTGAGCTGGCATTATCTTTCTGAAAAGTAAGCCCAGGATGGCTTGCCATGAAGGGCAACAAAAAGGGCGTAGAATATCGTCGATGTCCCACTGTGCTTTAAGGGTGCCGCAGATGGCAACCAAAGAGGTTTCAAAATGGTTCAAATGGCTGTAACCACAATGGAGCTTAACTTATGAGGTCATCAGTCCCCTAGATTTAGAACTACTTAAACCTAACTAACCTAAGGACATCACACACATCCATGCCCAAGGCAAGATTCGAACCTGGGACCGTAGCAGCAGCGCGGTTCCGGATTGAAACGCCTAGAACCACTCGGCCACGGTGGCCGGCAACCAAAGAGGTCCTGCTATGAAACGAAATGGCACACCAGATCATCACTCCCGGTTGTCAGGTTGTACAGCGGGCTACAGCCAGGTTGGTTTCCTACTGCCGTCCAGGGCGACTCCAGACAAGTCTTCGTCGGTCACCGGGGCTCGGTTGGAAGCGGGACTCGTCACAGAAGACAGTTATACTCCAGTCAACGACATTTCAGGCCGAAGGCGTGTCTGGAGAAGCCCCAGACAGTCGTAGATACCAAACTTATTTTTGCTTGCCATACAGCCTGACAACCGGAGTGGTCTGGGGTGCCATTTCATTTCATTGGTTGTCATCCGCAGCACCCTCACAGCACAGCATCACGTCGGCGATATTCTACCCCTTGTTTTGTTGGCCTTCATGCCAAACCACCCTGTGCTAACATTTCCTCAAGATAATGCCCGCCCGCGCACGACGAGAGTGTCTACCGCTTGTCTTCGTGCTTGTCAAACCCCACCTTGGCCAGCCAGCTAGGTCCCCGTCTCTTCCGACTCTTTCCCCAAAAGAGAATATTTGGAGCATTATGGGCAGGGTCCTCGAACCAGCTCGGATTTTTGACTATTTAATGCGTCATTTGGACAGAATTTGACCTAATATCCCTCAGGAGCGCATCCAACAACGCTATCAGTCAATACCAAGCCGAATAACTACTTGCATAATAGTCAGAGGTGGACCAATATGTTACTGATTTGCTCGATGTGTGAAGATCTTTCTCTTGAATAAATCATCCAAATTTTATGAAACTGTCATTATTTGATTTCCTGTACATGTACATCACATCTACCGATTTCCGTCCTATTTGGATAATATTTCATGATGCGTCGTACTTTTCTTGTCTTTGAGTGTAGTTTGACACCAATGGGGCATGGCTACCAATGCAACTTGCATTGACTTTAGCATTGTGTATGAAGAAGAAAAGAAAAGAAGTCATTGATCCTGCGAATGGCTACAACTTAGAGATAAATACACCCATGAGAAATCTAATGGAAGTTCATTAAAATGCCGCAACGTGGGAACATGTCCGTCGTGCGTGGAAGAACCAGACAGCTTCGATTTTTTTTTTATTTCATTGCTCTCCCACTTGTGTGTTGTAGATAGAATAATGATTTTCTTCTCACCGTGTTCCTGTGTAATATTTGGTTGGGGAAGATGCAACGCTTCTACCATTTTAGAAACTGCCAGTGTTCTTTCGTTTTTATCCATGTCCTCCGCGGATCGCGTGTGATCTTTAGCTTTCCCGACGAATCGACTTTTTGTACAGTTCTCGGGTGTCCTCCCTCTATGAAGCTGGATAAGCTTCGCGACAGGAAACTGTGTCGGCCAGCTCTCTTGACTTCTTAACAATATAAAGGAGGCGGGGTGTAGCGAAGACGCTCATTCTACAGGCATCGCCTGAAGATGACGCCAAGGTACGCTGTCGAAATATCGTGGTGTGAAGACGACTGCACCCGGCTGGACACCCGAGAACAGTACAAACATCTTTTCGGTTCAAATGGCTCTGAGCGCTATGGGACTTAACTTCTGAGGTCATCAGTCTCTTAGAACTTAGAACTACTTAAACCTAACTAACCTAAGGACAACACACACATCCATGCCCGAGGCAGGATTCGAACCTGCGACCGTAGCGGTCGCGAGGTTCCAGACTGTAGCGCCTAGAACCTCTCGGCCACCCCGGCTGGCAAACATCTTTTGATCGTAGTTTCCGCAATAGCGGAAACTCGCGATACAGTGAGAAAAATTATTTCTCGCTAAACAAGCGCAGTGGAGCAGCAACACAAACATCTATCTTGTCAAATCAGCTGTCAATCAAAATTTCTCTTACACGCCTCAAGCACAGTCTATGTTTGACAAACACGCCAAACAAAGAAGCACAGAGCCAAATAATTTGGCAAACTGATGAAGTTTGACAAATTGTATGATCGTTTACATGCACCTTTGGGCACAGCTTCATACGGCCTGGCTACTTGTCTGGCATTACGGTAATTTTGTTTACGAGACACTGTGAGCAGTTGTGATTAAAATTCAGGGAACAAAGTTAGGTAACTCAGTATCAACTTCTAGTTCTAGTACAATTTAAACGATTCAAGCATTGCACGCCATGAAAGTTCTGAGGAGGCAGGTGTAATCCACAGACACCATCATAGTTCAGCCAATTTGCACGAAATTTTTTAAATTATACACACAAACCTTCTTCGTGAATCAGACTGTTTGTGAGTGAAAACAGTATCAAAATCTCCTGAGGTTAGCCATCACATTGTCTCCTTCTGCCTTGCCTTTTCACAAACATCTACGTCGTCGAAGTTGCAGTATAAGTAGTGGCAATGTTAATAACAGTAGACGATCAGAGGTCCTTCCTGACGCCACCTCTCTTCCTCCCCCCCCCCCCCCTTCCACCCCCTTTCCCTCGTGGACAGAATCTCTGTACCCCATATGTCTGTGTCTAAAGTGGATCTCATGTTCAAGTGTGAGAACGTTTGCTAAAAGTCTGCTTATTTATCTGAGGCAGGACGTGGGTACTAGCATGGTATTCATCTAGTCTTCCTCAACCCAATGTCCCACCTTCCTGGACGTTGACCTCCTCGTTTCTGATAGCTCCATTCATACCTCTGTCCACAATGCACGAAATATGCAGCACCTGCATTTTGACAGCTGTCATCGCTTCCACACCAAAAAGCCTCTCTCGCATAGCTTATCCACCTGTGGATGAGGTATCTGTAGTGATGAGAACTCACTTGCCCAGTATTCTGTAGGCCTCGTGAAGGCTGTCACAAATATGCAGTACTATCCAAACATAGTCCACAAACAGATTTCCCGTGTCATGTCCTCATGCACCCCCAATCCTCCCAACTCCCCCAAGAATCAGCTACAAAAGAATACTCTCCTTGTCATCCAATATCACCCTGTACTGGAACAACTGAACCACATCCTTAACCAGGGCTTTAATTCTCCTTCATCATTCCCTTAAATGAGGGACATCCTATTCTAGATCTTTCCCTCCCTTCCTAAAGTGGTATTCCGTCACCCACCCAACCTACACAACATACTAATCCATCCCTATGACACTCCCACTCCTGACCCTTTGCCACAGGATCATATCCCTGTGGAAGACCAGGGTGCAAGGCCTGCCCTGCCAACCCACCAAGCACCTCCTATTCCTGTCCTGTCGCCGGCTTACTCCATCAGAGCCTGGGCTGCCTGTGAAAACAACAATGTCATATACCAACTCTGCTGCACAGCATTTGATGTCAGTGTGACTACCAACCAGCTGTCCATGAGAATGAATGCCTACCACCAAACTGTTGCCATGAACAATGTTGACCATCCAGTGACACAACATGCGGCTGTGCACAAAACACCCAATTCCAATGACTGCTTCACAACCTGGGCTGATTGAATCGTTCCTGAACTGCACAGGTGGGAGTTACTCTTACAATGCATCCTCTCCTCTTGTAATCGTCTTGACCTCAGTCTCAGGTAACTCAGTCACTGCACCCTCTAACCAAAAGTTTGCCCGTCCAACTCACATCTCCAGTGTCACCTTCCATGTGTGCCACTCCCCACCTGTTACTACAATTATACATCACATGCCTAGCCTGTATACCTGCCACCTCTCCCTCACGCATTCCTAGCCAGCAAACCGGCTGGCTGCCTCCCTCTGAGCTGCTAGCCACACACCCCAATCCCTTTCCCTACCTCCCTCTCTCTCTACTCACCCCACTCGATACTACCTCGCCATAACCAGTCCACCTGAAGAAATGCAGCAGTGGCACTTGCAGTCCAGCCAGCAGCATGCAGGGGCATAGGAGTGTGTGTGTGTGTGTGTGTGTGTGTGTGTGTTTGTGTGTGTGTGGAGAGGGGAGGGATTGGGTCTCCTTTAAACCAAAAACATTTACATTCTACTAGAACTTTTCTAAAACATAGCAATTTCTTCACTGAAAATGGTCTCCTAAAAAAAGTCAAGCAATAGAGGATTACCAATGGCTACACTAAAGTTCGCAATGAAGAGAGAAGTTGCCAGCTAAGCGTCGTCAATACTGAACTGGTGGAGAAAATCAATGAAAAGATTCAAGAAAGCTGCCATTTCGCATTTTTGGAGCTCTCATTACAATTTCCTCAAATTTCATGAACTTTTTTGTTTTGTGTTGAGACGCAAAATCCAGGGAGTTTTACACAACTGGTCATCTTATGTTCTTCTTCTGGCCAATCAAATTATTTTCAAGATCGTCCTTTTCTGTTGCATACAGCCCCAGTTCTCACGGCAGAAAGACCATACACAACTGCCACAGAAGCTATTCCTAGAAGGCATTCCCTCATTTGGCATACTGCATGTTGTCCATTTTGACATCCTGTATCCTGTCAATGTATCCATGCGCCATGTCTGCCTACTTATTTGATAACATCTATTTTCTCTCCAACCTGACAATATGGACTCGGGTTTGCAGCTAGTCCCATATCTGTAATCTCGTAAAATCGGGTTTACTGCCGGTGGTCTGCGTCTTCCCAACACGATATTTCGAC
Source organism: Schistocerca nitens (assembly GCF_023898315.1). NCBI lineage: Eukaryota > Metazoa > Arthropoda > Insecta > Orthoptera > Acrididae > Schistocerca > Schistocerca nitens. Next base: position 226,761,204 of record NC_064619.1, read on the forward strand.
GTCGTAACTCGGCATCTTCACCAGGTGTTCCCTGAGACTGGTTGACGAGCTGACCTCGTCCCATATTTATGCTTAGGCGGTGTTTGGCGCTCCCTATGCCGTACGCGCCCACTGTGGCTATTTCTGGCGGTGGTATCAGTCTGTAGGCGCTCCATCTTCAGTCCGCGCCCGTTGCGGCTCTCTTCTGGCGGACATCCCAAGGCGTACCGTATTGGGTCCACGCCCGATAGGCGCGATTCTAGCACTCTCATGTCTCTGTTGATGTTCCTTATGCTGTCCGCGACCGCGGCGAGTTTCTCTCGCGGCCGAGCCATTCTCTTGGCTTTCTAAACCCGGTATGCGCCTGTGAGGTGCGCTTCCTGCGGCATCCGGCTGCTGTTGGAGCTGCGTATTATGACGACCATCCTCCAAGGAGCTTGCTGCCGCCTGGTATCGCGAATGCCGTTCTGTTCCGTTACTTACTAAGCTCATATCCTACTTCCCGGTTGATCAAGTTCTCCCCCATCTTGATTTCAATCGATTCATTAATGACACTAGTCCAGAATCGGGGGGTCTTAGCCAGGATCCTGGTTTTGTCATAGTCCATGGAGTGCTGAAGGTCCAGGCAATGTTCTGCTATTGCAGATTTAGTTACCTGTCGTAGCCTGGTATGTCTCAGGTGTTCTTTACATCTTATTTTAACTGTTCTGGTAGTTTGACCGATGTAAGACATCCCACATTCACATGGTGTATGGTAGACACCAGGTTTCCTTAACCCCAAATCATCCTTGACAGTTCCAAGAAGCGTCCTTTTCTTGTTAGGTGGGCAGAACACACACTTGATATAGTGTTTCTTCAAGATTCTGCTGATCTTGGCAGATATAGGCCCAGCATACGGTAGAAAGGCTACTTTCCTGGTCAGCCGGCCAGTGTGGCCGAGCGGTTCTAGGCGCTTCAGTCTGGGACCGCGCGACCACTACGGTCGCAGGTTCGAATCCTGCCTCGGGCATGGATGTGTGTGATGTCCTTAGGTTAGTTAGGTTTAATTAGTTCTAAGTTCTAGGCGACTGATGACCTCAGAAGTGCTCAGAGCCATTTGAACCATTTGAACTTTCCTGGTCGCTTCTTCCTGCTCCTCTCCTGTTACTTCAGGTCGTCTGGTGGGATGGAGTGCTTTGCGGATGTCTCTGGTGGAGTATCCATTGTCTGTGAACACTCTTTGTAGATGTTCTAACGCTGTCAGGCTGTCTGGGTCAGAGAGTGTTTTGGCTTGGTGTACGAGTGTTCTCAGACTCCATGCTTCTGTGCTGGGTGATGGCAGCTGTCAGCCTGTAGATACAAGTCAGTGTGTGTTGGAATTTAAGAAATACTGCACCATTTTCATAAGAGAACCACAGAGAAAATCACACAGACAGTTGGTTTAGTGCAATGACCTCAGAATGAATGGTGATTAGATGGACACAGGACAACAGTTTGCACAATGAGAAGGTCATAGTATTACATCTCTGACGAACAGACAGACGCCACGAGCTGAAATCTGGATGGAGGTTACACATACTGCATCACACCTCATACTGATGTTGATGGAGATAAACTGCACATGGAGTGAAAATTTAATCAGCAGTTATGTGATGAAAGTGTCTACAAAGTTTGTTAAGTATCAGATTGATCATAATATAACATTTTACATATCCATCGATATAAGAAAGATACAATGAAAGAAAAGCTAGTGAAATGTAAAAAGATCAGCAGAGGATCAATGCTTAGTGCAGAAATTAGCAGTTGACTCTTGTCATTAAGTTCAACAAATTAACTTATCAAATTTATCCTAGCATCTTCATAATCTGTCTGCATTTTTTATGATACTCTTACACAAGTAATAAAATAATTAGAAATGTTGTGCCAGAATTAACATACACTCCTGGAAATGGAAAAAAGAACACATTGACACTGGTGTGTCAGACCCACCATACTTGCTCCGGACACTGCGAGAGGGCTGTACAAGCAATGATCACACGCACGGCACAGCGGACACACCAGGAACCGCGGTGTTGGCCGTCGAATGGCGCTAGCTGCGCAGCATTTGTGCACCGCCGCCGTCAGTGTCAGCCAGTTTGCCGTGGCATACGGAGCTCCATCGCAGTCTTTAACACTGGTAGCATGCCGCGACAGCGTGGACGTGAACCGTATGTGCAGTTGACGGACTTTGAGCGAGGGCGTATAGTGGGCATGCGGGAGGCCGGGTGGGCGTACCGCCGAATTGCTCAACACGTGGGGCGTGAGGTCTCCACAGTACATCGATGTTGTCGCCAGTGGTCGGCGGAAGGTGCACGTGCCCGTCGACCTGGGACCGGACCGCAGCGACGCACGGATGCACGCCAAGACCGTAGGATCCTACGCAGTGCCGTAGGGGACCGCACCGCCACTTCCCAGCAAATTAGGGACACTGTTGCTCCTGGGGTATCGGCGAGGACCATTCGCAACCGTCTCCATGAAGCTGGGCTACGGTCCCGCACACCGTTAGGCCGTCTTCCGCTCACGCCCCAACATCGTGCAGCCCGCCTCCAGTGGTGTCGCGACAGGCGTGAATGGAGGGACGAATGGAGACGTGTCGTCTTCAGCGATGAGAGTCGCTTCTGCCTTGGTGCCAATGATGGTCGTATGCGTGTTTGGCGCCGTGCAGGTGAGCGCCACAATCAGGACTGCATACGACCGAGGCACACAGGGCCAACACCCGGCATCATGGTGTGGGGAGCGATCTCCTACACTGGCCGTACACCACTGGTGATCGTCGAGGGGACACTGAATAGTGCACGGTACATCCAAACCGTCATCGAACCCATCGTTCTACCATTCCTAGACCGGCAAGGGAACTTGCTGTTCCAACAGGACAATGCACGTCCGCATGTATCCCGTGCCACCAAACGTGCTCTAGAAGGTGTAAGTCAACTACCCTGGCCAGCAAGATCTCCGGATCTGTCCCCCATTGAGCATGTTTGGGACTGGATGAAGCGTCGTCTCACGCGGTCTGCACGTCCAGCACGAACGCTGGTCCAACTGAGGCGCCAGGTGGAAATGGCATGGCAAGCCGTTCCACAGGACTACATCCAGCATCTCTACGATCGTCTCCATTGGAGAATAGCAGCCTGCATTGCTGCGAAAGGTGGATATACACTGTACTAGTGCCGACATTGTGCATGCTCTGTTGCCTGTGTCTATGTGCCTGTGGTTCTGTCAGTGTGATCATGTGATGTATCTGACCCCAGGAATGTGTCAATAAAGTTTCCCCTTCCTGGGACAATGAATTCACGGTGTTCTTATTTCAATTTCCAGGAGTGTATTTTAGGCATCTTCAGAGGCCACTATTCAGTTATTCACAATGTAAATTAAAACTTTAAACAGATTTATCATTCTGTATTAGACTACATTGTTGCATACATTTTTCAGTAATGAGATCTCTCATTCTTTCCAGAAAAACTATCAACTAGCAATCCAAACAGAAGGTATGATAATCGACTTAGTACGACACCTCTCTGATGAAAGTATGGAACTGAAGAAACACTGTGCTTCAGCTATATTCAAGGTGAGACATATGTGAGTCTTATTAAATATACGGTAATGAAAGTAAATGAACAGCTCTTAATACCAGTAATGTATTGGTTTCATGAGCAGTGTGCAGAAGATGAGATTACAAGGGACCTAGTACGCCAGAACGGTGGTTTGGACCCATTGGTGAAACTTGCTCGGGACAGCAATGTCCACCAAGATAAACCACTGCTGGCTGCTGTGACTGGGGCCATCTGGAAGTGTTCCATGAGCCCTGACAACGTACGCCGGTTTGATGAACTGAGAACTGTAGAGGTCCTGGTTAGTCTACTACAGGATGAAAGTGAGGAGGTACTGTTCAAGTAAAGTTTACTTTTTGCTCTGTAACATCACACACTATACAGAATGAAATGTAAACAAGAAGGAGGTTATTCACACATCATTACGAAATATCGTATTCATGATCCATGGAACTAGTATTAATCTAATCTAATCTAATCTCACAAAGTCTAAGAACATTTTATGATTAACAGAAGACTGTTAAATTTTAGCCATATCTACATATATAAGCTGAACAAACACTGATAAATGATACTTTTTATCAATATCATTCACTCTTTGTCCTATTCCATTTGCTTGTGCAGCAAAGAAAAAATGGCTGTCTACATGCCCCACTCCCCCAATGCCCACCATACCATGTCCTAGATTCTCTTAACTTACTTTCATACCCTACAATAGGCATCTGATGAAAGCAATAGCACTGTAGTATAGTTTCCTTGAATACAGTTACCCAAATTTGCACGGCAGATATTAACAGGAGTGACTTACGCCTTTCTTCCAATGAATTCCATCACAGTTCTCAGTGTATGCATATTTAACTTTTGAATGGCTTACACTTTCCTCTTGGAATGCTAACAATTATCGTCTGAATTCCTTCCCTGCCTTCCATCAGTCTGATTTGGAAAGGGCCTCAAACACAGGAGCAGAACTCTGAATAATGTAGGGTCTTGTACGTGTTTTCCTTAAAAGATGGTCTATTTTCACAATCTGGGGCTTTCATTCTCCTTCTCTGCTATATGTTTCCACATGTCACTGAGTTCTTTCTCTTGTTCATCTAAATTCTTTCATACTTATTCACCTATAAAGAGGGATCATCACGATTTTCAGCAGACAAACATTTCCAGTAAGCTAAAGTTGTGTGCCAAACGAGAGCTGAAAAACGTGGATGTCTCCTTTATATGTGCAGTGTACTACCAACTGATTCACCTTGTGCGTCTTGTCAACCAGCTTGTAGTTTCAACTTGTCACTTGTTTCCACATGTAACATTCAAACTCAACAGAGGCTTTGATACCATACTGTTGGACTAACACCCCTCAGAGAAAGATTGCAGTAGCAAGCACAGTCAAATCCAGAATTTTGTTTGGGGAGGGGGGGAATGGGGGGCCATGGCTGAGCTCATGGAAATTTTATACAGTACAGTCTCGATAGTTCGAGGTAAACAGGACCGGAACCACCTCGAACTATCGAAAACTCGGAGTATCGAAATTTAAATGGGAAAAAGAAATATTATGATATTGTAAGTAATACAGGTCAAAATAAGAACTTTATTAAAATAAAAGTATTTACACATGCATTTGCATTGGTAGAATAACAATAATTATTTATTTAGACAAGTAATAGTGAAGTGTCTTTTGTTTGGCGAAGCTGCAACTTTTCCTCCACCATCTCAGGAGCAGTAGGTCAGTTGGTGTCGCCTCAGGCTGTTCCATGTAGCATATGGTGGCCTCGAGAGCAGCGTAGCCATCGGTGTGTGACATCATCGGTGCAGCCTCTGCCTCGTCATCCTCGTCACTCTCACACTGCGATGGAATGTTAACCATGTCAATTATAGAAGTGTCTGTCACTTCCAACTGTTAGACCGAATTTAACCGCTCGCCTACTTCCACCTCTTCTGCCTCTTCACACCCTGGCAATCTTCTGATTAAATTACACAATGGTTGATCGTCCTCATCTGCTAAATCTTCAGTTGCCTGGCATACTTTCCTGTAGAATTTTCCTCCATGACTTAGAAATTTGGTCTGACTTTATTTCGCTCCAAGATTCGCTAATCCAGTACACAACGTCCTTCAAAGTCACTTTCTTCAAAGCTCCTACAATGGTTTCGTTGTCTTCGGAATGCAGGATTGACTGTAGCAATTGCCGTCGATACTTTTTTTTTTTAGACATTCCAGATCGCCCTGTTCTGCAGTTCTCCTGCACTTGGATGTGAGGACGCATTATCCATGAGCACAATTGCTTTGCATTGCAGTCCCCTTTCTTTTAAAAAATGCTTGCAGTCAGGTACAAATGAGTTAAAAAACCAGTTCTTGAAGATTTCCTGATTCATCTAGGCATTATTCTGATGTGTATAGACAACTGGAAGTGCTGAGATGGATACATTCTTGAATGCTCTTGGCTCGGCATACTTCCCAATGGGAGCTAGTTTTAGTTTGTAGTTTCCAGTTGCATTTGAAGCTGCCATAACTGTGAGCCACGCCTTTTTTTGTGCCCAGGAGCACTTTTTTCTTCACAAGAAGCAAGTGTTCTCTCTGGTAACATTTTAAAATTGAGCCCAGTTTCGTCACAGTTATATATTTGTTCATTAGACAAATTTTCGTCAGTTATGATTTTTTTAAACTCGACGATAAATTTTGAAACGGCCTGAGCGTCACTAGGGAGTTTTTCTCCACATACATCTAGATGACGCACTCCATGCCTCTTCTTCCACTTGTCGAGCCAGCCCACACTAGCGGCGAAATTGTCATCTCCTTCCTGCAGCTGGTTTCTGAAAAACAAAGCTTTTTCTTGCAAGATTGGGCCAGAAATCGGAGCACCCTTCTGTCTCTGTTGGGTAAACCACGTGAACAATGCCTCACTTGTTTTTTCGAAGTCTGACTTCTTTATACTTCTTCGACTGAGAGGGGTTGGGTTGTTTGGGGAAGGAGACCAGACAGCGAGGTCATTGGTCTCATTGGATTAGGGAAGAATGGGGAAGGAAGTTGGCCATGCCCTTTCAAAGGAACCATCCCAGCATTTGCCTGGAGCTATTTAGGGAAATCACGGAAAACCTAAATCAGGATGGCCAGACGCGGGATTGAACCGTCGTCCTCCCGAATGCGAGTCCAGTGTTTAACCACTGTGCCACCTGCTCGGTTTCGACTGAGAGATTTGTGTGAGCATTTCTGTGAAGAAAACTGTTCCAGTTTAAGTCGGTTTCTTCGCCAGTCACCAACAGTAACTTCACCGATACCATATTCGTGAGCAAGTTTTTTTCTTGTTTCTCCTTTGTCAAGTCGTCTTAGTGCTTCTAATTTTAGATGCAAAGGTACAAATTTCCTCTTTTTTGTTACAGCACTCATCTTTGTAAGGTGTACAATGGAACACACAGTCAACAAACAAAACGACACACAACACTGTACAGCACAGGTATAGTACTGGGAACTACAGCAGCGTATGAACTCCCCGGTTTTGATCGGTAGCAGCCGGCAGCACTCGGGGTATTTCGTGCCATACTGACAACAGATGTTCGTGCAACAGGGCAGCGAGCTAATCGTCTGTGTTGATTGCATTGTTGTCTGCTTCGTCACTGAGCTGTACTCTCCCTATCTATCTTTTGCAATGATGTTTTCATTATTTATCATGTCAGTAAAAAAAAGAAGGTAGGTCGTTGCAAACTTTATTTATTTATTTATTTTTATTTATTTTTTTTTTAAACTCGTACTATTGAGACTCGAACTATCGAGACTCTACTGTATTACCATGTTGCGTCCAAAATATTTAGAGTAGATGAATGTGTTTTCTTAATCTACTATAATACCAACTACAAAGCTTAAAAAGTTTATGGGGCCGTTAAATCTGAAAGCCATGTTTCAAAGAATCTTTTCTTTTTGATGATTAAGAAGAAACTGGTGTCATTTTGGGAGAGAGCTGCAGCCCCATAGACAGCCCACTCTCAGATGTTCCTCTGAAGTTAAACACAGACTCAAGATTGTACTGAGATCTAGGTTTGAAGCCTAGCGGGGCACAAAAATTTGCTTCTCATATATGTTTATCATAACATTATTTTTCTTTCAGTCAACCGTCTTTTGACTGGTTTGATGGAGTCTACCATGACTTCCACTCCTATGCTAAATTCATCATCTCTGAGCATCACTTGAACCCAATGGCCTCAGTTATTTGTTGGATATATTCCTACCTCATTTTCCCCAACAGTTTTTACTCTCTACAGCTGCCTCTAGTCCCATGGGAGTTATTTCCTGAAGTTCTATTAGCCTGTCCCTTCTTTCTGTCAATGATCTCCTTATGTTCATTTCCTCACTGATTCCGTGGAGAACCACCTCATTTGTCATCTGTCTTCCTAATTTGCAACATTCTTCTGTAACACAACATCTCAAATGCTATATTTCTCTTCTTTCCTATAGTACATCATTCTTTTCCAAATAATGCAGTGCTCCAAAATTTCTTCCTAAAAACTAAACCTGATATCTGATACTAGTAGAAATCGTTTGTAAAGGGAGGCACTCTTTGCCCGTAATAGTCTCCTTTTTAAATCTTCTTTGCTTCATTTGCCATGTGTTATTTCGGTCCCAGTGTAGCAGAATTTCTTCTTTTCATCTACTTCTTTGCCACCAATTTTGATGTGAAGCCTTCTGCTGATCTCATTTTTGCTACTCCCCATCACTTTCAGCTTTCTTTGCTTTATGTTCAGTCCATGTTCTGTACACATTAAACCATCCATTCCATTTAACAGTCCTTTATTCTTCTTTGCTTTGTCTAAGAGTAGCAATGTCATCAGTGATTCACTGCTTAAATTAATAGTAGTGTCACTGGTGATTCCAAGTAATCAATGATTCATGATGGTGGTGGGTGAGGTGGCACTTTAGCTATGATGCACATCTAGGTGAAGCAGGGTTCAGTTGTCCATTGGCAACAAGTCATTCAGGACTAAGCTCAAGCTTGGTTTAGAAAAGAAAGGAGAAGGAAATCGACTGAACCCTTTTCGACAGAACCACCCTAGTGTTTGCTTTAAGTGATTTAAGGAGACCATAGGAAATCTAAATCCATGTGGCTGGGTGGGGATTTGCTTGGAGTCCTTCCAAACACAATTACAGTGTCTTGCCACTGTTCCATCTTGGTTGGTAGTTGCCTCTCCAGTCATACTCTTATTTATCTAAAGAAATTCAAGCAAGTACAGAAATGGTTCACTTAAAAGTCTCATGGCTAACTTCTGCCTCTGTCCTTGTCCATCTTATCTGTACTACTTCAACTCTGGTGGAATGCTAAACTCTGGCTTTTTTTGTGTTTCATATTCCCACATACCAGACATGTAAATGCTACATGGGAAGTGGTTTATTGTTGCTTTACTTTGATCTAAAAATAGTATATCAACTGTGTACCAGTATTGTTCAGACAATTGTGATGAACACTAACACAGTGTAAGGTGATGTATGGAACACAGGAAAGAACAGGATTATTTATTTTGTGTTTGTTGCCAATGCACATTCTGATATAGTAAGTACACAAGGGACAGTCCTGCACAACAGTTACATGTTCCACACTTCATATTTGCAGTAAACATTATGATGTGGAACATGTCAACTGAACAAACATAGAACACACATTTGAAAATTTGGCATGTTCAGATTTGCTGATAAGCAATCTGTTAGGTCAAAACTGTGGATTCAAAAAATCTTTAATAGTCAAGATCGCAAATGCAACTTCATTGGTTAATAATTTCAGCTTATCTACAAGCCATTTTCAGATCAAAGTAAGATACACTGATCAGTGTACAATTGCCAAACAGCAGGACTTGTCATCATAATTTATGTAACAAGGATCATATGTTATGCAGTCCAATGGAACAGTGATGTAAATTATCCCAGAATAAAAGGCTATCATATGTCATGCACACAGACTGAGTCAGACAGTTTTCACACATGAACACCGAGATCATGCTTGCCACTTTGTTATTCTAAAGTAATGTCATAAGCAGTGACTGTTATGGACTCAAAATAAGAACACGCATCTCATTCTACAGAGTACACATATGAGAACTGTCTGAATTTGTCTGTGTGCATCACATCTCATCATCATCTTGAACAGTTTCCATCCCCAGGCAGGGTCTGTTTCGAACAGACCCTTGCCATCTAGACCTGTTTTCCCCCCATCTTTCTTTGTTCACTGTGGCCCAGTCCTTGGCTCTTTTTCCAATACATGCCATCACACCTTTCTACCATCTAGAATACCAACCTCTCAGCAGACCAACTTCTCGTCCAAGTTGTGGGAAGTGGACAACACCACACAATACGAGGTGGACTACAGGAGTGAAGGAGAGTGAAGACTTTGAGTGCACCAGGTCTGATATAGTAACTGAGAAGACCCTGTAGGAACTACAGAAAATGGCAGCTAATTGAGTTCTGGTGAAGCTGTGACAGGCCTAGCTAGCAAACAGTGGATTAACAACCAGTTTCCAACAAGGAAACTAGCCTCAGAAAGGATGGTCCATTACATGCTATGACTTTTTATTCTGGAATAATTTACATAATTGTTCCATTGGATTGCATAACAAACAATCTCCCTCATGCAAATTATTACAATGTGTCCCATCATTTAGCAGTTGTACACTAACTTAAGTATTTTGTTATGATCTGAAGATGGGTGGTAGATAAGCCGAAAGCAGTAATCAATAAAATCACATTTGTGATTTTGTCTATTAAGGATTTTTTGAAACCACAGCTTTAAGAATAATTATCTCTATTCAAGAATTCCTCTATGATATAAAAAAGTTGTTACAGAGAAAAATCTTTAATCAACAATCTGAAAACAGTTCTGCTACCTATCAGTAATTTTATTCCCAGGGGCACATTGGAAAACTGCATAAATTACTCCTTTCCATGCCATATTTTGATTCATCAAAGAGCAATGCAAATTATTTGTTCTTCTAGTGTTATAGCTGTCAATATGTCTGCTACTCTGAAACTCAGATGGATTGTTGACAACAAATTTCATAAGAGAATAACTACACTGTGAGACTGTGGTTAAAATTCCTTGCTGCTCAAAGAGATGCCTGCAAGATGAATGTGTGTGAATTCCTACTGAATTCTGATTATTTTCTTTTGTGCAATGAATACTTTTTCCTAATTGAGGAGATGTATCATAACATTATCCCGTAAGACATCAGTGAATGAAAATACACAAATTACATGGACTTACTGAGTTTTATATACACGAAGTTGGCAATTATACCAAAAGTAGACAAACCTAAATGTTTTAGAAGGTTTACTACAGGCTTTTCCAGTGCAAGTTTCATCAATGTGCACATCTAAGAACTTTCCACACTGTTAATGTTTTTTTTTTTTTTTTTTTTTTTTTTTTTTTTTTTTTTTTTTTTTGTATATGAGGTTAACAGAAGGTGGGATATTTATGAAATACAAAACCTGATGAAGATTAAAACTAGCCCATTTATGCCAAACCAGTCAGTAACTCACAGGGACATTATTTACTATTTTCTATTTGGATACTCCTTTGCTTGGCTTCCAACAATGCTCCTGTCATCTGCAAACAGAACTAATTCCACCTCCACTTTCAAATAAAATGGTAGATCATTGACATAATGCGAGAACTGTAACTAAACAATGATCTAACCCCACAGAGCTCCCACTGTAATTCCCCCCCCCCCCCCCCCCCCCATGCAGATGATGTGGCAGCCTTCCTTGTATGACTCGAACAGCTGGGATAACTTTTTGCATTCTATTTTTTTTTAAATAACAATTCAGAAGTGTGAAAACTGTGTAGTCCATAAAAGCTTAACTTCTCTAATAGCATATTATGATTCACACAATCGCATAAGATCCCAACTGGTGATATTTTATCATTTAATTACTTTATTATGTGCACAGTAGATGTAAAAAAACTGTCTCAGCAAGTGGCCTTTTTGACATCTGAATTGCAGTTGGCTAAGTGTTCTTCTAATACAAAGGTTGGTGACAACCCTGGAATAAATTAGCTTCTCAACAATTTAGAAGATGATGTAAGGAGTGAGACTGGCAGGAAGTTAACGACATCTGTGTTGTCACCGTTCTTTTTATAAAAGTTGTAGCAAGCCTAGATGACAGTTCACTAGTTTTACTTCTGAAGGAGGTTGAGCAGTTACTATAACACATATAAAGAATATTAGTCCACTTTAGTAAAACTCTTCATACAAAATACTGAACTTGGATCAAATCCATGTCCATGTGAATGACACTGTATGTTTAGTAAAGTCGTAGAACACAATAATAACTGTTTATTACTTTGGTTAGTACTGAATGACAGTCAAATTCACATTCATTTAACTGTGAACTGTGGTACACAGTTCTGACTAATGACATACTAGCTTGTTTCTGGATCTGAGTTGTGATGATGCTGCTATCAGACTGGGCTATCAAAAAGTGGGGCAAGAGGGCGAGTGATGCTGCACTCTGTAAGTAGGCCTCCAGCAGTGGCAGTGTATCGAACCTCTTGACGGTGTGTCTTTATCAATGTCTCTCATCCGTGCTTGCATCTGGGAGGGACTGCACTTGGCTTGTGGTTCCATTGTGAGGTATCAACTTCGCTATGGGGCTTCACTCTTTGGATGAAACCACACTCTTTATACAGAGTATCCCAGAAGGAATGGTCAATATTTATGGATATGACAGGAATGATCATTCAAAACATAAAAATCTAGTAAACGTGGGCTCTAAAATGCATACCTTAAGAGCTATGAGCACTTCTTCATCCTCAATCCTGTGAAATAAGTCAATGACCATGTTGACGCAAATACACTGGATCCTGTCACATCACTAAAGTAAAGCACCATCTAGGTATGCAGAATGCTGCTGACAATTTTTCCTTTGCCTTTATGGCACAGGGGACATGAGGGGTAATGGCATGAAGTCCCTGGCCACCAGTATTTGTACCAATGTCCTGGATTCAGTTCCAAGCCTTCTGCAGTGTTTCATAGGTGCTGTGGGTATGGAGGATAGGAAAAAACCTTTTGGATTAGATGGTTGACCATGCCCTTTACGATGTTTCAGTCATCCATGCCATATGACTTTAATTAATTTCCTCTTCTTTACTGTGAAACTGTTCTGCTGCAAACTCTTTGCTTTCCACATTTTAATGGGTGGTAATATGGAACAAAAAAAAAAAAAATTTGCCGTTAAACATGAGCTCTGAAGTGCATATTGTAAGAGAAATGAGCACTTGTTCATCTTCACTATTGTGAAACACATTTCTTCTGATGAATAAGTGATCTTAGCTCTTATGGTATGCATTCTAGGGCCCAGGTTTACTAGACAATTTTTTCTTGTTTTGGTCCATAGTACCTCCTCTAAAAACACAGAAAGCAAAGAGCTTGCAGCAGAAGAGATTTGTTTCCCAGTATTGAACATGAAATAGTGCTCATTGCTCCTAAGGTATATATTTTAGGATTCACGTTTAGTACACTTTTTTGCCTTCTGGGGGATGTCGCACAATAACATATTTTTAATCAGTCTGGGAAAACACCTGCAATGAATGGTGCATCACATAACTGACTAAGAACATTATATGCTGTAGGACTACAAATTATATTATTATTCACTCAATATGGACATTTACTTCGTAGAGTCATGATGATCTTTCTTATTTCACTTGAGGATGTGAGATTAAGTTCTATTTCACTAAATCCCCTTTGTATTGCTTCTTTTCATACTGTTTTGCTTTCTCTTCTGAACTATTTGCATGAATTTTCTTACCCTTTTTTTAAAAAGTATTTATTAATGAAATCTGCTACACACAAACTTTCTTTAACAATGCTCTCATTCTCTTTAACAGGAATAATGTCATCTTCTATGGCTCCTTTACCTTTCTCTCTTTGACAATATTCCATATTGATTTTATTCTACTGTCTGAACTGTCAATTTCAGACATGATGTGCAGAAATGTAGACTTTTTACAACTTTTGTTAACACATTCCAGTACTGTTTATAATGTGGAAGTATTTCTGGATCATTACTTGTTCCATCTATTTTGTACATGTTCCTTTTTTGTTGGCACACTGCCAGTGCCATCTCACTGCAGTCATGCCATCTCACTGCAGTCACAGCTTGGACAGCCTCACCATCCCCTGCTGTTGAGCTCCTAAACTTCCTGAAATCTGCCAGAAAATGTTGCTTAAACATTGTGAGGTTAGACACTATAATTAATTCAAATAACTGCCCCTCCTCCCCAATACAGTACCACTTAACCATGTATAACATCAACCTTAACAGTGGAAAATACAGTATGGAATGTAACAATATTATGAAAAGGAAAGTTCCTACTCACCATATAGCGGAGATGCTAGTCGCAGATAAGCGCAACAAAAAGACTGTCACAGATAAAGCTTTTGGCCATTAAGGCCTTTGTCAACAATAGGCAACACACACACACACACACACACACACACACACACACACACACACACACACATGCAAATGCAACTCACACACACGGCTGCGGCCACCTCAAAAACCTCTCCAAACTGTTCACTTCCTTGAACTACCATCCCCACCACCTCTAAAATGGCCTCCAACCCTCCCCCACATCCCTTCATAGCTGACAGTCCCCGCCTGACAGACCTAGTACATTCACCCTATCCTCAAAAACTTCCTTCCACCACCATACAGAATCCAGAACCTAAACACATCCAAAAAACAGTCATGAACCTTTCTTCCAAAAGCCTTAGCCACATAGAAGTGTAAATCCTTTCCAAAGGCCTTACCTTTTGTCTCACTCCAAAATTCAATCATGCTCGACTTAAAGATCTTCTCTCCTTCTCCCGGTCCCTACATTGGAAAAGCATTTTTGCCACCAACCCTACCAGTCGGACTCAACTTAAGATCAACGCTTAACTCTGCCTGACTCAGTTCACTACTCCATCCAACTGTGATCCAGCTCCTTGCCCCCCCCCCCCCCCCCTCCCCAAATCACCCCCTGTTACCCTGTTAACTTTCCAGAATTTCTTAACCCGGAACCTTGCCTCACCATCATTCCCCATATCCCTCGACATTCAAGCTAACAGGGCTCTGCCAGCTGTCAGATCTGTCACCTAAAAACCCTTCCACAGTGACCCCATTCCAGAAATCTGGCAGGATCTCCAGTCTCTCCTCAAAGCCTTCAGTCCTTCCCAGAACCTCTCTCCAGAGTCTCTCACTCTCCTCACCACTACCACTACCTACACTCCTACCTTCTACATACTTCGTAAAGTCCATAAACCTGACCATCTAGGATACACCATTGTGGCTGGTTACTGTGACCCCACTGAGAGAATCTCTGCTCTTATAGACCAACACCTTCAGCCTATCACCTGCAACTTACCCTCCTATATAAAAGATATTAACCATTTCCTCCTCCGGCTCTCCACAGTTCCTGTTCCTTTACCACATGGTGCCATGCTTGTCACTATTGAAGCCACCTCCCTTCATGCCCATGGCCTTGCTGCTATTGAGTATTACTTTCCCCAGTGACCTATGGATTCCAAACCTACAACTTCTTTCCTGCTCGCCATGACGAACAATATCCTCACCTGCAATTACCCCTCCTTTGCAGGTATCACCTACAAACAAATATGGGTTATGGCAATGGGTCCCCACATATCACCATCCTATACCAACCTAGTCATGGACCATCTGAAGGAATCCTTCCTAACCATCCCGAATCTCAAACCCCTCACCTTGTTCAGAGTCACTGATGACATCTTCGTGATCTAGACTGAAGGTGAGGACACCCTATCCACAGTCCTCCAGAATCTCAACATCTTCTCCTCCATTCACTTCACCTGGTCCTCTTCAACCCAACAAGCCACATTCCTCGATGTTGACCTTCACCTCAAACATGGCTACATCAGTACCTCCGTCTATATCAAATCTACCAAACACCAGCAATGTCTCCACTTCGACAGCTTTCACCTATTCCACAGCAAGAATTTCCTTCCATACAACCTAGCCATCCATGGCCATCACATCTGTAGTGATGAGCAGTCCCTCTTGAAATATACCAAGGATCTCACTGACACCTTCAAAGATTGTAATTACCCTCACATGCTTGTACAGAAACAGACATCTCATGCCTTATCTTTCCAATCACTCACCATCTCTCAGGGTCCCACTGTTTGGCCACAAAGGAACACTCCCCTCATGACTCAGTAACATCCAGGACTGGAGCAACTGAATCACATTCTCCATCAAGGTTTTGACTGTCTCTCGTTGTGTCATGAAATGAGGAATGTCCTACCCACTATCCTCCCTACCCCTCCCACAGTGCTATTCTGTCTGCCAGCCACCAAACCTACACAATATCCTCACTCATCTCTACTCAACCCCTGCTCCCAACCCCTTGCTCATGGCTCATATTCTTGGAATAGACCTGGGTGCAAGATCTTTCCCATACATCCTCCCACCACCATCTACAGCAGTCCAGTCACAAGCATCACCTATCCCATCAAAGGCAGGGCTACCTGTGAAACCAGTCACGATCTACAAGCTAAGCTGCTACCACTGTACTTCATTCTACATGGACACGACAAACTGGGCAGCCACAGACAAACTGTGGCCAAGAAACAGCTGGACCACCCAGTTGCTGAGCGCACTGCCCAACACAATGTTCTTCTGCTTCACACCCTGTGCCATCTGGATCCTTCCTACTAACACCAGCTTTTCTGAATTGCACAGATGGGAACCCGCCCTGCAATATATCCTACATTCCCATAAACCTTCTGGCATCAACCTTTGTTAGTCATCGTCCTTGACCCACCTATCCTCTTCCCTGTTCCTACTCCACAGCCGTCTATTACACAAGTGCACCCACAGTCTTTTTACATCTCTCCTTTTTCACCCCCCACCCCCACCCAGCCTTCTGTCTAGCTCCTGACTGCACCTAACTACTGCACCTAGCTGCTCTATCCTCTCTGCACCTTGTCCTTGTATGCTTCCACAAACAATACTTTACTGTCTCCCACCTGTACTCTTTTCTCCCTTCCCCTCTCCACCTCTGCCTCCTCCTTACCTCCACCTTCTCCCTCCCCCACCCCCCCTCCACTGCCCAACCAGATTGCTCCTCCTATCATACTCTGTTGCTTGCAGTCTGGCCCTGGCAGCCAGAGGCAGTGGTCATGTGTGTGTGTGAGCTGCATTTGCATGAATGTGTGTGTGTGTGTGTGTGTGTGTGTGTGTGTGTGTGTGTGTGTGTGTGTGTGTGTGTGTGTGTGTGTGTGTGTGTGTGTGTATGTGTACTTTTTGTCTATTTCAGAAAAAGGCCCTATGGCTGAAAGCTGACGTGTTTAGTAGCCTTTTTGTTGCACCTGTCTGCAACTCAGTATCTCTGCTATGCTGTGAGTAGCAATCTATCCTTTTTCTAGCATTTTAATTACTCTTTTATTTACAGATAGAGTTGGAGTTTGTAATTTTTATCTTGGGGAGACCAATAAATTGGTTGGGATTTTTTTTAAATTTCCTCCATGAACATGGTTTATTTTTCGTACAATAAAACATACAGTATGTCACTCTGCATGAGTGCCCATCTTCTACAAAATACACTCTTGGAAATTGAAATAAGAACACCGTGAATTCATTGTCCCAGGAAGGGGAAACTTTATTGACACATTCCTGGGGTCAGATACATCACATGATCACACTGACAGAACCACAGGCACATAGACACAGGCAACAGAGCATGCACAATGTCGGCACTAGTACAGTGTATATCCACCTTTCGCAGCAATGCAGGCTGCTATTCTCCCATGGAGACGATCGTAGAGATGCTGGATGTAGTCCTGTGGAACGGCTTGCTATGCTATTTCCACCTGGCGCCTCAGTTGGACCAGCGTTCGTGCTGGACGTGCAGACCGCGTGAGACGACGCTTCATCCAGTCCCAAACATGCTCACTGGGGGACAGATCCGGAGATCTTGCTGGCCAGGGTAGTTGACTTACACCTTCTAGAGCACGTTGGGTGGCACGGGATACATGCGGACGTGCATTGTCCTGTTGGAACAGCAAGTTCCCTTGCCGGTCTAGGAATGGTAGAACGATGGGTTCGATGATGGTTTGGATGTACCGTGCACTATTCAGTGTCCCCTCGACGATCACCAGTGGTGTACGGCCAGTGTAGGAGATCGCTCCCCACACCATGATGCCGGGTGTTGGCCCTGTGTGACTCGGTCGTATGCAGTCCTGATTGTGGCGCTCACCTGCACGGCGCCAAACACGCATACGACCATCATTGGCACTCATCGCTGAAGATGACACGTCTCCATTCGTCCCTCCATTCACGCCTGTCGCGACACCACTGGAGGCGGGCTGCACGATGTTGGGGCGTGAGCGGAAGACGGCCTAACGGTGTGTGGGACCGTAGCCCAGCTTCATGGAGACGGTTGCGAATGGTCCTCGCCGATACCCCAGGAGCAACAGTGTCCCTAATTTGCTGGGAAGTGGCGGTGCGGTCCCCTAAGGCACTGCGTAGGATCCTACGGTCTTGGCGTGCATCCGTGCGTCGCTGCGGTCCGGTCCCAGGTCGACGGGCACGTGCACCTTCCGCCGACCACTGGCGACAACATTGATGTACTGTGGAGACCTCACGCCCCACGTGTTGAGCAATTCGGCGGTACGTCCACCCGGCCTCCCGCATGCCCACTATATGCCCTCGCTCAAAGTCCGTCAACTGCACATACGGTTCACGTCCACGCTGTCGCGGCATGCTACCAGTGTTAAAGACTGCGATGGAGCTCCGTATGCCACGGCAAACTGGCTGACACTGACGGCGGCAGTGCACAAATGCTGCGCAGCTAGCGCCATTCGACGGCCAACACCGCGGTTCCTGGTGTGTCCGCTGTGCCGTGCGTGTGATCATTGCTTGTACAGCCCTCTCGCAGTGTCCGGAGCAAGTATGGTGGGTCTGACACACCGGTGTCAATGTGTTCTTTTTTCCATTTCCAGGAGTGTACTACTATTAAACTGGCTCATTGAAAAAAAATTAATTGCTGTTTTGACACTAAATTAACATGAATAATCAAAGTTCTGTCTCTTCAGGTGTTGGCTATTCTTCTATTTTTTCCCCACATTTTTAAAATGGACACTTGCCACAGATATCTCTGAAGTGGGTTTGTGTACATAATAATAAAACGTCAGAGTTAGACCTTACAAAATAGTGTTCTACTTATGCTGTATCATGAATTCCAAAAGTTCCAGAAATATTTACTTAGGACCTTTCCAACATTTAGCAGATGAATCATCCCATGATCTCAAAGCTTCCATATACAACAGCCAGCAATATTCAGAACCTCCTCTTCCCTGCAAGAGTGTTCTTTACAGGCCACTAGTTTTGAAAACTGGAACAAAGTCAGAACCTATACTGGCTATACTGACTTCCAACACCTTCCAATCAAACTTCAATCAAAACTATTCACAATATTGCAGTTTCAGTTTAAAAATCCTGTTAGGGTTTAAACCAATCCTACATGCCCCAGCATGGCTTCAAAACTGCACAAGATCTACAATAGAGATCTACAGTTTCAATGAACTATTCCTTTGTATACCCTACAGAACCTGGATGAAAGCTTATGGAATTATCTACAGCCAATAATTGAATCACTAGTTCCAATGGTAATTCAGTCCTCACACTGAACTGACCATAGAACCACTTAAACCTGACATGTTCAGAGTGTCATGTACTTATGGAAAACTATCCATAAACATGAACTGCCATTACAATCATGTTAAACCATGTTGGAACCATTAACTGAATAAATGATAGCTCACTTCTAACCCGGGCTTTAGTCAGAAAATTATAACTTCTGGTATTCACCCTATACCTCAAAATTTTTCAGACAGGCTCAAAGGGATGTTGCTCCAACAATAGACATCCTCTGCTGATTGCCTCCCAGTTACCAGCCAGAATTTCACATATGGCAGTGGATTCAGTACAGAAAGCAGAGGTCCAGTTGATGAACATCAAATCAGATACATGATCCACCAAAAGAGCATTTCTTGAAGGGGTTATAATCTCATTTGTAAATGAGTAGAAAGACTCCTGTAAAACTGTAAGCATGTATGATTTGTATATTATTGGATCTTGCCAAAGGCACAGATTTTAAATAACTCACTTTAGTCACACAGTTAGCTATTTTAACATAATGGTCAAAATTTTGTTGCAATGACTGAAATATTTGAACAGTTCCTTTTATCGAACAAGGAAACTTCAGGTTGAAATAACAGCAGTGTTAGGAAAAGGAGAGATCACTGCAATGTTGTACCTGTCTGCAACTCAACACGCCATCTCTGCTGTTGGCAGTTTCATTTACCTCTTATGAAGGTTGCAATAAATACATCAGCTAATCCTATCAATGCATGCAACATTATTCTTAAATTCCCTACAAACTCTGCATTTCCTAAATATTTCCGCAAAGCAGAATATTTGCTTTTTTCTTTTTGATCTCTTGTAACATCATCCTCACCCATGTTAAAAAGGGAATATAACTGTCAAAGTTTTCCCAACTAGCTTGTAGAGTTGTTTTAGTTGATGAAACCCAGTGAATTGTAAAATTTTACCAATATGAAACATTTGTTGCCCCAAAGCTTTTGCACAGATGTTTATTTCCCTTTTGTTCTTGGGAGATTCATTGTATACAGCATACAGTTTTTCTACAAATATCTGAAAGTAATTAATTCCAAGGACTTCCCTGATGGAATCATTAATAGATAGCTCTAGTCTATTGTTGCTGCAATGCCAGATTATGATAGAGGGAAATAAAGTCTTAAGTTCCACCCCTACACCACTGCTTCTCTGTATCACTGTTGAAACACCATCAAACGAAAAACATATAAGACATTCTTTTAAGTATTCTTCACTCATTCCAAAGAAGTTGAATTTTTTAAAGACGACAGTAGTAACACTAGAAGCTGTGCCACTCTAGTCAAGTCAAATCTAAAAACGTAGTTTGACAGCTGTCAGCATTTTCCACAAAAAAAATTTAAACACATAATTAGTGTCTCCTGTTTGCTTAATGTACTAGATTCATTTATTAATATTCTTATTTCCCATTTGTTGTCTACAATATGCTTCATGACCCTTTATGCATACTTTTAGTGAAATGAGATGTGATATTAGAACAAGAGAAATTTGTGTGAAGGATTCTTCCCATACTGAGCCCATTAAGAGACTGGAGATCTGTATCAAATGGCATATCAGTATAAGGTCTCTGATATTTTGCAATTTTATAAGCTGTTCTAAAAACATGAATAGCAGTTTCAACTTTTCTCTTTTCATTTTTGTAACTCCTTGTCATAAGTTTAACTTTTTGCTTGGTTCTACTATTTCTGACACGCGTGATTTACTTAATTTATGATCGTGAGTTTTTTCTTTGAAATCTGTTGTCTTTCATAGTAATATATTTTTCCCTGTATTTATTCCTGCAAAATGTGAAGTCCCTAAGGCCTATCAGGAATAAAATTTGCTTCTGAATGTATCTTACATCCTACATTAACTTTATTGATTGATTCTCAGCACTGAAATAATTCCACTGATCTGAGGTCCAACAAGGACGCAGAAATGTGGTTGACACTGAATTAACCCATTACACAATTTATTGCAGAGCTTGTAGAGGTACTTACTGCACTTTCCACTGTGGCGAGTCATTTCACTGCACTTTTGGCACCATCATTATCTCTATTCAAAATTTTTGCTATATTTCTTTCAGGTTCACCAGTTTCATCACATTTATTTTGTTTGAACCACTATAGTAAACTCACTTATCTTTTTATTTTGTGGCCATATATATGACATCTGACTCCTAACAAGTCACAGTACCTACTGTTTTTGTAATCAAGATTCTCTTTCAAATGTAAACTAATTCTAGATACAGCAAGTCTCATTAACATAAAACAGATTACATTTTGCTAAGCAGTGAGGTATTGTATTGACTATTACTGATTATCATTAAACTTGATTTAGTGCAAGAGGATGACAATGGTTAAAATCAGATGAACTAATTTATTGGTGAAGCACATTTTTTTTATACTCCTTTGTAATGTGTAGCAAAAAGAAAAATCTTTCCTCAATATTATCATCTCACCCATTATTATGCGTGTTGTATGAGATTATTTTCTGTTATCTAACAGACTCATTAAATTTATAGACTTTTAAACAACTACAGGATTGATATTTTGAGAGCCAGTCCATACTGCAATAAATTTGCAGGTTTTAGACCTTCTGATACACTATTTGGGAAATTCTATAATTCCCAGTAGTTAGTGCTGGTGATTACCAGCCCAACTAATGCCCTGCTTCTAACATTAGCTTAATTCTTTAATTCTGCTGACATGATGTGGAATAGCAGCCAGATGCTGCTCGTATGTTATCTTTGCTGCCCAAAACCTTGTCCGGCCTGAATCACTGGTTCCACCAGAAGTGGCAGCTTCTCACCTCTACACGACTTCTCTTTCTCTACAACAATATACATACAGCACAAATATAACATCATAATAAACTATTCTATAATATCCATGTTTTAGCCATACATATGCATGTAAATCTGTCCAAAATGAATTGAGGTGACAACTAATCTGTAATGTACTGCACAAAATGTTTTTGACACATTACAGAACCTCCTCCTCACATTAACTTATCACAGATCCACACCTAACCTAGCTGAGATGGAATTCTCTCTCTACAAATGTTACAATAAAATAATTAACTTAAATCCAAACTAGTGACATTTACTCATATCATATTTTCTCCAATGGCTGATTTGGTGGTTGAGAAGCTGTGCTTCTTTTATTCCCTTTTAAAGATTCTAAGTTCTTTATCAAATCTAAAATTATCTTATTTCAAATTGTTGTTTAATTTTGTTCTACAATTTATTTCTGATAAGTTCCAGAGGCCATACAGGTTTTAATCATATATTCTTTAACTTATTTCACCTTTAAGTAACGTGTGATGAAAGATGCATTCATTGCTTCTTCACATCATGAGGCACCCTAATGTCTTGCTTGTTCCATCTGCATATATACCATTCATGTTGTGATCACCATACCGCGTATGCTGACCTTACCAGGTATTTAACCCATGCAATTAACTGCTCGTCTCAAAGATAATGAGAAACATATTCTCATCCAGAAAAATTTAAGAGAGAGTACCCCCATCCAGTACAAAGCATTAATAGGCACTTACCCTGCTAAACACACATGCAACAACAAACTCATAATTCTCAATTACTCAAAATTTATCACCATTGAAGATATTTATTCTGTCATGTGAACACCAACATGATCACCCATACAAATGCAAGAACAAAAAAATTTTTAATTCTGTTGAGCATTACAGCTTTTCCTTGTGCCGTGTGACTTTGATGGAGGCTTCCAGCAATCTCTCATACCCTCTTCATCAAACCATCACTAAATAATACTTCTGGTATTCTTAAGGTATTCTACCTCCAACTTCAAATTCTATTCCTTACAGTTCTTCCTACCTCACACTTCCATCTTACTTTGACATACTTCTGCCCTTTTTTCTTTCAGGTCATACTTTTCTTGACTTTTTGCCTTACCCTCGTTTTTCAATGTATCATATTACTGAACAAATACAATGCTATCAGTGATCTTCTGGTATCTTATTCATCAACTGTGGTGGGAAAATACTTTACTTTTGTATTTTTCATACATTTAGCAACTTTTTAATATTCTCTATCATTTTAATATCACTTTCCAGTAGATAATTTGTAACTGAAAACAAATTATTTAATGTATAGTCTACTTCTGTAGTCCTTTTCTCTTTATTATCATCACTTATGGCCAAAGTCTGCACCTGCACAGTCAAATAGTTCCTTATATCATGTAGATGATACTTTCCTACTATTTTTATCAGTACCTATCTTCTTTACAACTACAGTTATGGGATGAGGTATTTCTTTTATATCAAAAGGTCCCTCATACAGGGCTTCTGATGAAAACTCTCTCATTAACATTGAAATTAATGGGTACAGTCCACTGGCCTCATCTAAATATTCATGCTAAAGCCCTTCTTTTCAGGTTTCTGTTTACTAAATTATTTATTGATCTCTCCCAGTCCTTCACCTGAGGGTTTTTTTGTCTTATATAGTAACCTGTCTCCTGTGATTTTACCAGCAATTATTTCCCTGGGAGCTGTCCCAATGCAGTCATCAGGGATCTCACTTAAAACTCTTTGAGGAATAGTAAGTCCTAGCCAAACACCCTCATTCTCTCATCACACTTCCCGAAGGGTTTGCCTGGAAGCAATTGAAATATGCTGTATTTAGTTACTTGACATACTGTCAAAAACTCTTTAGAAGCCTGAGAGGTAAATGAGCTCCATTATCTGAGAACAAATGCTTAGGGCACTCTATTTTAGGCAATTATTCCCTTTGCAAAATTCTAATTACAGTTTAACTATTGGCTACTTTGACCAGATATAAATTTACATAACTGGAATAGGCTTACACCAATATCACTTACTGTATAAACTGTACCACTTATTCTTCAAGGTAATGGTCTGAAAATGTCAATTGTAGATAAATCTCAAAGGTGTGATGGTATTATAGGGTATAACTGAACATTCACACCTGACATCCTGTGTATAGTTTGTTGGTTCTATTTACATATTCTTAACTCTTTCTTGATAATTCTGTTGATCCCTTTTATTTCAAAATGTCCAGAAATTTTATGAATTCACCATATTCATTTACAGATATGTACTTTGGGAATACAGACTTGCCATATGGATAAATCCTTATCTCTCTTATTAAATAGGTGGAGGAAGTTTCTTATTGCCTCTATATATTTGGGATTGGGCTTAATAGCTTGCTGGCTTGCCATATGTCCCAGAAGCTTTATTTAACAACATCCAAAATGCACTTTTGAAAACTTAGTAAGTATTCCCTTTTCAGTTAATATTTCCAAGAATTCTTCCAGTAATAATATGGTCTTCCCAGTTCTCTGTCACAATCATAAAATCATCAACATAAATAAATACCTTCTCTAAGAACTTATCCCCTAATACCAAACCAAGTGCACAAATAAATGCAGCCAATGATACGTTAAGTCCAAATGGTGAAACTTCCATCAAATATGAAATCCATATACTTCCTAGACACCACAGCGAAGGGAACCTTCCAGTTACCTTCTATTAGAACTACAATACTTAAATACTTAGTGTTGCGGAACCTAACCAACGTTTCTTCTATAGGTAATGATGGATCTCTCTCAATTTCATTTATCTTATTCAACATTCTAGCATCAAGAACTAATCTAATATCACCATTAGATTTCCTCATGACTACTGTAGGTTTATAATATAGACAATCAGATAGCTCTATAATTTACCATCTGACCATATGATGTATCTCTTTCCTTGCCACTTCATGTATGCTCAAAGCAATGGATATGGTATCGTGAAAAATGGTATCTGTGACATTATCTCAGATTTGCATTCATATCCTTCAGTTACCCTAGTTTATCACTAAAAGGTTTCTCATTTCTTCTCAGTACCTTTACCAGCTAATTTCTTTCCGCTTCAGTTCATGCAGCAGGCTCACATTTCTCTTTGATCTGATCTTCCTATATGTTATGTCTATCAGTTCTAATTACTCCTAGTGCATCTTCCTCACCCATCAATTCTATATTTCTTTCCATCTTTATCTTGTAACTATTCATTTTCTCAATGGAATCAGTTTTTAATTGTCCCTTATTCAACCTAACTCAGACCTGCTGGTCATGGACATGTATGAGCATGACCCTCATGGTAAGTCTAATAATACACTGTGGCTGACCATCCAATCCATATCTAACAACACAGGTAACTGAATGTCAGTTACATCCAGCATTTACTGTTGCATCATTATTCCAGAAATTCTAAACACCAGTAACAGTCCTACCTTTTGTGCCAGTTAAACCTACCACCTGCAGATTGCTCACTGGGAAAGAAGGACATCTCCCATTTGCTTTTATTCTGTTCCCACATTTCTTTCAACAATAAGCTGTTTTGGCCAGCAATCTCCAAAAGAAACTACCATCTGAGTCTCAAAACACCCATGTACTAATAATCTTCAGATATTCATCTCCCATTCGTCTTTGTATATAAGTAATTCCTCATCTAAAGCTTGATGATCATGGTATTTGAGAAAAGCATTTTTAAAACAATTTTAAGTTTGCAATGTACTAGTCAAAACGATGGCTTGGACATCCCCTGTGACCTCTGAGATTATCGTCCTATTGCTTACTGGCTTATAACACCCTTTGTTGCCACAAGTCTGATTATCATGGTTCCTGTTACTTATATTGCCATTAGGATGATTACCATTACATTATTATTATTATTATTATTATTATTATTATTATTTACTTTCTCAGACGTTAAGTCTGGTTAAAAATAGAAAGTGACGCGGACCTTGATCAAGCGTCACTTCCTTTTAACTGTATGGTATGTGCTATATTGCATTTAGGAACTTTCGGGTAATTGAACATGTATCAATAATTACTGATTTCTGTAGTTGTATATATAAGTTTGGATGTAGGTGTATTGCATTGATGTACTGGTGGATATTGTGTGGTATGACTCCTGTAGTTGATAGTATAATTGGTATAATCTCAACTTTATCCTGATGCCACTTGTCCTTGACTTCCTCAGCCAGTTGGATGTATTTTTCAATTTTTTCTCCTGTTTTCTTTTGTATATTTGTTGTATTGGGTATGGATATTTCGATTAGTTGTGTTAATTTCTTCTTTTTATTGGTGAGTATGACGTCAGGTTTGTTTTGTTTTTTTATTATTTGTTTTGGTTTTGAGGCGCAAAACTTCTGTGGTCATTTGCGCCCGGTCCGTGACTTAGGAAACAGTAAAAAAACCGAAATTTAAAACCAGCAGCAATGAGAACGAAAGTCATAAAATTGGAGAAACTAAAAGCAGAAGGAAGGCTTAAAAATCCACTACAGAAAGGGGTTGATTGTCCCCAAAAAAAGCTTCAAATGACTGACGTCATTCCGCTGGCACTAATAAACTGGAGAACGCGATCGGCGGAGCGCGGGTCATCTGCTAAAATCGACGATATATCAGGTGATAGCTGTAGACGGGAGCGTAACGGATTAAAATAGGGGCACTCAATTAAAAGGTGTCTTACCGTCCACAGCTGAGAACAGTGGGGACATAGTGGGGGAGGATCGCCGCTTAAAAGATGTCGATGGCTAAAAAGACAGTGCCCTATCCGGAGTCTAGTTAAAATTACCTCCTCCCGACGACGCGTTCGGGAGGAAGAGGTCCAAGCACAAGGAAGAGCTTTCATGTCCCGCAATTTATTATGGGTACGTGTCGACCAATGCGTGTCCCATAAATGAACAACACGACGACATAGAACGCTCCGTAGATCGGCGAAGGGAAGCGATTGAATAGCTGGCCGAGGAAGTGAGACTGCAGCCTTGGCTGCAATATCGGCCGCCTCATTTCCACAGATACCAACGTGTCCCGGGAGCCAGAGGAACGCCACCGAGATGCCCCCCAGGTGGAGCAAGCGCAGACAGTCCTGAATCCGGTGGACCAGAGGGTGCACAGGATAAAGAGCGTGGAGACTGAGGAGAGAGCTGAGAGAATCTGAGCAGATAACGTACTGTATCCGCTGATGGCGGCGGATGTAGTGGACAGCCTGGAGAACAGCGTAAAGCTCCGCAGTATAAACCGAACACTGGTCGGGAAGCCGAAAGTGATTTGGGGTGTCGCCAACAATATAGGCACTCCCTACACCTAACGATGTTTTCGAGCCGTCGGTGTAAATAAATGTGGCGTCCGTCATTTGTGCACATAGAGCAGCAAATGCCGAACGATAAACAAGTGAAGGTGTACCGTCCTTGGGAAATCGACAAAGGTCACGGAGCAGGCAGATCCGGGGACGGAGCCAAGGCGGTGCTGTACCCCAAGTTGTCAAGAAGGTTTTAGGAAAGTGGAAGGAAAGAGAATGGAGTAGTTGACGGAAGCGGACTCCCGGTGGTAGTAGGGAGGAGGGGCGGCCTGCATACCCTACATCAAAGGAGGCGTCGAAAAAAAGGTCATGGGCTGGATTAGCAGGCATGGAAGACAGATGGCTAGCATAACGACTCAGAAGAACTGCTCGCCGACTAGACAGCGGAGGTTCAGCAGTCTCAGCATAAAGGCTTTCCACAGGGCTGGTGTAAAAAGCTCCAGACACTAAACGTAATCCACGGTGGTGGATAGAGTCGAGACGCCAAAGAATAGACGGCCGAGCAGAGGAGTAGACTATGCTTCCATAGTCCAATTTCGAGCGCACTAAGGCGCGATAGAGGCGGAGAAGGACCACTCGGTCCGCTCTCCAGGAGGTACCATTCAGGACACGGAGGGTGTTGAGGGATCGCAGACAGCGAGCCGAAAGATAGGAAACGTGGGAGGACCAGCACAGTTTTCTGTCAAACATAAGACCCAAGAATTTAGCGACGTTGGAAAACGGAAGGTTGACAGGACCTAGATGTAAGGAGGCCGGAAGAAACTCCTTGCGTCGCCAAAAATTAACACAAACGGTCTTACTGGGAGAAAAACGGAAGCCGGTGTCAATGCTCCAAGAGTGGAGGCGATCGAGACATCCTTGAAGACGTCGTTCAAGAAGGCTGGTCCGTTGAGAGCTGTAGTAGATCGCAAAATCGTCCACAGAGAGGGAGCCCGAGACATCAGGAAGGAGACAATCCATAATTGGATTGATGGCAATGGCAAGCAGTACAACACTCAGCACGGAGCCCTGGGGTACCCCGTTTTCTTGGGAGAAAGTACGGGAGAGAGTAGTGTTCACCCGCACCCTAAATGTGCGCTCTGCCATAAATTCGCGAAGAAAAAGGGGCAGCCGACCTCGAAAGCCCCAAGAGAGCAGTGTGCGGAGGATGCCTGTCCTCCAACAGGTATCGTATGCTCTCTCCAGATCAAAAAATATTGCTACTGTTTGGCGTTTCCGGAGAAAATTGTTCATGATATAAGTGGAGAGAGCAACAAGATGGTCAACTGCAGAACGATGCTTTCGGAAACCGCATTGGGCAGGTGTTAAAAGACTGCGGGATTCCAGCCACCACGCTAAACGGTAATTCACCATACGCTCCAAAACCTTACAGACACTACTCGTGAGAGAAATGGGGCGATAGCTAGAGGGGAGATGTTTGTCCTTTCCAGGTTTCGGAACAGGAACGACGATAGCTTCCCGCCATCGTCTGGGAAAAGTACTGTCGGTCCAAATTCGATTATAAAGGCGAAGGAGGTAACGCAGACTATGGGTTGATAAATGCAGCAACATTTGGACGTGGATACCATCCGGTCCTGGGGCGGAGGAGCGAGAAGAAGAGAGTGCATGTTGGAGTTCCCGCATGGAGAAAACAGTATTGTAGCTTTCGCGATTTTGAGAGGAGAAAGCAAGAGGTCGCACTTCCGCTGCACGTTTCTTCGGGAGAAACGCTGGCGGGTAATTTGAAGAGCTCGAAATCTCAGCAAAGTGCTGACCCAACGAGTTAGAAATTGCGACGGGGTCCACTAATGTGTCACGCGCGACAGTGAGCCCAGAGACCGGGGAGAAACTAGGCGCGCCTGAGAACCGTCGAAGCCGACTCCAAACTTCCGAGGAGGGAGTGAAGGTGTTAAATGAGCTAATAAAGAATTTCCAGCTTGCCTTCTTGCTATCGCGGATGACACGACGGCATCGCGCTCGGAGCTGCTTATAGCGGAGACAGTTGGCCAAAGTAGGATGGTGGCGGAAAACGCGGAGAGCACGTCGCCGCTCACGTAGTGCATCACGGCATGCCTCGTTCCACCAAGGAACTGGGGGGCGCCGGGGCAATTCGGAGGTGCGTGGTATTGAATGTTCCGCAGCTGTAAGAATAACGTCGGTAATATGTGTGACCTCATCGTCGACGCTGGGAAACTGACGGTCATCGAATGTCGCTAGAGACGAAAAAAGTGTCCAATCGGCTTGGGCAAACTTCCAGCGTCGCGGGCGCATGTAGGGCAGTTGAGGCTGCAGTCTAAGGACACATGGAAAGTGGTCACTCGAGTGTGTATCATCAAGGGCGAACCATTCGAAGCGCCGAGCTAGCGGAACAGTACCGACCGCAAGGTCCAAATGAGATAAATTTGTCGTGGAGGCAGACAAAAATGTAGGGACCCCAGTGTTGAGGCAAACTAGATCTGCTTGGTGGAAGACGTCTAGCAATAGTGAGCCACGTGGACAAGGATGTGGAGATCCCCAAAGCGGGTGGTGGGCATTGAAGTCCCCAACCAGCAAATATGGGGGTGGAAGCTGACCAAGAAGATGAAGGAGATCAGCTCGTGCCATTGGTGTGGACGATGGAATGTATACAGTACAAAGACAGGACGTGTATCCGGAAAGGGAAAGACTGACGGCGACAGCTTGGAAGGAAGTGTTTAAATGGATTGGGTGATAATGGAGAGTTTCATGGAGAAGAATCATGAGTCCTCCATGTGCTGGAGTGCCTTCAACAGAGGGGAGATCATATCGGACGGACTGAAAATGAGGGCGAACAAAGCGGTCATGGGGACGCAG
The DNA here is from genome assembly GCF_023898315.1 of Schistocerca nitens. Taxonomy (NCBI): domain Eukaryota; kingdom Metazoa; phylum Arthropoda; class Insecta; order Orthoptera; family Acrididae; genus Schistocerca; species Schistocerca nitens. The sequence continues at coordinate 226,791,357 of NC_064619.1, forward strand.
CTTTGTTTCCTGAAGACAGAAGATGACCGGCGAGTAGGATCGTAAGAGGATCGACAATTCATCCCGATTGGCTCGAATACCGCGGATATTCCAGTGGATAATGGACATAGGGTGAACAGAAAATGGAGGAATGTGACCAAGGTCGCTGTCAACTCAACGACTGCTCTGAGCTTGCGACCGACAGCATGGAATGGCATTCAGCCGAAGGTAGAAGATCCTGATCCATAGGTTGGTCAGGAGCAGCTCCTGCCACCAGCGATCGGCCGGTTGATCGGCCGCCAGCGGAGCGCCTCGGCGACACAGAAAACGGCCGAGGGCGATTTCCGCCAGGTGGTGCTGTAGATGGGACACGCCTTGGCCGAGAAGGAGAGGAACTGGGTTTCATTGAAGCCTTCTTGGAAGTATGATGTTTAGAGGAAGGAGGAACCGATGGTTGGGAAGTTGCCGTACATAAAAACTCTTCATGAGTACGCTCTTTTTTCGAAGTCTTGGTGTCTGACTTTTGGGCTCGAGATTTAGCAGAACTCGACGAAGGGTGAGCCAGAGAGTGGGCAGGAGAAAGTGGTGAGGTTGAACGTGCGATCTTTGCGCTGGCCGATCTGACGACCGTGGCACTAAAGGAGAGGTCGCAAGTCTGCGTGGCCGCCTCCTTTGTTGGCCGAGGAGAAGCAAGGACAGTGCTGTATTTTCCTTTCTGAGGCACGGTGGGCTGCCGACTGGCGAATAATTTTCGAGCAGCAAAGGTCGACACCTTTTCCTTTACTCTAATTTCCTGGATGAGCTTTTCGTCCTTAAAAACGGGACAATCTCGCGAGGAAGCAGCGTGGTCACCCATACAGTTGATGCAGCGAGGGGATGGAGGTGGACAAGCACCCTCATGGGCATCCTTGCCACACGTAACACATTTGGCCGGATTGGAACAAGACTGGCTGGTGTGACTGAACCGCTGACACCGATAGCAACGCGTAGGGTTTGGGACGTAAGGGCGAACGGAAATTATCTCATAGCCAGCTTTGATTTTCGATGGGAGTTGAACTTTGTCAAATGTCAAGAAGACAGTGCGGGTTGGAATGATGTTCGTGTCAACCCTTTTCATAACCCTATGAACAGCCGTTACGCCCTGGTCAGACAGGTAATGCTGAATTTCTTCGTCAGACAGTCCATCGAGGGAGCGTGTATAAACGACTCCACGCGAGGAATTTAAGGTACGGTGCGGTTCCACCTGGACAGGGAAAGTGTGTAGTAGTGAGGTACGCAGCAATTTTTGGGCCTGGAGGGCACTGACTGTTTCTAACAACAAGGTGCCATTCCGTAATCTGGAACAAGACTTTACTGGACCTGCAATTGCGTCGACACCTTTCTGAATAATGAAAGGGTTGACCGTGGAGAAATCGTGACCTTCGTCAGACCGAGAAACAACAAGGAACTGTGGCAACGATGGAAGAACTGACTGGCTGAGACTCAGTGAACTTACGTTTGTGAGCAGACATAGTGGAAGGTGAGGAAACCATTGCGGAAGAATCCCCCATGATTACCGGCGTCTCCGATGGCGCGCTCCTCCCTTGTGGGGGCCCTCTCTGAGGGCACTCCCGCCTTAGGTGATTGTTCACACCTCAGGTCACACCTCCCGACAAACGGACGGAGGGACCAATCGGCACTTTCGGAAGGTATCAGCTCGGGTAATCACCCCTCCCTGGGCCTGGCCGTTACCAGGGGGTACGTACGTGTTCTACCTGTCTACCCGGGGCGGGGAATTACGCGTTACCCCGTCACCGGCTACGCATGGAAGTGCGTGGGTCGGCCTTCACACACGCACGGGAGGAAAAAAGAGAAAGGGAAAGGGAAAGGAAAGAAGAAAGGTCTCAAACGCCGCAGCGGAGAAAAGGGTAGAGAGAAGAGGTAAGGAAAAGAGAAGGACAAAGGAAGGATAAAGACTTACAAGCAAGGAAGGCGAAGAATGTGGTATATTTACAAGTGTCCGTCTCTGGACGTAGGCACAAACCATAACCCCAGAGTGGGAGAAAGAGAAAGAAAGAGCCCGTGGTGAGGGGGGGGGGGGGGGGGCGAAGATGGGGGATGGGGAAGGAAGCGGAAAGGGAAGGTATGCAGCCCGGAAAGGAAGGAAGGCCACATCAGCTCGGGGTCCCGTGCTCGCCACGCACGTATCTACAAGAGAGTTGTGGATCCCCTGGGGGGTCAGGTTTGTTTTGTTATGTGGCGTTGTTTTATCTGTTATAATGGTTCTGTTCCAGCATAATTTGTATTCATCATTCTCCAGTACATTTTGTGGTGCATACTTGTATGTAGGAACTTGTTTTAAAAGTTTATGTTGTAAGGCAAGCTGTTGATGTATTATTTTTGCGACATTGTCATGTCTTCTGGGGTATTCTGTATTTGCTAGTATTGTACATCCGCTTGTGATGTGATCTACGGTTTCTATTTGTTGTTTACAAAGTCTGCATTTATCTGTTTTGGTATTGGGATCTTTAATAATATGCTTGCTGTAATACATTATTATTATTATTATTATTATTATTGTCATTACTATTTTAATTATGATATTGTGGATCATTTCATCCCCTTATATTTCTGTGTCTTGACTAATTTGGAGTTTGATACCCACTGTAATTAATGTGTTCTTCCTTTGTCTCTTCCTTCTTCCTTTAATAACCTTGCTTCTAGTCCTATTTACTTGTACATAGTTAGATATCCTAGTTTTCAGTTTATTTTTAGCCTTATTTAAATAATCGAATTGGTCTAGTAGTTCTAATAGAGTTTGGTCTTGAGTCCACCTTTCACCTACTAAACATACTCATGCCTTACCTGATAACCATGTTATTAACAGTTCATTTAGATGTAATTCACTCACAAGCTTATCCAGCTACAAAGTTTGGTCCAAATGGTACTCAACAAAATTCCTACAAACGCCTCAGTTTTCAATATATCTCTGGGCCAAATAATTCTAATCTCAGTTTTCTTTGTGCATTGTCAGACCAACACTTGGCCTCAAATGCTCTGGAGAAATCTTTAACAGCATTAAATGTATTCAAATTTAATATCATCTACTGTGAAGCATCTTCCTTCAAATGACATAATAAATCTTATACTTTATTATGAAATGGAAAGTTGTTACTCACCATATAGCGAAGATGCTGAGTCACAGATAGACACAACAAAAAGACTGTCTTTTTGTTCTGCCTATCTGCAACTCAGCATCTCTGCTATATGGTGAGCAGCAACTTTCCTTTTCATAATACTGTTACATTCCATCCTGGATTTTTCATTGTTTGTTTTAAACCTTATACTTTTATCCCAGGAGGAAGATAAAGCTCCTTGAAAAGACTTTAGAAAACATTAGTGGATGCACAGAAACCTTAGGTTTAAACTGTGGAAATTGATGCCCACTAGCCTTCATTTCTAACTGTTTCCTCCATAAAATTCCATCTCTAGTATATGAGTCTGATTATTATTATTCTGGATTTACAATGTGAGTACATTTTTCCAGCACCTATTCTAGATTACAGTAAGTCACTAATTATTGTTCTCCACTCTTCTCTATTTGTCCATAAATCTTCAGGAATGTTCTTCCTCATTGCTGACTGAACTCCCTGTATCCACGTATCAGGTGGTCGTCCCCTTTTTCTTCCAATTGGTACCCAGTCGGTTATGCATTTTGGTAGCCTTTCCTGTTCCATTCGTCTGATGTGTCCATACCATTTAAGTTGTTTGTGCTCAATGAAATCAATAATTGAATTTTTACATTTCATCTTGTCTCTGATTACTTCATTTCTTATTCTTTCTCGTCTTGATATTCTTGCTGAACGTCTCCAGAAATCCATTTCGGTGGCTAATAATTTTGATTTCAGTTGCCATTTTGTTGTCTACACTTCTGAACCATATGTAATAATGCTCCTAACTATTGTTTTAAAAATCCTTATTTTGTTATCAGTTGTTATGTGTTTGTCCGAGAGAATTCCATTCAATAAAGAGATTGTCGTCTTTCCAGAATTTATTCTTGATCTAATTTCTTTGTCCTGTTTCCCATCATTTGTAATTTTCACACCTAAATATTTATATTCCTCAGTAGCTGTTATTGTTCCCATCCCTTCTAATATTAAGTCTCCATTCACTCCACCAATTACCATGTACTTTGTTTTATTCATGTTTACATTTAGACCTGATTTTTTATATTCTTGAATCAATTTTCTGGTCATATACTCTATGTCCTCATAGTCTTGGGCTATAATCAGTTGGTCATCTGCAAATTGTAACGAGTATATTGTTCTATCATTTATTGGTATTCCCATGGCGTGACATTTTTTCTTCCAATTCTGTAGTTACTTCTGTATATACTTTATACAATGTAGGTGAGATGCTACATCCTTGACGTAATCCTTTTGTGACTTGGAATCCATGTGATAGATATTTACCAATTTTTATTTTTGAAATAGAATTTTTATATAAATTTTGAATTGCTTTAATTATTCTTGGATTTATTCCTATTGATATTAAAGCTTTCCATAAACTGGATAAAGGCACACTATCATAGGCTTTTTCTATATCTATGAATACTAAATGTATATGAGTCTGATCCCAACTGGAATTGTCGTTCAATGACCAGTAGACCTCTGATGTATTATTTCCACTACTGTCATGACTGACTACTTTCCTTACTGAGGGGAGCTGAAGTTACATAACTTCCATTATTTACACCAGGTTCACTTATAAGTCAATTCTCTTAGATGAAAAACTAATTTCATGTTCAACTACTCAACTACACACCTTTGGATATTCTCTACTGGAGAGCCTGTAATATTGCCTAGCTCATTAATTTAGGTTTGAACCCTTTGATTATTTTTTGTCACTTGACGTTACATCCTCAAGTTATTACTTATTTATCGTATGGCAATACAGACACATAAGAAAGGAACAGACAAATCACTAATATAACAAACGTTAATAATTGCAAACAAACATCACTAATATAACAAAGTTTAAGGATTACAAACAAACATCAAGTCTATTAATTGTTATAACCTTTAAGCACTAATAATTTGCGTGGATATGCACAAGTAGAAACACTAGCGGGTTACATACTACTGACTCCGCATCTGTCATTCGACTGCCGTGCCGTGACATGCGGCCGGCGCCGTTCATAGCCAGGTGGCGCTCCCGCGCTCGGCCGAGCTGCGGAGCGCCTCTATCGCCGTGTTCGCGTACTAACGTAGCGGCACTTTTGAATGTCGTGGCACTGTCACAACACTTTTCCCCCCTTGAAAAAAAACACTCACTTCCTGGGAGACACGGACAGTGCGGAGACATCCATGGCCTCCTGGGAGGCCGCGAGAAGATCCCGCGGAGAAACACGAGAGTATGGTCGAAAATGTCCAGGACGGAAGCTTGCGCGTGGAACGTGCCTCCTGGACGAGATGATGGGTGAAAACTCCGGAGCAGCATCCATAGGTGTCGTGGACCTGGAGGTGTGCTCCAGCGAGATGGGTCCCGGAGGCGGCGGCGTCGCGACTGGGGACGGTTCCGGCGTACCCGGAAGCGGTAGCGACGTCGGCTGCAGCAACACGCCCGGAAGATCGGCAGCAGCGACAGGACTGGCTTCTCGGGCTGGTGGAGACGAAAGAAGGGGCGGTGGCACCGGCGTGGCCACCACTCGTGGGCGCATCTGGTCGTAATGGCGAACAACCATGCCGTCGTCCGTACGTATTTCACAAAGCCGGCGGCCGCGAAGAGCCTGGACCACCCCTGGAATCCATTTATGGCGAGGTCCATACCCCCGTGCCCACACGTCGGCGCCCACCGGGTATTTTCCCGCACTAGGGGACACAGTACAAGGCCTGACAGGGTGAAGCAGGTGCAGTAGAGTGCGCGGTTGGCGGCCATGCAAGAGTTCAGCAGGGCTGCGATCACCCAGAGGCGTGAAGCGATAAGAACTCAGAAATCGCAACAGAGCGTCATCTGTGGAAAAATCACTAAGGAATTTTTTCATTTGGCTTTTGAAAGTGCGGACGAGGCGCTCGACCTCCCCGTTCGATTACGGATGGAAGGGCGGTGCTGTAACATGATGAATCCCTTGTCCAGTACAAAACTCACGGAAGGCCTGCGAAGAGAACTGAGGGCCATTGTCCGTGACAATCGTGGATGGAACACCTTCTAGCGCAAAGATTTTGGACAAAGCCAGCGTCGTCGCCGCAGTGGTGGGCGACGGACATCGAACAACAAACGGAAACTTCCGAGAAGGCGTCAATCAACAGTAGCCAATAAGTGCCGAGGAAGGGGCCGGCAAAGTCAGCGTGCACCCGTTCCCACGGCTGCGCCGGATCAGGCCACGGAGAGGGCATAGTACGAGGTGCAGCCAGTTGTTGAACACACTGATCACACGCAGCGACCATGTGGGCGATGTCCGAATCAATACCGGGCCAATAAACGTGCCTGCGGGCCAGGGACTTAGTCCGAGAAATCCCCCAATGGCCTTCATGCAATAGTTTGAGAACAGCTTTTCGAAGAGAGGCTGGCACCACGACCTGTGGAGATGCGCCATCCGTGGCCAGAAGAACAACACCCTCACGAACAGACAGACGAAGGCGCAAGGCATGGTAGTTGCGAAGGGGATCCGATGCCCGGCCCTTGGTCCTGTCCGGCCAACCCCGTTGAACAAAACCGATCACCTGACGCAGGACCGGGTCCCGCGCAGTAGCCGACGCGACCTGCGAACCTGTAAGTGGAAAACCCTCGACCGCACGACGTTCTTCCTCATCAATGTGGAAACAGAGTAGTTCATCTCGATCGAAAACCGGGTCGGGGCCCATCGGCAAACGCGACAACGCGTCAGCGTTGGCCTGCTGGGCCGTGGGGCGATAGTGAATCTCATAGTGAAAACGAGACAAGTATAAGGCCCAACGTTGCAGGCGGTGAGCTGCCTTATCCGGAAGCGACGCCGAGGGGCTGAACAGAGATACCAGCGGCTTGTGGTCGGTGATGAGGTGAAACTTAGAACCATACAAAAAAACGCTGAACTTTTTTAGAGCATAAATGATAGCGAGCGCCTCCTTTTCGATTTGAGAGTAACGCTGTTGAGCATCGTTGAGGGTCTTGGAAGCGTAGGCGATGGGTCGTTCCGACCCATCCTCATGCCGATGGGCGAGAACAGCCCCTAGGCCATACTGTGACGCGTCAGTCGCCAGAACCAAGTGCTGACCCGGACGGAATGTGGCAAGACAAGGCGCCGACTGCAAGTGAGCCTTCAGGCGGGCAAAAGCCTGCTCACACTCGTCGGACCAACAGAAAGGAACGTTTTTGCGTAACAGCTGATGCAGAGGATGAGCCACTGCCGCCGCGGATGGAATGAATTTGTGATAATAAGCAACCTTGCCGAGAAACGCCTGAAGTTCTTTGACCGTAGACGGCCGGGGTAGAGCGGTAATGGCCGCAACGTGCTGTCGTAGAGGACGTATACCCTCACGGGACAAGTGGAAACCAAGATACACAATGGAGGGTTGGAAAAACAGTGACTTGTCCAGATTGCACTTCAACCCAGCTGAATGCAGGACCCGAAACAGTGAGCGCAAATTGCGAAGGTGCTCCTCAGTGGAGGCCCCCGTGACAACAATGTCATCCAGGTAGTTGATGCAGCCGGGAACGGAAGCCGTGAGCTGTTCCAAAAACCGCTGAAAAATGGCCGGCGCGCTAGCGACGCCAAATGGTAACCGCTGGTACTGATACAACCCACAAGGAGTGTTGATGACGAGAAATTCCTTGGAAGACGCGTCCAATGGCAACTGATGGTACGCCTCCAATAAGTCAAGTTTGGAAAAGAACTGGCCCCCAGCGAGCTTGGTAAATAACTCCTCAGGACGGGGAAGAGGATAAGTGTCAATGAGGCTCAGCGTTGACAGTGGCTTTAAAATCACCGCACAATCGCAGACTCCCGTTTGGTTTAGAAACCACCACGATGGGCGATGCCCATTCGCTGGAGGGAACAGGAAGGAGAATCCCTGAAGCTGTTAACCTGTCGATCTCAGCTTTGACAGGCGCGCGCAACGCCATCGGAATAGGGCGTGCCCGGAAAAACTTAGGGCGATCTGTAGGTTTAAGAGTAATGTGGGCTTCAAAATCCTTGGCCCGACCCAGACCAGCAGAGAACACGGACGAGAATTCAGAACACAATCCATCCAGTTGTTGATACGGAATATCCTCAGATATGAGGTGCATATCATCAATGGAGAACCCGAACAACTGGAAAGCATCATAACCGAACAGGTTTTCCGTTCCCGCATGATCCACCACATAAAACGTGAGGGGCCTAACAACAGACTTGTAGGCAGTGGAAGCAACAAACTGGCCAACGATAGGAATTTTCTGCTTATTATAAGTTCTCAGATTTCGCGTAACTGGAGACAAGGGAGGGGAGCCCAACTCCAAATACGTGCGAGAATTAATGAGAGTTACCGCAGAGCCAGTGTCCACTTGCATGCGAATGTCTTTATCCAGAACACGAACAGTAACAAACAACTTATTTGTTTGAGAAAGCACACAGTTAACGTCCATGTCCGAAGCCTCGTCCTCGTCGACAGGAACTTTAGGGGACTGACACACAGAAGCAATGTGGCCTTTTTTCCTACATGAATTACACGTGGCCCAACGTTTTGGACACATGGTCCTGTCATGCTGTACGAAGCAACTTGGACAAGAAGGAAGTGCGGAACGAACCTGCTTCTGTGGTTGCTGTTTTCGCTGCGAGCGTGGCGGCCCAACGCGACGTTGTTTACGCGAGTGAACCGCCGCCACATCGTCGTTCCCCTGTGAAACAGGCAAATTGTCTGTGTCGAAAGTGGTCTGTACAGCGCCTACATCACACCACGCGTCTATTTGCGCACCAGCAGCGTGAGACACTTCAAAAGATTGAGCGATGCTTAGAACTTCCGACAACGACGGGTTTGGCAGTTGTAAGGCACGTTGCCGAACTTCTTTATCAGGAGCAAGCCGTAGAATAGCATCCCTAACCATTGAATCAGCATAAGACTCATGATGAGTGTCCGTGACAAACTGACATTTCCTACTCAGACCGTGTAGTTCCGCCGCCCAAGCCCGGTAAGATTGATGGGGCTGTTTACGACACCGGTAGAACGACACGCGGGCGGCAACGACATGGGTATTTTTGCGGTAATAGTTCGACAATAAGTCACATTTCTTGGAAGGACAGAGAGGCTGGTTCCCGCAGAGGGGCTAACTGAGATAGCAGCTGATAGATCCGTGGGGAAATCCAAGATAGAAATAACGACTTACACATAGGAGCGTCGACAACGCCGAAAGCCAAGAAGTGTTGCCGCAAACGCTTCTCATAATCCTCCCAGTCTTCAGCGGCCTCGTCGTAAGGAGGGAACGGAGGCAGAGAAGAGGAAGACAGACGATGAGTAAGCGACGTCGACAACGCCTGAATAGCAGCCGTCAGCTGTGTTTGTTGTTCAATGAGCGCTTGCAGAAGCTGTTCCATGTCTGCCCCGACACGAACACCCAAGTCCACAACGCAGGAAAAAAAATATCCGACCTCGTCGCCAAAATGTTATAACCTTTAAGCACTAATAATTTGCGTGGATATGCACAAGTAGAAACACTAGCGGGTTACATACTACTGACTCCGCATCTGTCATTCGACTGCCGTGCCGTGACATGCGGCCGGCGCCGTTCATAGCCAGGTGGCGCTCCCGCGCTCGGCCGAGCTGCGGAGCGCCTCTATCGCCGTGTTCGCGTACTAACGTAGCGGCACTTTTGAATGTCGTGGCACTGTCACAACATTAATATAATCTATCGACTCTGGAGTTGCAAGCAGGAAGTCATTGAGGCTCCCATTATAGGCTCTTCTGGAACACTCTTCAACAATGTGGCTGATGGTCTGGTTAGTTCGTGTCTGTAATATAGCACTACATGTGCACCCTGGGTAATGCTAAATGAACTAGCACATACTGGCAGTCAAATAATCTGAGGATCTCCTGACTACAAAACACTTTCAGAAAGAATTATGTCACCAGACAGACATCCTCAAGTAATAAGCTGACTAACATTTCCTGTGACTCTTCGGCTTTTTACATTTCGCTAGGTAGTGCCACCTGTTCACCCGATGTATAGATATATTTGTATCTCACCTCATTTTTTGTGTTTGTATGTATGAATCTGTCTCCTATGAATGCTTTAGATTTACTGTGTAATGTGCCAAGTTTGTATTATAAATAATTATCAACATTAATAGCATCTTATTCAGTTACCTTAAAGAGTCTAATCATAAAGTTTCCAAACTATAAACAAAATTTAATGAAACCTCTCTTTTTACATTTTTGCTTGTTACTCACTCCAAATATTTGTCAAAACAGGTGCTAACAAATGTTGTCGGAGGGCTTGCCCAGTGTGCAAAATTTCCTCATAATCGAGAAGTTCTGAGAAATGCCAAAGGTATTCCTCTGCTAGTGCAGTTACTGAACAGTACTAACCAGTCACTACTGGAGAACGTTGCCCTTGTGCTTGGTGAGTGTGCTAATGAGAAGGAATCAATGGCAATCATTGAAGAACTTGATGGCGTGAGGCTCATTTGGTCTTTGCTGAAGAATCCATCACCTCGGGTGCAAGCAAATGCTGCTTGGGCATTATGTCCATGCATCCATAATGCTAAGGTACATATAATATTAATACTAATTCTAACTTCTAAGAAATTCCAATCTGAGACATAAGACACAAGCAGTCAGGACTGAATGAGAGGCCGTGTTTCCTAATGTATGTTTCCATAATCATGAAGGGAAGATTTCATTGAAAGAGATTGAGTCACTAAGGACAATAACAAAGGCAAATAAATTTCTGAGCCTGTATAAGACCAAAATGTTTGTTGGTGCAGAGTATTAACAGTTCAGATGTAATCAAAGCACTGTATTTTTGACCAGGCATAAAAGAATTCAACCCACAACCCCACAAGACAGTGTTAAGGCAAACTGGGAACCATGTCCACTTTCCTAGAGGTGTTAGGCCAATTATTTTTCTCTTAAAACAAGCAGAATTCTTATAAAATCATACAGCACACCACAGTTGTAAGTACATGTTTAGAGACAATGTATAGCTAATGATTACTAATTTTACAATGCATTACTTTACTAAAGTGTGTCTCAAAGAACACAATAAGATATGGTCAATATCAAAGCCCCCTCCCAGTCCTTGACACTCACTAACTTCCAACCGATTTTCATCCTAAGATTGTTGATTACCTTTGTCAGATAATAATTTTTCTCACTTGCGATATAGCTTGAGTTGTTGGTTTTCACCTCGTGTTGCACAAAGAACATTTTTACATCCAAATTACTGGTACCTCCCTAAGCCTCGTGATTACAGCAGATTTCTTAACACAGCATTTATTGATAAGGAGCTTCATAGCATGTAGCAGAATCAACTCTTCACCAATTTCATTGAGAGGGTTGTCCATTCACTTAAGTTTTCCTAAGTGCTACTTGATGCAACAAACTCTGCAACGTGTTGCTGTTTTCTCACACTTCAGCTTATGGCTGCACTCCCAAAAATTGTAAGCTATCTACTAATGTCTTACAATTTTTTGTCAGTTTTCCAATTTGCATTGATATACATTTCAGTCTTGCACCAGCTGAGTGCAGTATTTGTAGGACCTTGCAAATAATTTAGCATGTATTTCACTCATCACCAGTGTTTCTTTCTTGGGTATTGCTCAAGTATGTGAGACCCAACCAGATAGGACTAACAGGGGATATTGAACATATACAGAGAAGAGTGGCACGAATGGTCACAGGTTTGTTTAATCTGTGGGAGAGTATCACAGAGATATTAAAGGAACTGAACTGGTAGACTCTTGAAGATAGATGTAAACAATAACAAAAAAGTCTACTAAAAAGTTTCAGGAACCAACTTTAAATGATTACTATAGGAATATTCTACAACCTCCTACATATCGCTCACATTGGGATTTTGAAGATAAGAGTAGAATAATTACTGCATGCACAGAAGCATTCAAACAATCATTCTTGCTGTGCTCCATACATGAATGGAACAGGAAGAAACACTAACAATTAGTACAGTGGACATACCCTCTGCCATACACCTCACCGTGGTTTGCAGAGTACAGATGTAAATGTAGATGTAGGTTGCTACTTAATTGGCTGGAATATACCACTGAATAAGCTAAAATTGGGGGTCAAATTACATTCATAAGACTTAAGGCATGAGACGGCAGTGAGACAGTGTTGTAGCTTATCCCCTATGTTACTCAATCTGTGTGTACAGCAAGCAGTAAAGGAAATCAAGGGAAATTTAGGAAAGGAATTAAAGCTTCAGAAGGAGAAATAAAAACTTTAAGATTTTCCAATGATGTAATTCTGTTAGAGGTGACAAAAGGCTTGGTACATTACTTGGACAAAACAAACAATATCTTGAAAGGAGGTTATAAGGTGAACATCAGTGAAAGTAAATGAAGGTTAATAGTGTGTTGTTGAATTAAATCAGGTGATGCTGATTCAACACTAAAAGTAGACAAGTCTTGCTGTTTGTGCACCAAAATAATTAACAATTAAAAGAGTAAAAAGGGCATAAAATGCAGGTTGCCAATCGAAAGAAAAGTTTTTCTGCAAAAGAAAAATATGTTAACATTTAGTATACATGTAGGAGCTAGTGCTACAGCAAGAACAAACATTATTTATGGAAAATAGTTCTTTACAGAGCAAGATGTAAGATTCAATAAAGTAAAAGTTGTGTGTGGCACTGAATACATCGACTGGACTAAAGTAATACAGGTTACAGAATAGGACAAGCACTTATTTTCAGTCACTTAAATAATACTGGTTCTTTGGCGGCTCATCAGGTGGCCTCTATAAGGGGGCCTTTGAACTGTAAGGACGTGCAATCTCTAAAATCACATATGTCATGAGTGAAGGTACATCACTCCTCCCTTCTAAGTGGTGGATAAACTGCATACATACATAAAAACAACTAGGCACAGAAAAATACATGGTACAGAAAAAATGTGTGGTACAGAAAAAGTGCACAGTACAGAAAAAATGCATGGTACAGAAAAAAAATACAGCTACCGGAAAAGCACTGGTACTTAACATCTGCTGGTACCAAAGAAGCACTGGTATCGTCAAAAAAAAAGCACTGACCTCTCAAGGCAGTGAGATCATGAGTCACGGAAAACACCGATGATCGCACTGACTTCTATTTCATCACCTGACATCAGCGGCTGCTGCAGCATCAGGCGGGCAGTCACCAGTGAGTAGGGGCAGAAGTGATGAGGGTACAGTTTAGTGCACAATCTTCCTCTCATGAGAGGCTGTAGGACAGGGCTGGGGATAGCGTTTCCATAGCAAATTTCCTGTCAAGGTTGGTGGTTGGCACCAGAGGCCTCAGTGAGGGCGTTGGGGACAATGACCGCACAGGACCCAGCAACAGAGGTGGTGGTGACTGCGACATCACATGCAGCGGGGGCTGCACCAACAATGGCAGTCAAGGATTAGGGGTGGAGGGGGGTGGGGGCAGGGGGGCAGGAACCCAAGTCAGTGATGCCCTGCTTCAGTGGCAGGGGAGGAACAGTCGCTAGGCCATCCAGAATAAATCCTGCCACATGCAGCTGTAGCTGGTCAAAGTGACAGGATGCCCACACTTCAGGAGTGTGGAAATGCACAGGCACCAACCCCAGCAGTGCCTGATGGCAGCAGGAACCCAGTTAAGCCCACAGCTAAAACCAAAAGTCCAGACAGGTGTCCCCAGCTGGAACCATCATGAAGCCAATGACGCTGGCAGATGCAGCATCAGATACAGCAGGTGAAGGAGGGGCCATGGTTGGCATCCATGTAGCAGCTCCACTGGGCTCTTGTTCCCCACTGGAGTGATATGGTACAAAATAAAAAAAATAAAAATGGTCTTAAAGCAGCTTCAGGAGACCTGCCAGATACATACTTCCACATCTGAGTTTGAGATGCCTGAACCATGCATTCAGCGTCGTCATTAGATTGACGATGAAATGGAGGTGCTGTGAGATGGTGAACACCACTAGCCTGACAAAAAAATGCAGATTCTTGAAAACTGGGGGCTGTCATCAGTAATGACAGTATACCCAAGTCACTCAATTGCAAAAGTCTTAGATGGGGCTGAAATAGTGGCAGCAACGGACATGGACAGACGATGTGCCACATAGGGAGACTTGGAATTGGCATCCACTACAATAACTCAGTACTGATTTAGAAAGTCCCAGTAAAACTGACATGCAGATGCTTCCATAGGTGCTGTGGCATCAGCCATGGGGAAAAGAAGCCTGTGGCACCAAGTATTGCTGAACACAGTAATTGTAAGTGGCAATACCCATGTAACATCCCCATCTCTGCCTGGCCAATACACATGCCAGTGGACCAAAGACGTTTAAAGAGGAGTTACACACTGATGCAATGTGGCCTCTCTTTTGACACTTGTTGCAAACAATCCAACATTTAGGGCATGCAGCACACTCATGTTGGATGAAGCAGTACAGGGAAAATGGAAGGGAGCATGCAGCTGCTGATGTAAACCAGCCTGTTGCTGCTGTGGCCATAACCAATGCTGTCTCATGCAACACTGAATTGAAGGTTGTGCTGCTGCAATGGATTCCCCTTCATCCTGAACACTTGCAGCATGCCTAACAGGGGTTGACTGACCAACTTCCAATATCTCCCCCCACACAGCAATCTGATCGCCTGCGGCCATTGACACTTCAAAGGACTGTGCTATATTGAGCACTTATGTAAGTGTCAGATTATCATATTGATATGCTTTTTTGCAGACTTTCCTATCCAGAGCTACACAGATAATAATATCATGCACCCAGTGTTGAGTGTAGGCTTCATGATAGGTACCAGCAACAAATTTACATCGCTGGCTCTACCCGTGTACGACTGGTTTGGGCGTTTCTGAGAATGGTAAAATTCTACAAGTGTTGCAGTTCTGTCACAGTAATAGGTTGAGAGAAGCTTACACATTTCATCAAATGACAAGCTGAGCAGTTCTTGCAAAGTCACAAGTTAGCAGAACAACTGATAAGTGCACTGCAAAAGCCGGGAAAGAAAGAGAACACTACACAGGTTTGCAACGGCCATGCAAAAAACCTGTAAATGTTGGCACAGTCATGTCCCATAGGAGTCCCAGTCTTCAGCTGATACATCATATGCCAGAAAGGGTGATGGATGCACTGACTGGAGAGTAACCTGCCACGAACACACAGATGCCATTTCAGTGAAAGCGGTAGTGAGAGCCTGCTGTTGTTCCACGAAAGCTTGCTGCTAGGCAATGATATGTTGGAGTATTTCTGCCACCAAGATGGTTATCAGATGACTTACCACTGACACTAACATGCAGAGAAAATGTAACCCTCACTTGTCACTAAGTTTGCTGTAACGAGAAGAAACACGATTTATGGAACATAGTACTCTACGGAACAACACGTAAGATACAGTGATGTACAGGTTGTGCGTAGTACTAAACACATTGACTAGACAACCGTAATACAGATTACAGAATAGGCTGAGCACTCATTTGTGACCACTTAACTAATACTGTTTCTTTGGTGGCTCACCAGAGTGCACCAGGGTGCCAACCCAAGTGGTCTTTATAAGCAGGTCTGTGAACTGTATGGACGCACGATCTCTGAAATTGCGCACATCATGATTGAATGTACATTAGTAGTTAGGAATTATTTTCTGATAGTATTTTTGGAGTGCAGCCTTATATGGAAGTGAAATGTGGATGACATGCAATACATACAAGAAGAGAACACAAGACTTCAAAATGTGGTGCTACAGAGGTTTTCTGAGGATTAGGTTGACAGATCAGATAACTAATGAAGAAATACTGAATTTAATTAGAGAGAAAAAAATAATATGACACAATTTGAGTAAAAGCAGGCATCCTGAGGTACCAAGGAATAATTACTTTGATAATGGGGAGAAGTGGGAAAACTGAAACAGAAAAGAGGGACTGACTGCAGTAAATAGATTCAAGTAGACAGGTGTTGCCATAACCATTCAGAGACCAAGATACTTACTCATGATAAAGTAGATTGGAGACCTGCATTAAACAAGTCTTTGGACTGAAGACCACAACTACAAACAATATACCCATTACTAAATACAGGAGACTTTCAATCATGGTTCTGTATTTCAATGCATCTTGTTTGTTTATCTTGTCTGCATCACTTTGTAGTTGTGCATTTATTATGAATGATGTTTTCCATTCAGGTTTCATTTAAAATTTCTTTTGTGTATGCCTTTTGGTCCAGACTCAATGTTCCATCTTCTCTACTAACTACGATTAACAGTGTGCGGTGTACGACTCCACAGCCCCTTACTTCAAATTTGATGATTCAGTTTTTCAATGTGATGAGCAGGCTTTTTCTCTCTTATGAATTAGGAGAAGAGTGGTGGTCCACAAATCTGAAATGTGAAAATGAAGGCAGCGCATTAAAATCTGTGATTGTCAGAAGAGGACATCTACAATGTATAAAGTGCAGTAAAAGTATTCTGAGCCCTTAACCACTTAACCTTCTCTTGAAACAAGAAGAGTCAATACAACATGACACGCCTCATTATAGTTGCAAGTACATTTTATTTAAAGACAATGCAGAGTGAAAGAGAATGTCAAGGGACACAATGAAATATGGTCAGTAACACTAAACATGCCCACAGCATTGTAGATGAGCCTCTGCAGAATCCGGAAGGAATCCAGAGGAACTAATGACATGCCTTAGCTTTTAGTCAATCTGTGATTCACATGTGGAGAGGCTCAAGTGATACCACACTGAAAGACAAGCTAACACGAGTTTTTAATTTATCGCATATAATCAACACAGCATTTATTTCATGAAAAATACAAGAATTATACTACAAATTCAAATTACATATGCTCATATTGCTTTGAACACATGTACATCAACTGTTGTTTGCCTTACTTTGGAGCTTATTTTAAGTCTATTCAGCAAATGAGAACAAATCATGAATATCTTGTTACCGATAATTCAATTTTTAGAAGTTATTTCATATGATGAATAATGAAAGCTATTACTATGAATTCTTGTTACATTTATAATGTACTGAACATAATATACAGTTACTAGGTGATCTTCAACTTTTTTTCTTTTTGTACCTAGAATTCTGGAGAAATGGTGAGAAGTTTTGTTGGTGGTCTGGAGTTGATTGTGAGCCTACTTCGTTCAAGCGATATTAATGTCCTCGCCTGTGTGTGTGCTGCTCTTTCCAAAATAGCACTGGATAAGGAGAATCTGGCTATTATTACAGATCACGGTGTGGTGCCAATGTTAGCACAACTGGTTCTAACAGTAAGCTGTTTTTTTTAACATTATAGCCCTTAAGATCCCAGCCAAAAGCACACTTTGCTTAGCAGAATTACACATTGAAATTAACTGCTGAGACAAAGACAACTACTAATTGTTGTGTAACATGCAAATATCTACTTTTGTAATGTTTAAATCATGTCACCAGATACAGAGGCCTCACAGAAACCTGTGAAACTATTACAGTTGATCAATGTAGACAACAGACTCATGAACTCAGTCCACACTCCAGCAGATATGATTCATTTCCTTTGAAACTCTTGTAACAACTGTGCTGTTTAATCCACTGTTTCTATTCCTATACCGTAGCATCAACAGTATTGCTGAATATGTATGTTGTTTCTTCTATTAATATTGTATATGTATGTAATGTACATGACAACAGTCATCATAAACATTCCTCTGCTGAAGCTAATTATGTTCAGTTACACTGCACACTTTTCTGGTTAATCTAACAACTCAGGTAAGCAGAAACATCAGTTATTGCAGAAAGAAAACACTAGGGAATTCAATATAGCACAAATTTCCTTACAGATTTACTGAACATTCTAGAAGTGAGATGAAAAGCTTTTGGGTTTCCAACAAGGTGGCAATGTTCAGATTCTGCAACATTTTGATGAGTGTCATGATCATTATCTTCCAGTGAAGTGCCAAAATACTGTATCTGCCCCTATATTTATATTAGTGGTGTGGCTGGCCCTTCCATATGGCTATGTAAACCATTCTGACATTGTTGATGGGCAAGGAAGGGATGAGAGTGGAGCAGTGTTGCAGTGGTGGATTGGATACTGCATCCAAATCTCTGTATCAGCACTCTTGGCCTGTCTCGCATGGGCACATTCATAACACAATTCCACAGATGTGGGATCCCACACCAAATTGGTTGACAGCCTTCATCCCTCTTGACAATATATTTGAAGGTCCTTGTGTTTACAGATTCCTTAATAATGCTTCCCTAATTGTTACTGGTTGAGCACAACAAATTGGTGTTCTCAAAACCAAATATATGTGCTTCATATAGGTTGCACTCTACAAATGCTTTTTTCTCTGTCTCCCAGATGTATACGTCTCATGTATTTCTTGCAGCAGTTTGAAATACAGTGCTGATTTGCCTGATGTATTGGAGTGTCAGTGAGTCCCTCACAACCAAGAATGTTTTCTGTCTACAGCGTTGGTAAGAGGATGGTTTTTGTGTCGCATTTTCCAAGCAGCCACGTGGTCTTGGCTCGGAATTGCTCCATATAGGGAATCAAAGCAATTCTTGGCAGGGGACTGATGACCTCAGATGTTAAGTCCCACAGTGCTCAGAGCCATTTGAACCAATTGTTGGCTCTTTTGTTTTCTTTCTGATTTGTTGCATCTTTTCTTTTGTTGAATACCCTTCTAATTTGTGCTTCACTGTATTCTTTTTGATGCAACACTTCCTTTAAGTGTGGCTGGCTCTTCTTCACAGATGGCATGCATCCTGTGTACCAGCATGGTTAACACAGTATGCCTCTGTTTCAGATGGTTGGAACTCATTTCATGTAGGTCTATATGGGTCTACTTCTTGTACACTACATGGTTAATGAACTGTCTTTTTCCTTATTAGGACGTCCACGAAAGGAAGGTATCCATTCTCTTCTAGCTCCATTGTGTAAGTAATGTTTTGATGGACACTGTTTAAGCAATGCATAAACTCATCCAATCTGAGGCTCCTACACCACAAATGTCTCATTGAGATAGCAGAAGAAGTGCTTGGTTTTAGGTGGGCAGTTTGAGGTGCCAACTCCACAGTGTTCCATGTTGACTGGAAAACACAGGGACTTGTGGGGATCCTGTGGTCTTCCAATTAAGAAAAGGCACAGCAAACCAGGAAGAACAGGAAGGAGACACCAGACTCATTTTTCTTCCCTCTATGGAGCCACTTTCAACCAAGATTGTGAGGCTGCTTGGAAAATGCAAAATCAAAACTTTCTTCTGACCACCACCAAAGCTAAAAGTGACTCTTGGTTAAGCAAAAGACCCATCAAAACTTCATATGCCATGTAAATGTGGGCACCAGTACATCTGACAAACATATAGTTGTATCTCGAAATACTGTGAGGACAACATTAGGTGTGTATGTCTGTGACACACAGAGAAAATGGCATTGGCAGAATACCGCATCAATATAGTACATATATTTGATTTTGAGAACACTAAGTTGTTATGCCAAGCCAGCAGCTATTACAAATGCATAGTTAAAGAAACTAAAGAAATAATGATACATGAGAATCTTGTCAGTAGAGACAATGGCTATTAACTAAGTTTGTCAGGGAATCCCCCACTAGTGGCTTGATGCCAAGAGCATGTCCAATATGTGAAATAGATCAAGAACACCCATGCAGAGATTCAAGAACAGGATACAGACCACTTACACTCTACCACTCTGCCCTCTCCCCACCTAATTGGTGCACTAGAGCCTGATATACATAGCCGGAGTGAGGGAACTGCCACACCACATGTATAAATATAGGGACATCCACAATATCTCATCATTTTGCAAGAAGATAGTGAATATGAATCTATTCAAAACAACACAGTATCACTGTTATCTGGCAGGAAATCATTGGAACTTTTCATCAGTATTGTGTGCCAGGAAAGCCTACAGTCACAAATTCTAGAAGCATGATAAAACTGTTCCAGTAACTAGATTCTTTATCTGTTGCCTTTGTGCAAAATAGCTTCTTCATGTAGTCAGTAAATGGCTGAACATGTGTTGCTGTATATGTACTTTGTTCTGTCCTGTGGTATTTCTTGACTCATGTTTTCCTTTTCAGTTATGCCACAAGTCTGGCTCATTTTGGTTTGTCAAAACACATCACACATAGTGTAACCCTTATAAATACATGTGATTGTAATAAGTGAAAAAACAAATAAGACATAGATTACGTCATCATTATAAAACCACATAAAAAGAAAAGCAAGAAGAAAAAACAATATGTACTTATCAGCAGATGACAGAGATATACCCACATACATGAGGGATATACTGATAATATGATAGATGAAAACAACACAATTCACAATCATGTAACAGTTTATTATAAATATGAGGAAACAAACAGAAATTACAAGGGGTTGTAAATGTACACTTGTGTGAAAGAGAGGTAAAACTGAAAGGAAGATTCAATGTTTCGTCCTAACAGTAGATAACCATTATAAACAGAATTCTGCAACAGGGGAACATAAATTATAGAGGTGGTTTAAAACATAAAAAGGCTATTACCACAAAAGTCAATAATAATATTGTCAGCTAAACTGTCACTATACAATATTGAACAGTTTGTTCTTTGATGTTCTATGCACAGAAAAGTGAAGAAAATGGTACCAATCAACACAGTTTCAACAACTGCAAAAATAACGATGCTGCAATTGCAATGTTACCAACTCCCAGTCTATATTACTTTTTATTTGTTTCTATATAGAACTATTTGCTTTATCCTATACAGCAAACTTCAGTTGTCACTATAGTGACAACAGCAAAATGCGAGCTGAGGGCACCAGGCATTTCAAATATAAGTACAGATGCACAGGTGAATGCTTGTAAGACAGCGAAAAATACAACTATCTGGTCTAAAATATTGTACATTTTAACAATTTTTGTGACACATAAGAAATTAATGGATGCTATTGAAGATGGCAATAAAACCAGAGATAAGGTTGGAACAATCAAAACTGGCGCAACAGAACTGTGTTGAGCCACAGAAGCCTAATTACTTGCACTGACTTAAATAATAAAAAGGTATATTATTATCACATCAATAATATTCACTATCAAGGCTGAAATTTTTGTTATTGTGATTTAAAAGATAGTGTTGAATAGTCACATAGCAACAAATAAGTTTCTTGTGAAATAAATATGAGAGTGCTTTGTTAATCAGCAAAAAGGGTAATGAAATTGGATAAAAAAAGATCAGTTACAACTGTATTCAACCCTTAGATCATGTCAGATGTTTTTTAACTTTAGTCTTTGTGCCTGTGGACGGACTCTGAAATCAAAGTGTACGTATTTGGACAAAGACACTTCCATTTTAAAAAATTATTTCTATATTTAGCTCTCTGAATTGCAGGAAAAAACATTATTTATGTACTAGAAAACTTCTCACATGCAGCAGGCATTAAATGCTCTTCCAGCTATACTTTAGGTACGGCACAGCAACATGTCAGAATATCAGCATGTAATTATTGACTTATGAGTGGAAACAAAGAGCAAAAAAAATAATGACAGAAAACAAGATGTATGTGAAATTTAACAACAGTATTTTGACTTGTGGGTTGATAGTGTCTCTTTTGGGAAAAACTAGAAGTTCTTTTCTAATAAAAATTTAGCTATTAATTGTTGTAATATTTAAAAAATATTGATCTCACAGACACAAAACACATTAACTCACTTCTGTTGTCTATGCGCATTTTGTCTGTGGGCCTTGAATCTTTTGTGTTTATCATTTTATTCTTTTTTATGTGTGTCTGTTGTTTGTCAATGTGTTTGTATGTTGCATGTATTGCTTTATGTGCTCCTGATATGGTAGATAGCCAGCAGGAAGGACAGTATTGGAAGTGTATCCTCTAAGAAGAAAGGCAGAAAGAGTGAGCAGTGTGATGATACCGAAGATGATAGAGAGGTGAAAATGTCAGCCATAGGCTCAAATAGCGGGAACTAATTTTTTGTGATTTTGTATTACTAATTTTATGCAGCTAAATGTTATTCTGGTTGCAGTATGTATATGGACCACTACATAATTCTGCACTGAAGTAGATTAGAAACACACTAGCTTGGCACAAGTGAACCACATTCGACTCTGGTATGTTGATGATTTTTTAAGTAGCTGTGATAGCATATTGAAATTTGTATGTGTGGCACTAGGATTCTGCATGCAATTAATTTTCTCTTAATATTATGGACCATTTCATATGGCCAAACAGTTTTTGTGATATAACTTCAAATTTTCACTTCTGCTTAATGTCCCATCACTTCACAGACAATTTAAAGAGTAGTTGTTGGTCACTCTTGTTCCAACCACAGGTGTTCTCTTCCCACAGTCAGTTATGTTTTTGGCACACTTTTCTACCAAAGTGAATAGTCAATCAGTATAGATACAGCACATCTAGGCAACTTCTGAGGAAAAACTGGGAGTTGATCAGGCAGACATTACCGAAAAAATCTACAATTTAAATGTGATAACAGGAGCCATTCTGCATACTTGTTGGCTATTTAAATGCTATTCATCATGGGTATTAATTAATTGATTACTTCATTCATTCATACATCATGTTCTGTAAATACCTTCATGAAGGAGAGTCTTAAGGTATGTGAAGTAAATCAAACTATACATTAACAGGTGGAAGCAAACACTGCTCGTTACTTTGGTAAAATATACTGTCATTTATGTCTTAGCAAGCCTAGATGACAGTATATTAGTTTTAATTATGGAGGAGGCTGAGCAGTTACCACAACGCACATAAAATATTAGCTCACTTTGGTAAAATTATGTAATATTTAATGCTTAACTTGAATGTAATCCATGTCCACATGAATTTATGTAACAACAAAAATAATCAATTATTTACAACATGATGTAACTGTATAGGTAAAATGATCTACTCACCAAGCAGTGGCAGGAGAACACACACACAAAACGGTTTAGCTTATGCAAGCTTTAAGAGCAAGTGGCCTCTTCTTCTGGTAGAAGAGTTAAAGGGGAAGGAAGCGGGTTGAAGGAAAAGGACTGGAGATGTTTAGGAAAAGGGGCAGAGTTTGGAAAAGTCACCCAGAACTCTGGGACATGACAGACTTACTGGACAGGATGAGAAGGAAAGACTGATTCCTCTCATCCCATACAGTAAGTTTCCTCTGACCCAGGGTTCTGGGTGACTTTTTTTAACTGTACCCATTTTACGAAACCTCTCCAGTCCTTGTTGTTCAACCTTCTTCCTTCCCATTCAGTTCCTCTGCCAGAAGAAGGAGCAACTGGCTCTGAAAGCTTGCCTTTTTGCATGTATGTTCTCCTGCTGCCACTTGGGTCAGTAAATCCATATTTACGGTACTATCACAGAACACAATAACTGTGTTTTCCTTGCAGTACATTTTTAAATTTTGTACATGTTTTTCTGTTTAACAGATTCAGTGTCATATTATTGTAAGTGTAAATTCATTCAGTCTGCAGCACAGTAGTTGCTCATTTGTCTTGTTTTGAAGGCAAGTCTCCAGTCATTTAGTAAGTCAGTCATTCAGGCCACAGCTCTCTGTCGATACGAATCTACAGAGCAGCAAGTCAAGTGTTTATCTTTTGCTGCGTTTTCTTCATAGTATATTTCTAAAACTTGATGTATGTTTTTCTGTTTAAAAGATTTCATCTC
The DNA here is from genome assembly GCF_023898315.1 of Schistocerca nitens. NCBI lineage: Eukaryota > Metazoa > Arthropoda > Insecta > Orthoptera > Acrididae > Schistocerca > Schistocerca nitens. Next base: position 226,815,124 of record NC_064619.1, read on the forward strand.
ACATTTTTGTAAGTGTAAAGTCATTCAGTATGTAGCAAAGTAGATGCCTGCCGAACAGCCAGCTACATAGATCATTAATGCATCAACATCCATTGGTGACACATCAGGAGGGTAGCAAGCTGCATAGCTAGGATTCTGTCTACTTTTGCAGTTTACTTCTTCAGTGACACTTGCTAGTATGGTTAGGAATTGTGCATGCTGTGTGCAGATGCAGGAGGAGCTCACTGCAGTTCGCGAACAACTGAAAGTGCTTTTGACTAGCTCTGCTGCCGGGGCACCTTCTAATGTATCCAATGCTGCGGATGCACCCTCACAACAGAGTGAGTGGCACATGGTAATGCGTTCACATCGCTTGAGGTGGAGAGACAATGTGGAGACTGGTCATCTAGCCTTGCCCATTCACCCTGTGAGTGAACAAGTAGCTGGTTCTCCAGCATGGTCCAAGCAGGTACAAGAGTGGAGAGGTTTACTAGTTATCAGGAACTCCAATGTTAGGTACATTATGGAACCGCTTAGGCAGACAGAATTATGGGCTGCAAAGAAAGCCAATGTATACTCAGTATGTCTGCTAGTGGGCCTCATCCAAGATGTGGAGGCAGCCTCGCCTGCAGCTACTGACTATGCAGGATTCAGTCGTCTGCAAGTTGTGACTCATGCCAGCACCATCAATGCCTGTCACATGGGTTCTGAAGCCATCCTCAGTTCATACAGGCAGCTGGTAAAAGTGGTGAAGGCTGCTGGTCTCATGTGTGGGCTGCAAGCAGAGCTCACAATTTGCAGCTTCATTCCTAGAGTTGATAAGGGTCTTTTGGTTTGGAGCCAAGTGCACGGTCTCAACCAAGGCTTCATCTGCTATATGACAGTCTTGGCTGAAGATTTCTACACTCACATTATCATGTGGGGATTTTTAAATGCAGCAAGTGAAGCCAGGTTGCATTCAGAGTAAAGACACTTGGATTATCAAAATTTCATCAGTAAACTGTCGAAGTATTCACAACAAAGTTCCCAAATTTATTAGCCCACCTGGAAAGTTCTCATGCTCATATTATTCTTGGGACTGAGTGATGGCTGAAACCTGAAGTGGAAAGTTCAGAGATATTTAGTGAGTCATGGAATGTACAGTCGTGCTCAAAAGTATCCGAACGACCTAAATTGCATTTCGCCTGATTCGAATGCCACCCACATAGCGCAGCTGTCTAGCAGATCCTCTAATCGACCCTCATTACAGTCGTTTGACTATTGAAAATGGTTCCAACAAGTCACCACTAGAAAACACTGCTCTGTATCGCAATAACTCAAGATGTAAAGTAATACCAAGGTACTACAAATATCAGGGGTTCTTCAGGCTTGTAAGCTCACATTTATTACAATAAATGACATGTTACCACTCTCATTATTACGTCTGATAGGTAATTCACGTTGTAAGTTCTTCGTATTCATGATTTCCTCTTCAAAATAACATACCGTACTTATTATTTAACACAAAACGATATTAAAAATTAAGTTATTCACGAGCAGCTAGTTGAGAATAAGTATGAACTTCAAATGACACGATGAACCGTCTCGTTCTGCATATGGATTCAAACCCGGGTCATGCAGACTAAGCAAAGACTTCGTGACTGACGGAAACTAACAGTCATCCCTGACTAGGCATACAGAGAGTGATATATTTTAGACGGTATCAGTTAGCAAATATCAACTTTAAATTACATAACGTAAACATTATTAACGGACACGAATTCCAACCCAGCATCTATTGTCCTTGTTAACGAACAACGAGAGATGTTAAATATTGCTGCTTCACAAGTAACTTATTTGAAATGCCGTGAGGTAAAGCTTTGTGTTGGACAGGGATTCGAACCCAGAACTTAACTGGATTGTTATCGAAGCACAATCAACTGTGACATATCGGATTTTCTCGGCAGTAGCTAGATGTTTTAACTGAAATGACAAAAGGAAACATTAATTTTTTCTTTCCCAGGACTCCAACCTGGCACCTATCGCTGTTATATTCTAGAGAAAACGAAAGTTAAAAATGGGTTTGTTACACCAGCAGCGACATGTGAGCATGTTTGAACTAGAAATAATATGACGAAGAGTTCAGTCAGTGCTGACTGGGAATCGAGACCCACACATATCTTTGCTGACTGCACACAGAGAGACGTCAACTACCGAATTTTTCTCCACCAGCAGCTCGGAATAACATCGTTGAATTTACAATGATTTCGCAAACAGTTCTGTGTCACACTGGGACTCAATAACGTCAGATACCGTTAGTGCTGACAACGAATGAAAATACATTAAAAAATCTAAATTATTACCCACCAGCAGATAGGCGGTCTCATGCTAGAGCTTGATAATACATAATGAAAGCTTTAGTGCCGGGCCAGGATTCGAACCCTTTCATGCGCAATATGTGGAGATGTTGAGGAATCTGCAGTTTTGAACAAACAACAAATTGCAGTCGAGCCGTATTGTCACGAAGGGATCCCATTCCGCGTTAAGGGCGGTCTGAGTTGCATTCCGAGATCAGAACCAATTTTATCGACATACAGAAGCTCAAATAAAAGATGGAATAAGTGTCCTGTGACACTACATAGAGTTTGTTTCGTCACTATAAATAAATAACTAGTATAACAAAGGTTACTGTCACTAAAGTTTCTACGTGTCACGACTTCTGACTTTATTGTGGTTCAACCTAACGTCTACTTGGTAGAGAAGGAATATCATGTTTAACATGAATGTCAGACCACAATGCCATTATACTTTCTTCACTTGCCGTAGCCAGAAGAGAACAGAATCTGTCCCTCCTTATCAGAAATCATCAGCAGAAGTTGGAATCGAACCCAGACCATAAGTATATGAACCTAGCATCAATCCAAGAGACCACCAAATTCTCATCTCTATCACTCATTTTTCTATCATAACGATGTTGCATCACACTGGATGAGAATTCTGACACACAGACTCCCTGTAGTGGTTTGCAGCATGTTCAGTACATTCATTTACATGGTTGACCGAATCACCATGAACTAGCTGCCTCGGCTACCCAGTGCATACATTTGACTCTATTTTGTAATCACCGAAATAAAATCACGTAACTGACACCTACACAGAACTGCCAACAGTGTAGGATACAAAAATGTAGACAGGAAGTGTTCCTCTCGACTTGAGCCACTCCATTGCGCTATCTGTTTGTTAAAAACGTCTCACAGCACTGTGCAATGCGCAAGTTCTGGAGGAATTATTGCTGAGTTCTGGAGGTGGTGTAGCTATGTGTTAGCTAGTAGCATAAGGGGAAGCGTCGCGCACTGTTGATAAGACGTCGAAGGGTTTGGGTATATTCACTGCTACATTTTTTAAAACGCCATCCTGCTGTCTGCTGAAGTTATCGACCTAATGGAACTTTGAACATAATTCCCTTCACTTCTCAACCCAAAATAGTCGCATGTGGAAAAAGGGCTAACTTCTGCGACATTTTGTTCTTTTCAGGTTTAATAACTGGCCAGGCTGCAGATGCATCCTGAAACTTTTGTATGGGGAGAGCGCATCGTGCCAAAATACATCAGAAAAGTATTTTCTACATTAGCTGTCGTGTGGCAGTGGCATTTTATTCTTCATAAAACCTCGTTTGACACCTTTAACTCAGAACAAGTTTTCTACATGCATGTAATCAATAAACTGCATGTGCATTGTCAGAATGTTATAGATAACATCAGAGAATTCGCATGTATCGTTGATGATCAACTTCTCTCTCATGTTAACTAATGTTTTAACAACACTAAAAGAAACCGTATGGAAATTGTGCACTGTATTATAATAAATGAAATAAAACTATCCACGATAACCTTACAACGAAAGTCTATTTCAATAAAACTGAGTATCTGTACACAAGCGTGCCTCTATCGGCACGAAGTAGTAAAATACTACTCACTTAGATTTCGATTGGGTCTGTGTTTGATTGGTATGTTGTGTCATTCTCAAGTGGTATGCTAATGTAGCTTTTCATAAATAAAGTTATGTATTCCTAGAAACCCAAAATTTGTTTGTCAGCAGCGGAAATAGGCGTTACCTGTTGTGCAGCATTGTAAGTTTTTCACCATTGCACTATGAGCCGAAAGTATTTTGTCGCGATTTCCTTATCGATGTGTGATCTGACTGCTTGTAGCTCTTTCACAGAAGGGATAAAAACGTTACTGTCAGCAAGACTGGAACCGTAAACCATAACAGACGCTTTCTTTCAGGTTAGCACGTTTCCACATAGCTAAGGAAGAGGCATGCGTCTAGGTCTCCTATTACGAGACCAGTAGTGGCTAGAACTCCAAAACCGCTCTTTAAAGGACGAGATTAGATGCGATTTTCACGTGCAACGATTTTCCTGGGCTGAAAACCGTAAATTTACAATCGTTTGTTACAGCTCAAGCGTTAATAATAACTCAGATTATTCAATGGAACTGACAGGAAAAATCAAGTGAACTTTGGGGCTTAATTCCGTGCACACCAGGAAGTAACTCGTCGATCACAGAGTTGCCAAATATACCTTGCCTTGTTGCCAAATCTCAGTTGCAGTACCAGCAGGAAGAAGACGAACCGATGTGATCCTACAGTGGGCTGGGAAGTGACCACAGCTGACGTCTCAAAGATGCGGCTGCTAAAGCCTGGAATACGTAATCTGTCTGATTCACATTTCTGTAACTGGGTTTAGGGACTGGAGCGTAGTTACTAATAACACTCAGAACTGACTGCAAACTAAGGTTCATAAATCAGTAACTCTCATAGTTGTTTTTATATATCTTTCGTAAGTGTTCTCAAAACTAAGAAAATCAATTACGAACGTTTTTGTGCCTCGCCGATAGTCGAGCACAACAAACAAATAAAAATAAAACAAAGACTGTGTGTGTGTGTGTGTGTGAGAGAGAGAGAGAGAGAGAGAGAGAGAGAGAGAGAGAGAGAGAGATTTAGGGAGGGAGATACAAAAAAAAAGAATGAGAGAGGGAGAGTAAAAAATTATTGCAAAGGAACTGAATCATGCTATGTAAAGAAATCTTTCATTAAAATGACACGTAATACATCATTACGAAATGTCGTATTCATGATCTATGGAACAAGTATTAATCTAATCTAATCATATCATATTGCTGACTAGTCATGAAGAGGCACGAATTACATAAATTTTCGCCAATATCAGTAACCAAATCTAAACTTGAAAAAAAAAAAAAAAAAAAAGACGACGACAGTTTTGTAATAAACCGGCACTCCTGTAAAGACCCTTTCGTCCCTGTTAACTAACCACGAATGATGTGTGATATACCTCCATTCAGCTGGAACAAAGTGCTCATAAATTTAAAGATGAAGCACATGATGTGAAGTTCTGTGACGGAGATACGAACCTAGCCTGCAATCGGATAGTTAACTAAGTAAAATCAAATGTTACGTATCGGTTTTTCTTACCAGCTGCTAGATGTTTGAATCTAAAATAAGGATACAAATTTTTGTGCCTGAGCGACAATCGAACCGCACACCTACCATCCTCCTTTATCATCCACAAACATAGCTTAAGGAACACTTGCTTACTCACCAACAGTAAGATGTGTGTGTGTTTGACCAGAAATAACGACACCTATTGCGATTGTTGGCAACACATGAACAGACATTAAAAATGCACGTTAATTTTCACTAGCAGGCTGGTATGCACGTGATAGGGCTTAAAATGAAATTACGAATATTTTTGTACTGGATCAGGATTCGGACCCACATACTTACCTTTGGAGGAGACCTAGAGAAGATTACAGTCTTTGGAAAACAAACGAAATGATTGAACTATACTGTTCCGAGAGATTCAGATCCTCGAAAGATGAGATCCGAATTCGAATCACAGTCCAGCACCAAATTTTTCAACCTCTCTAGTTCAATCAAGTACAAGAAAAATAAGAGCCCTGTTCCTTTAAATGGCTATCGTTTCATCAAAGAAAATAAAATTTTCTAAATTAAGTAAGTTTACTGGAGACCAAAATGGTTCAAATGGCTCTGAGCACTATGGGACTTAACATCTATGGTCATCAGTCCCCTAGAACTTAGAACTACTTAAACCTAACTAACCTAAGGACAGCACACAACACCCACTCCTCACGAAGCAGAGAAAATCCCTGACCCCGCCGGGAATCGAACCCGGGAACCCGGGCGTGGGAAGCGAGAACGCTACCGCACAACCACGAGCTGCGGACAATTACTGGAGACAGTATTTCTGTTTGCCATGACTTCCGCTATGTCATTTCCCAGCGTAAAGTGGCTCTGCCCAATTGGCAAGGAAGGAACGTGATGTTTAATGCGGATTCTGGATTATAACGTCTTTCTCTTGAGCTTACCAGAGGTAAAGTAAATATGTTTGTGCCTCTTAAAAGTAAATGCCTGAGCCCACGCATTGCACCTATGATAGTTCGTTCCACCAGACCTTGGTGGCCACATTTCCCAGCCCCAGGAGTGTGCTGTAACGGATGATGTGCTTAGCTTACAAAATTAGTCACAGTGGAAAAAAATGTGAGTCTATTAAATGGTTAAGTAGAAGCAATCTTCTGACGTGGAGATTATGCTATTCTCATGTCAGCAGGATGTAAAGTCTCTTCTAGGCATCATAGCCTCGATATAAAGCCATCTTGAAATATTCACTAATTCAGCAAATTTCTTAGTTCGAGAAAATCCACTGTGAAGTGTGAAGTTATCGCATAATTCGATTATGACCGTCATTGTTACTATCATTTTCTTCATACCGTTGCTGGAACACATGTGCTTGAAGATCATTTAATGCCTTTTGGTCATTATAGAAGTAGTTGCCCAAGAAGAAGTTCTTTCGTTGTCTACGGAGTCCTTTTCATGTTAATATCAAACATCAGCAATTACTCGCAGATTACATTAAAACTAAAGTAATTGATGAAGACGTTACTTGATAACAAAAACGCCGTGCCTTTCTTAATTTACTTGCGCCTAGAAATGGCTGTCGAATACTGCCGAACCAAAAGCCAAGGGATCTTACTGCCTTCCGTTATACGTCGCTGTCAGTTCTTCCACAAGATTTGGTCGACGTGACCTGTTTCAAGTTGTATATCGCAGAGAATGTTTTAGAAAATCAATTGTTTTCCTTTGCAATAAACAGAAAGATTTTCATTGTAAGCTATCCAAGTTCAAAATTTTCGCATTATTAGTTCAGATTTAACATTCACTTCTATAATGTAGGAAAGTATTTCACAGTTGCAAAACCCGCATCCGACTCATTGACCTTATACTTAGTCGCTGAACATAAATTCTAGCTCAGAGTGACACCAGTTTAAGTAACCTAATGCAGCGAAGACTGTTTTCCAGTGCTCTTTTTCACCGGAAAATATGCAATTCACTCATTGGGCTCCAATAGTATACCGTAACAGTAATTTCTGTGTGTATGCAATGAATGCGGATTGTGGAATTTAGTGGTGCTCTCTCTTCCACTTCTGTATAAAATATGCCTGACCTAAACGGGCCCTTTATCATTACAGGCCTGGGCAGTGCAACATCATACTGACAACAGTAATGTGCTTATACAGACAGTCTCACCTTTCGTTTTAGCTGATTTTGTAATCATTTAAATATAACAACATGACCTTCCAGTGGGAGACATATCGTCCCCCTTTTCCTTGTGTGAAATTTGTCAGTAAGCTTTTTGCCTTCCAACCAGCGAAATGCGGCAGGGTACAGCCAGTAAACGATTCACATAATACGATTTGTTGCCGTTAAGACGATTTCTTTAAACATTGTCATAGCTGAAGGAATTTAGTTTCTTCTTAAATCGTCTTATGCAGCAACGTTCACAGATATCTCAAATAGGAAAAGCTGTTTATCCAGGTACGAAAGTTGTAAAACAAACTTCCCACAGTTTGAGTCAGGTCGATCTTTTCGTCTTATAGCACTGCATAAGTATTTTGTCTAAGAGGTATCACAAGCAGTGTTCCTGTAGCTGTGGGAATCATTGGTTGAAAACGAGTTTAACGCCAATGGGTACAGTAATGCCAAATATTCAAAATGATTATCGACAGTGTTCGCTACATTAGGTTACTTAAACTGGTGTCACTCTGAGCTAGAATTTATGGTCAGCGACTAAGTATAAGGTCAATGAGTCGGATGCGGGTTTTGCAACTGTGAAATACTTTCCTACATTATAGAAGCGAATATTAAATCTGAACTAATAATGTGAAAATTTTGAACTTGGATAGCTTACAATGAAAATATTTCTGTTTATAGCAAAGGAGAACAATTTTCGTCTTATAGCACTGCATAAGTATTTTGTCTAAGAGGTATCACAAGTAGTGTTCCTGTAGCTGTGGGAATCATTGGTTGAAAACGAGTTTAACGCCAATGGGTACAGTACTGCTAAATATTCAAAATGATTATCAACCTGTCTGAGTTCATCCACAAAATGAGGCGTATTTATAATACGGTAGCTAGACTGTGTATCCTTGTCTTCCTTGAGTGGGCGTTACACACACGTATACAATAGTATGAATACTTCGAGCGCTGTAGCTAACGTTGCTCTAATAAAATATTTTGTTTTATTAATTTTTCTGGGTGTTCAGCGTGCAACATGTGTTGTAAATACAGTCTTAAACAAAAAAAATTGTCCGTAAGGTGGACAATCAATCGTGCTGCCATCAAAATTCTATGTCTGGCAATATGCTCGATCTGGCTACATTGTAGACTGCGTCACTTCCTGGAGGAAGTCTTGAGTGCAGTCTGAGTGCATCGTTTTCCACTGCGACTGTAGTCTTGAGGTAAAACACATGATTAGCTACTACGACATCTGGCAACCGAGAGCACACGTCGACATAATTTTTATCACCCCATTCCTCTCGGTGCTGAAGCTATGAGTGTATTTCAAGCGAATCTACAAAATATTTCGCTTTCTGTCCCATTGGTAATAACAGTTTGGTTCAACAACATTTTAGCGAGAGATTTCTTGGCCCACCATCTGCCTCTGAACACCGCATGCGTCTGAGTTCTCTGTGACCCGTTTGCTGCCTACCGCCTGGGGCTGAGACACTGCGCAGCCTTGCATTCTGCCGGCAACGTCTGCTCCCCTCCTCACTCTCAACGATGTGAAATGCTTTAATGTTGTTGAGTGGTGACCCATAAAATCTGTCTACAATTTGTGTTTCACACTCTATTGCAACGGAGGCACAAAACCGTTTTTATTTGGTGAGTATTTTATTACACTAGTATTCAATACATCAATGTGGCACAGATTTAATTTCATTGTGGTCCATTGCGCTATAATTAAAGTGTCATATCCTGTCTTTTTCCTTTCGCAAGAGATTCTTGAAATAATTTATTTTTTTCATGGATTCATATGTGTTAGTCAAGGTACAGAGAGTAAATGCAGTGTAATGTGTTTGCTTCCTTTCTTTGATTCCCTCTGGTAAATGGATGCAAAACATAGTGTCAATACCTTTCAGAACCTGCTACATAGCTACTCAGTCATATTGCTTGTTTTGAGGTCTATACATTAATTAATGGAGAAGTGAACGCTGTTCAGAAGTGATATTTAAAATATTCAATTGGATTTAAGGCGACTAAATTGCCCATATTTGAAGCTACCCAGAGAAAAAGTAAGTCGCTAGAGCCGCTGTTAGTAAATGTCTGCAGAGAGTTCGTAACTGCTACTGTGGAAATTTAGCATAGAGGCCCTACAGTAATCAAAAGGTTTATTCCCTTTATACTTATCACCCTGGCATGTGAGTCTTATGTGAAGAACAAGATTGAAATTCGGATCGTTGACGGTCGATCCGAATTTCTTCAGAGACGCTTGTATTGTGAAGCAGCTTGACAGTCAGAAAGCCGAAATCTATGCCCATTAACACAACTTACTGGGTCGAGCTACCAAGAGGACTTGAAGTGTAAAGGTTTTTCTTCCGATTTCGTTACAGAATTTTTTCTGGAAATTCGTAGCTCCATAAAATAAATCAGAAAAAAAAGCTTGCACACTCTGGCTCCTACCACAGTTAGAACTGACTATTCATTGAGACGTTGCGACGTGAGACACGGGCTGTACCACGGGGCTACGGACACACTTCTCCCAGAACGCCACTCTCATCATGGTATTGGTCGCTCAGCCTCATAACACATCGTGAAAAATAATAAAAGTTGTCACTTATGTGAAGAACAGCATTTCTTTAGCCAAAAAATTGAATTTTCAGTCTCAGTGTCTTAGTTTACTTGAGGATTATATATCACGAGTCATTCAAATGGAAAGGGAATATCAAGCGAATTTAGCGAGTCAATTCAGTACCATACGTGGAAGTGATTGCACTGTCACAGTGTTGCCAAATGTTTGTGATGGTGTCGCAAGTTCTCAGCTGTGCTAGGAACAGCTCTGTAGCGGTATGTGAGGAGAATCCCATGCTCATGTCATAGCAGGTACGGAGAGGAGGCGTGTGGTTTGGTTAATATGCAGCGTTTTCTCCTACCAGTTGTGTCAAACATTCAGGTGTATAATCTTCCATAACGATTACAGTTTCCCACAAAATATATACAAAGAAAACGCTTACCTTGTTATTTTGAGACAAAAGATTATTTCAATGCAATAAAAAGTTTTTGGAAATAAACTTTGCCCATCTGTCACAAAAAGTAAGGTAATAAACACTATGCACCTCGAAATCGATTGCATCTATGTGCAGTCTTGTGATCATACAGGTAGAATTTCATGAATTGAACGAGAATGTAGAAAAATGTTGGTGCGAATGGAAGCTGTAAGAAACACAGTTCACTAATTATTCTGTGCCATGTAATAATCAATTCATTTGAAAATGTAGAAGAGAAGAAACTATAAATCATGCCCATTAAGACAGAAAGTAAAGTGGCGCGACAATCGAACGGTTTCACAGCTCTGTTACGATAATACAACTTACTACTTGTTGACCAAAGTACCGCTCAAAGTAAATTATTGCCTGAGTGTATCAATACTGATACTGTGATTACTAGTATGGGACAATGGAAGTTTCAGACAAATAAGCTAAAATATATTAATTTCTTGTGTTGTATTTCCTTTAATATAGCGAAATCTCAAAAATTTGAGAAAGTTTCACGAAATGTATTTAAAAACTTAATTCCGGGACGTTTGAGCGTCCCGAAACAAAGTTTCGGGACACCGGAACACAGGGATGAAAACTGGGACAATCCCGGTTTTCCGGGACGTTTGGTCACCCTATACTAGCGATATGTATGGCTACAGGGATCTTTCTTTTCTCTCTGCAAACAACCAGAGCAGAATTCAGTAACAAAGAGGTAAGAAGACCTATGCAGTGCAACAATTAAACACTCAGTCTTTCTTGGTTATTTTGTTAATCCTTAACAATCGTCTGTAATGCAGTAAACATCTTTGATTACTGATTTTTTATTACTACCATTGTCATTGTTATTCGTCACCTCACAACAGATTTCCTATCACTCACTGCTGCCGATGCACATTACGAATGGATCAGGATGAATGGAATGTGGGATGTTTCGTCACGAAGAATATACACATTTCTCTCGGCGTCTTATGTTCAGGGTAATATGAAAATCTCAGTAAGAGTAGACGACAACTGGATGCTGCTGATACAGGCAATAATATCCAAATATTTCTGTCGACTTAACACCATGACGACAGACAAATTGGCGTCTCGGTGTATTTTGATTATAATTCGTTAGCCTTCTTGCGACCTCGTTCTAATACCTCGTGGGAGCAGGCATAATATTTTGCTCTTTGAACACAGAGCAGTAACACACAAAGATAGTAGATGGAAGGTTACATAGAAACAATCAGACTCATGGGTGTGGATCCAGTTCATCATTAGAGGACTAAACAAGAGGGTAACATTACGAAAGCAATGAATACGCTGATTAGTATACATTATTTGTATAGATCGGAAGAAGACAAAGCGTAGATCTGCACAGTGCCCCGCATCTGCCCTTTAGTTTCTGTTCACACCCATGAGTCTGATTGTTTCTTTGTATCCTCCCATCTGCTAAAAATAGATTTGCAACGATAGCTACAGCGTCGAAGTATTCATAGTATTGTATACGTGTGTGTAAATGTCTTCCAATGCCCACTCAAAGAAGACGAGGAAACACAGTCTAGCTACAGTATTATAAATACACCTCAGTTTGTGGATGAACTCAGACTTAGGTTGATAATCATTTTGAATATTTGGCAGTACTGTACCCATTGGTGTTAAACTCGTTTTCAACCAATGATTCCCACAGCTACAGGAACACTGCTTGTGATACCTCTTAGACAAAATAACTTATACAGTGCTACCAAACGAAAAGATCAACCTGACTCAACCTGTGGGAAGTTTGTGCCACAACCTTCGTACCTGGATAAAGAGTTTTTCCTATTTGAAATATCTGTGGACGTTGCTGCATAAGACGATTTAAGAAGAAACTAAATTCCTTCAGCTACGACAATGTTTAAAGAAATCGTCTTAACGGCAACAAATCGTGTTACGTGAATCGTTTACTGGCTGCACTCTGCCGCATTTGGCTGGTTGGAAGGCAAAAAGCTTACTGACAAATTTCACACAAAGAAAAGGGGGACGATATGTCTCCCACTGGAAGGTCATGTTGTTATATTTAAATGATTACAAAATCAGCTAAAACGAAAGGTGAGACTGTCGGTATAAGCACATTACTGTTGTCAGTATGATGTTGCATTGCCCAGGCCTGTAATGATAAAGGGCCCGTTTAGGTCAGGCACATGTATACAGACGTGGAAGAGAGAGCACCACTAAATTCCACAATCCGCATTCATTGCATGCACACAGAATTTACTGTTACAGTATACTATTGGAGCCCAATGAGTGAATTGCATATTTTCCGGTGAAAAAGAGCACTGGAAAACAGTGTTCGCTACATTAGGTTACTTAAACTGGTGTCACTCTGAGCTAGAATTTATGTTCAGCGACTAAGTATAAGGTCAATGAGTCGGATGCGGGTTTTGCAACTGTGAAACACTTTCCTAATTTATAGAAGTGAATTTCTAGGCGCAAGTAAATTAAGAAAGGCAGCGCGTTTTTGCTATCAACTAACGTCTTCATCAATTACTTTAGTTTCAATGTAATCTGCGAGTTATTGCTGATGTTTGATATTAACATGAAAAGGACTCCGTAGACAGCGAAAGAACCTCTTCTTGGGCAACTACTTCTATAATGACCAAAAGGCATTAAATGATCTTCCAGCAACGGTATGAAGAAAAAGATAGTAACAATGACGGTGATAATCGAATTATCCGGTAACTTCTCACTTCACAGTGGATTTTCTCGAACTAAGAAATTTGCTGAATTAGTGAATATTTCAAAATGGCTTTACATCGAGGCTATGATGCCTAGAAGAGTCTTTACATTATACTGACATGAGAATAACGTAATCCTCACGTCAGAAGATTGCTTCTACTTAACCATTTAATAGACTCGCATTTTTTCCACTGTGACTAATTTTGTAAGCTAAGCACATCATCCGTTACAGCACACTCCTGGGGCTGGGAAATGTGGCCACAATGGTCTGGTAGAACGAATTATCATAGGTGCAATGCGTGGGTTCAGGCATTTACTTGTAAGAGGCACAAACATATTTACTTTACCTCTGGTAAGCTCAAGAGAAAGATGTTGTAATCCAGAATCCGCATTAAACATCACGTTCCTTCCTTACCAATTGGGCAGAGCCGCTTTACGCTGGGAAATGACATAGGCCGAAGTCATGGTAAACAGAAATACTGTCTCCAGTAAACTTACTTACATTAGAAAATTTTATTTTCTTTGATGAAACGATAGCCATTTAAATGGACAGGGCTCTTATTTTACTTGTACTTGATTGAACAAGAGACGTTGAAAAATTTGGTGCTGAACTGTGATTCGAATTCGGATCTCATCTTTTGAGGATCTGAATCTCTCGGAACAGTATAGTTCAGTCATTTCGGTCCTTTTCCCAAGACTGCAATCTTCTCTAGGTCTCCTCCAGGTCTGAATCCTGATTCAGTAGAAAAATATTCATAATTTCGTTTCAAGCCCTATCATGTGCATAGCAGTCTGCTGGTGAAAATTAACGTGCATTTTTAATGTATGTTCATGTGTTGCCAACAATCGCAATAGGTGTCTTTGCAACAATTTTTTACTCTCTCTCTCTCTCTCATTCTTTTTTATATTTATCTCTCTCCCTTACTCTCTCTCTTTTCTCTCTCTCTCTCTCTCTCTCTCACACACACACACACACAAACGCACACACACAGTCTTTTTTTTATTTTTATTTGTTTGTTGTGCTCGACTATCGGCGAGGCACGAAAACGTTCGTAATTGATTTTCTTAGTTTTGAGAACACTTACGAAAGATATATAAAAACAACTATGAGAGTTACTGATTTATGAACCTTAGTTTGCAGTCAGTTCTGAGTGTTATTAGTAACTACGCTCCAGTCCCTAAACCCAGTTACAGAAATGTGAATCACACAGATTACGTATTCCAGGCTTTAGCAGCCGCATCTTTGAGACGTCAGCTGTGGTCACTTCCCAGCCCACTGTAGGATCACATCGGTTCGTCTTCTTCCTGCTGGTACTGCAACTGAGATTTGGCAACAAGGCAAGGTATATTTGGCAACTCTGTGATCGACGAGTTACTTCCTGGTGTGCACGGAATTAAGCCCCAAAGTTCACTTGATTTTTCCTGTCAGTTCCATTGAATAATCTGAGTTATTATTAACGCTTGAGCTGTAACAAACGATTGTAAATTTACGGTTTTCAGCCCAGGAAAATCGTTGCACGCGAAAATCGCACATCGATAAGGAAATCGCGAGAAAATACTTTCGGCTCATAGTGCAATGGTGAAAAACTTACAATGCTGCACAACAGGTCACGCCTATTTCCGCTGCTGACAAACAAATTTTGGGTTTCTAGGAATACATAACTTTATTTATGAAAAGCTACATTAGCATACCACTTGAGAATGACACAACATACCAATCAAACACAGACCCAATCGAAATCTAAGTGAGTAGTATTTTACTACTTCGTGCCGATAGAGGCACGCTTGTGTACAGATACTCAGTTTTATTGAAATAGACTTTCGTTGTAAGGTTATCGTGGATAGTTTTATTTCATTTATTATAATACAGTGCACAATTTCCATACGGTTTCTTTTAGTGTTGTTAAAACATTAGTTAACATGAGAGAGAAGTTGATCATCAACGATACATGCGAATTCTCTGATGTTATCTATAACATTCTGACAATGCACATGCAGTTTATTGATTACATGCATGTAGAAAACTTGTTCTGAGTTAAAGGTGTCAAACGAGGTTTTATGAAGAATAAAATGCCACTGCCACACGACAGCTAATGTAGAAAATACTTTTCTGATGTATTTTGGCACGATGCGCTCTCCCCATACAAAAGTTTCAGGATGCATCTGCAGCCTGGCCAGTTATTAAACCTGAAAAGAACAAAATGTCGCAGAAGTTAGCCCTTTTTCCACATGCGACTATTTTGGGTTGAGAAGTGAAGGGAATTATGTTCAAAGTTCCATTAGGTCGATAACTTCAGCAGACAGCAGAATGGCGTTTCAAAAAATGTAGCAGTGTATGTACCCAAACTCGCGACGTCTTATCAACAGTGCGCGACGCTTACCGCTACGCTACTAGCTAACACATAGCTACATCTCCAGAACTCAACAACAATTCCTCCAGAACTTGCGCATTGCACAGTGCAATGGCCGGATCTAGACTTCTGAGAGACAGACAGTTACAGCTTTTCTTTTGCACTGCACGACGTTTTTAACAAACAGATAGCGCAATGGAGTGGCTCAAGTCGAAAGGAACACTTCCTGTTTAAATTTCTGCATTCTACACTGTTGGCAGTTCTGTGTAGGTGTCAGTTACGTGATTTTATTTCGGTGATTACAAAATAGAGTTGAATGTATTCACTGAGTAGCCGAGGCAGCTAGTTCATGGCGATTCGGTCAACCAAGTAAATGAATGTACTGAACATGCTGCAAACCACTACAGAGAGTCTGTGTGTCAGAATTCTCATCCAGTGTGACGCAAGATCGTTATGATAGAAAAGTGAGTGATAGAGAAGAGAATTTGGTGGTCTTTTGGATTGATGCTAGGTTCATATACTTATGGTCTGGGTTCGATTCCAACTTCTGCTGATGATTTCTGATAAGGAGGGACAGATTCTGTTCTCTTCTGGCTACGCCAAGTGAAGAAGGTATAATGGCATTGTGATCTGACATTCATGTTAAACATGATATTCCTTCTCTACCAAGTAGACGTTAGGTTGAACCACAATAAAGTCAGAAGTCGTGACACGTAGAAACTTTAGTGACAGTAACCTTTGTTATACTAGTTATTTATTTATAGTGACGAAACAAACTCTATGTAGTGTCACAGGACACTTATTCCATCTTTTATTTGAGCTTCTGTATGTCGATAAAATTGGTTCTGATCTGGGAATGCAACTCAGACCGCCCTTAACGCGAAATTTGATCCCTTTGTGGCAATACAGCTCAAAAACTGCAGATTCCTCAAGATCTCCACATATTGCGCGTGAAAGGGTTCGAATCCTGGCCCGGCACTAAAGCTTTCATTATGCACTATCAAGCTCTAGCGTGAGAACACCTATCTGCTGGTGGGTAATAATTTTGATTTTTTAATGTATTTTCATTCGTTGTCAACACTAACGGTATCTGGCGTTTTTGAGTCCCAGTGAGACACATAACTGTTTGCAAAATCATTGTAAATTCAACGAAGTTATTCTGAACTGCTGGCGGAGAAAAATTCGGTAGCTGACGTCTCTTTGCGTGCAGTCAACAACGTTATGTGTGGGGCTCGATTCCCAGTCAGCACTGAACTCTTCGTCATATTATTTCAAGTTCAAACATGCTCACATGTCGCTGCTGGTGTAACAAACCCATTTTTAACGTTCGTTTTCTCTAAAATATAATAGCGATAGGTGCCAGATTCGAGTCCAGAGAAGAAAAAATTAATGTTTCGTCTTGTCATTTCAGTTAAAACATCTAGCTACTGCCGAGAAAATCCGATATGTCACAGTTGATTGTGCTTCGATAACAATCCAATTAGGTTCTGGGTTCGAATCCCTGTCCAACACAAAGCTTTACCTCACGGCATTTCAAGTAAGTTACTTGTGAAGCAGCAATATTTAACATCTCTCGTAGTTCGTTAACAAGGACAATAGATGCTGGGTAGGAATTCGCGTCCGTTAACAGTGTGTACGTTATGTAATTTAAAGTTGATTTTGCTGACTGATACTGTCTAAAATCGAAGTATATCACTCTCTGTGTGCCTAGTCAGGAATACTGTTAGTTTCCGTCAGTCACGAAGTCTTTGCTTAGTCTGCATGACCTAGGTTTGAATCCATATGCAGAACGAGACGGTTCGACGTGTCATTTGAAGTTCATGCATATTCTCAACCAGCTGCTCGTGAATAACTTAAATTTTTAATGTCATTTTGTGTTAAATAATAAGTACGGTATGTTGTGTTGAAGAGGAAATCATGAATACGACGAACTTACAACGTGAATTACCTATCTGACGTAATAATGAGAGTGGTAACATGTCATGTATGTCATTTATTGTAATAAATGTGAGCTTACAAGCCTGAAGAACCGTCTTATCTGTGATAAGATGTTCCCTGATATTTGTAGTACCTTGGTATTATTTACATCTTGAGTTATTGCGATACAGAGCAGTGTTTTCTAGTGGTGACTTGTTGGAACCATTTTCAATAGTCAAACGACTGTACCGAGGGGCGATTAGAGGACCTGCTAGGCAGCTGCGCTATGTGGGTGGCATTCGAATCAGGCGAAATGCAATTCAGGTCCTTCGGATACTTTTGAGCACGACTGTACATCAGAAGCGCAGATTAGAGGGCATAGGAGGGTGAGTGTTCATTACAGTTGACGAAATTCTGTCTCTATTGAAGTTAGAGTTGGGTGTAATAGTGAAGTTTTCTGGTCACATATAACAAGTGTAGGTGAAACCAAGTTAATTGTTGCACACTTTTACTGGCTGTGGGATTCCACTATGACAGTTCTGGAGTCATTCAAAGAAAGTCTATGATGAGTATCAAGTAAATACGCAGCTCCTGCAATACCTTAACCCACCGAGTATAGACTGGGATGTCTAAGGATTCATCATGGGAGGGTACAGAGTGACAGTCATGTGAAATACTTTTGAACACGTTTTCTGAAAACTGTCTTGAGTAGCTAGTTCAGCAGCTTATATGCAATGGAAGTATCTTAGACCTTGTATCTACAAATGGGTTGGACCCCTTGACAATGTCAGTATAGAAATGGGGCTTAGCAATCTTGATTTCATTATAGCAACTATGGTTATGAAAGTTAATAAACCAGTCAAGAAGGCTAGGAGCATGTTTCTGCTAGATAGAGCAGATAAGCAATTGATAGCATCTCACTTAGACAATGAATTGACATCACTCAGTTCCAGTAAGGTGGACGTAGAGGAATTATGGGCAAAGTTCAGGCAGATTGTAAACCATGGTTTGGAGAGTTATGTGCCTACTAAGTGCATTAAGGATGGAAGAGACTCCCAATGATTTAATAACAAAATTTGGAAAATGCTGAGGAAGCAGAGGCTGTTGCACTCTTGGTTCGAAAGAGAATGCACAAATGATGAGAAGCAAAGGTTTGTAGAGATTCATGCATCTGTGAAAAGATCTATGCGTGAAGCAAACAACAATTACCCCCATCATATCTTAGCAAAAGATGTGGCAGAGAACCAAAAAAATTTTGGTCTTGTGCAAAATCGCTAAGCGGATCTATGGCTTCCATCCACTAACTTGTTGACCAGTCTGGCGTAGCATTTGGAGATACCAAAACGAAAACCAAAGTTTTAAATTTCACGTTGAAGAAATCATTCATGCAGGAAAGTTATACAAACATATCATCATTTGAACTCCAGACACACTCCTGTATGGACGACATAGTAATAAGCATCCCTGGTGTAGAGAAACAATGGAAAGCTTAGAAAGCAAGTAATTCACCAGGTCCGGATGGAATCCCAATTCGATTTTCCAGAGTACTCTAAAGATTGGTCCCTTAACTAGCTTGCGTTTATCACAAGTCTTTTACCCAGCAGAAAGTCCCAGGTGACTGGGAAAAAGTACAGGTGACTCCTGTACATAAGAAGAGAAAAAGAATGGACCTGCAAAATTATAGATCAATATCCCTAACTTTGGTTTGCTACAGAATCCCTGTACATATTCTCAGTTCAAATACAATAATTTTTCTTGAGGCTGAGAAGCTTATGCTCATGAACCAGCATGAGTTTAGAAAGCATCTTTCATGCAAAACTCAGCTTGCCCTTTTCTCATACGATATACTGTGAACTATGGGTGTAACAGGCAGCATTTGACACGGTGCCCCTTTGTAGTCTGTTAACACAGATATGAATATATAGTAGACTTTTTACGTTACAGAGCCCAGTATGTTGTCCTTGATGGTGAGTGTTCATCAGAGACAAGGGTATCATCAAGAATGACCCAGGGAAGTGTGATAGGAGGAGCACTTTTGTTCCCTATATAAATAAATGAGTTGGCAGACAGGATGGGCAGCAAGCTGCAGTTGTTTGCTGATGATGCTGTGGCGTATGGTAAGATGTTGAAGTCAAGTAGGAGGTTGCAAGATGAATTAGACAAAATTTCTAGTTGGTGCGATGAATGGCAAAAAAGTAAATTAATGCAGATAAGTAGGAAAAACAAACGCATAATGTTTGGATACAGTGTTCTGCTTCACACAGTCATGTTGTTTTAAATATCCAGGTGTAATGTTGCAAAGTGATGTGAAATGGAATGAGCATGTGGAGACTGTGGTAGGGAAGATGAATAGTCAACTCTAGTTT
Organism: Schistocerca nitens; assembly: GCF_023898315.1. Lineage (NCBI taxonomy): Eukaryota > Metazoa > Arthropoda > Insecta > Orthoptera > Acrididae > Schistocerca > Schistocerca nitens. Next base: position 226,835,050 of record NC_064619.1, read on the forward strand.
ATGGGGAGAATTTTAGGAAAGTGTGGTTCATCTGTGTGACCTGTTCTTGAGTACCACTTGAGTGTCTGGGATCCATATCAGATTGGATTAAAGGGAGACATTGAGAGAGTTCAGAGGGAGGCTGCTACGTTTTTTACCGGTATGTTTGAACGACATGTAAGTGTTGTGGATGTGCTTCAGGAATTCAACACTATTGAGAAAATTTAGAGAACTGGCATTTGAAGCTGACTGCTGAATGATTCTACTGCTTCCAACATAAATTGTGTGTAAGGACCATGAAGATAAGATACAGGAAACTAGGACTCATATGGAGGAATACAGGCAGTCGTTTTTCCCTTGTTCTATTTGTGAGTGGAACAGGAAAGGAAATAAATAGCAGTGGTACAGAGTACCCTCTACTGTGCACCATAAGTTGGTTTGCAGAGTATCTATGTAGATGTAAATGTAGAACTGTTTATCTCTTTGAACTGAGTGACAGTCATGTTCAGTTAACTAGAACTAAGGAAAACTTATGGCTAATAATACTAGCCCACTGCTGGATCTGAGCTATGATGATGTTGCCATCATAGTCAGCTACCACAGAATGGGGCAAGGAGCACTGCATTCTGACATAAATAGACTTACAGCAGCACAAGTGCATGCAACGTCTTGAGGGTGTGTCGTCACTGACATCTCTCATTAGTGACTGTGTTTCTCTTATGAGGTACCAACTTTAAACTGGGACCTCACTCTTTGACACCATAGCATGCGAATTGTTCCTATTGAGAAATACTCACTCCAGCTCAAATGCTGTTTGATCTCATATATGATTGTATTTTCGTTAGTAAACATCGGTGTGGTACTAAGCCAAATGCTTTTTGGAACTCCATAAGCAGTGCATTCATCTGAATGCCTTGATTCATGGTTTTCAGGCTGTCAACTGAGAGAAGAACAAGTTGGGTCTTGTATGATTGATGTTTTCAGAATCAATCCTGGTTGGCATGGAAAAGGACATACCATTCCAGATACTTCACTGTTTGGGCTCAGAATTTGTTCTAGGGTTGTGAATCACTTTTGCTACCCTTTTTGAAGACAACTGTGACCTGTGCTTTCTTCCAATAACTGTGCATGGGGTTTTGCTCAAGGAATCTATGGTATGTTATGGTTAAAATGGATGCTAGTGTGTTAGTAAGAATGTTGTATACAACAAAAAAATCAAAAACGCTTCCAGAACAAGTACTTCTGAAGCTGGCCTTCCAATACATAACTAGATGCTTGACATCTGCCACAAAACCATTTAAATGCTACTGTCTTCTCTCTTACTCCTCCCCCCTCCCTCCCACTCAACTGTTGAACAGTGCCTTCTTTTAATCAAATGTTTATTTTCTCTCACATTTTTTTTTCTCCATATGTATTTCTGTCACGTCTTGCTCATCTATCATCCTATTCATTTCCTTCATTTAATATTTTATTTTCCATTCTGTTTACTCACTTATGTCTCTGTTCTCTCCTTTTCCATTTCTGCCTACATCCTACAGCCTTTATCAGCAAAAGAGAGACAGAGAAACACATATTATTCATACATGAAAGCAAGCACACCTCACACACACGTGACCATCAACTCTGGCAGCTCAGGCCATAATGCAGCTATCATGTGGGATGGCAGCAGCAATCTGGCAGGGGCATGGAAGGGAACTGGATAGTAGTGTATGGGAGGGCTACAGAGGAATACTGTCTGGCAGAGCGTGCAGAGACTAGAATGCCAACAGGTGCAGTGTCAGAAGGCTGTGGGGAAGGGAGGTAGAAAAAAAGGAGCAAAAAGGAGAGGAGCGGGGAAAGATGGACGGGTGCATGGGCAGAGGTTGACAAACAAAGAGGCTTGGAGAGAGAATGGGGAGGAGATAGTAGGACACAGTGGGTGGAAACTGTTGGATGGCGGATGTGGGGTCAGTATGTTACCATAGGTTGAGGCCAGAATTCAAAGTTGAGGGCACTTTCTTTTATCTTTAGGATTCATTTGTTTTATAAACATTTGTACTGTGAACTAACTATGTAGCTTGAATTCTTAATGAACTGTCAATTCTGCACTGCACATTGTGATGTCAGATATCACAATAACACATTTTTCACATACAGTCTGTGTACAATGCCAACTTTCAGCAACTAGTCCTTATTGTATATGCACTACAATAGATTCTGTAAATGTTTGCTTATGAGCGATGATTTATATCTTCCTTTGATATGCTTTTTCCAACTAATCTTAGGTAATAGTATATGTACTTGTTCATAATACTTCATAGCATAGCCTTCTTCCATAGGTTAATACTGAAGCATGCTGCACTGAGAATGTCACATAAAATAATATGCACGAGTGTGTCTATGGTCACCATCAATGTTTAATCATTTATTATGTACGCTCACAGCTTCTAACATATCTCTTATCAAACAGAAAAGTTACACATTTATCATAAGTGTGTATCAGGATTAGATTTCAATACTGTGAAATTAACATATCTGAGAATTATGTTCTCTGTATATCATTAATAATTTCTCCAATCGGCCTTTAATTGTTATTAGCATATCTTCTTATTCAAACTATATAAGACAAGTGCATTGATATTTGAAAGCCACCTAATGCTAATATTTAAACACTTGAGAACCGATAAAACTTTTTTGCTCTCTTACATTAGCAAGAGAACCGTCTTCAAGAACATCTGGCAGAGGCCATTGCTAACTGCTGCAGATGGGGCAACAACTGCCATGAATTTGGTCGTCTAGGATCTATTACACCACTTGTTGGTTACATGGCCTCAAAGGATAAGGCTGTTCATCGGACCACAGCTTATGCCCTTCACCAGCTCTCAACTGATCCTTTTAACTGCATCACTATGCACCAAAGTGGAGTTGTGCCGGTAGTGTATTTACTTAAGTTTAAATTCAGATAAATTATAGATTGTATTAAGACAGACTCTGTTTTAAGTAACAGTTTTAACCCCTTAACATAAGGTCCCAAGTAATCTCATTGTTATTATTTTGACAGAAACTTAAAATCCAGAGTACACGTATCACTTGGTATGAGGGACTACCACAACTGTGATAATATGTTTCATCATTTGATGAAAACCACAACAGCTGCATTAAAATGATTTTTTAATGAAGACTAGTTTTGTGCCATTGTAGTCACAGCTTCAGTTAACAAACTGTCGACTTAAAGAAAATGCAATAACCATAATCAGAACCATTTTAAAACAAAACACCAAACTGATAAATTTGTGACTGACCTGTGAGACATATGGACCTTCAGTATGTAACATACTTAAAATTCCATAAGGGTAAATAATAGTCCCCTACCTTCCAGCACATTATTGTCACATAGACAGAATAAGCAAGCCTCATCCTAGGAAGACTGCACAGCAGTGCATGCACAGAAACCAGGAGAACTGAGTTAGTGAGCCAAGAGCCATCAATTAATACAAGAAGCAATGGAAAAGTGCCAAACTAAACCAATGTAAACATGTGGCTAAGCACTGAAAGAGAGTGAAACCCCATTAAAAAGACAGACAATAAGAAGGAGAAAAAAAAGAAGATGTCATGACAGCAGGTGTTAACAGCATTACAAGCATATTGTGAAAAGGAAAGTTGCTACTCACAATATAGCAGAGATGCTGAGTTGCAGATGGGCACTACAAAAAGACTGTCACAAAATAACTTTCGGCAAGTAAGGCCTTCATCAGAATTAGACAGCAAACACACGCATACACACTCACACAAACACAACTCACACACAAGTGACTGCAGTCTCAGGCAACTGAGGCCACACTGCGAGCAGTAGCACTGGTGCATGATGGGAGTGGCAACTGGGTGGGAGTAAGGAGGAGGCTGGGGCAGGGAGGGGGTGGGATAGTAGGGTAGGTATGGCAGAGAGTGGTGTGCTATTGGGGAGTGTGGAAGGATGAGGTAGAAAGAGGGTAGGACAGCTATGTGCAGTCAGGAGGTTAGACAGAGGGAGTGGAGAGTTGGTGAGGGGATAGCAGAAAAGGAGAAAAGTAAAAAAGACTGGGAGGAATGAGGGCTGTGTTGTGCTGAAATTTGAACAGAGAAGGGGCTTGTTGGGAGAGGACAATGACTAACGAAGGTTGAGGCCAGGAGGGTTACGGGAATGTAGGATATATTGCAGGGAAAGTTCCCACCTGTGAATTCAGAAAAGCTGGTGTTGGTGGGAAGGATCCATATGACAGAGGCTGCAAAGCAGTCATTGAAATGGAGGATGTCATGATTGGCAGCATGCTCAGCAACAGCGTGGTTCACTTGTTTGTTGGCCACAGTTTGTCAGTGGCCATTCATGCAGACAGACTGTTTGTTGGTTGTCATGCCCACATAGGATGCAGCACAGTGGTTGCAGCTTAGCTTGTAGATCACATGACTGGTTTCACAGGTAGCCTTGCCTTTGATGGGATAAGTGATGTTTGTGACCAGAGTGGAATAGGTGGTGGTGGTGGTGGGAGGATATATGGGAAAGGTCTTGCATCTAGATCTATTACAGGGGTATGAGCCATGAGGTAAGTGGTTGGGAGCAGAGGTCATGTAGGGATGGATAAATATATTGTTTAGGTTCAAGGGATGGTGGACTACCACTGTGGGAGGGGTGGGAAGGATAGTAGGCAGGACATTTCTCATGAAATATAATGGACAAAGGATAAATAATCTGCTTCATCTCTTGAAGCAGGGGGATGGGGGAGGGGGGTGCCATTGTCACGTACACTATGCCAGTCTCAGAGCAAACATCCTGTGCCATATTGGATGAAAATAGGAGGCCGTTGTCCAAAATGATAGTTTCTGAGGCCCCTTCAATGGTGACTATTTTCTGCGAGTGCTTATTGCCTCCACTGATGTGGTATTTTACATTTGAACCACATAAGGAAACTTGGAAAATGAGTCTATTACAATGACCAACATATCTCTCTGAAAAAGGAGCTGTTGAAGTCCAAATGGACGCATTCCCAAGAGCACTGCTATGTTGTCCATGCATGAAACCATTGCACAGCTAATGGCAGTGTGGATACATAACTCTCACAGGAGCTGGCTGCACTTTCAAAGTGCTGCATGATGCCGGGCCATTAGGCATGCTGACTTGCAAATGCTTTCATGCATGTTACCCCTCAGTGATCAGCATGCAGGAGCCTTATGACATGCTGACGCAGTGGCAGCAGGATGAGCCCGGCATTCATCATCATCTAGTGTCAGCCCTACTTTCTAGGGAAAAATATCTGTGGAGTTCTGGAGGAGAGTGGAGTGGAAGGTGTTCGACTAACCTTGACAAATGTACTTCATAACATTATGATAAAGCCTTCATTGATATCCTTCACAATTGCAGATGCAGTGACAGAAATCTCTTGTAGTCAATTTTGGAAGGTGTCATCTATTTGAAAGCACAGTGTTTCCCAAGAGTGAGGTGTGGGACCAGAACCTTAGGTAGCCTGAATAGGCCATCAGCATTGGTGTGTTGTGCTGTTGGTCAATAGTCCATTGAATAATTGTAATTGTTGAGGAACAGGATGTAGTATTGTAGACATTTTTTTTTTAAACTGGTTATTAGGACCAAACAAGGAAATTAATGAGTTATGGTATGATATGAGGAGAAATTTGATGCTATAAAAATGTATGGAATTTTTGGAAACTAAATATGTTAGTCAGGCTTCCTTGGTTTATTTATTTATTTATTTAGCAGTTGGCCTGAACTGAGTGTTTCAGACACATGTGCAATTATTGTTCATGCCACTCCATTTCTGAGAGAAACAATATCCTGATGCCATGTTAAGATGGATCAGTGGCCATGGTAAGACATTTTGATGAGTTGAAGGTCACCAGACCAGGAGCAGACTTGGGGTAATATTTTAACTTGCAAAAAGTCTCCTGTCACTGCTGTGACCATTCACATTTTGCCCCTTTCTTGCATAGATTATTAAGGGGCCTGGCAAACTTGTAAATTTTGCATAGTAATTTATTCTGTCAAGAAATGACTGGAAATCTTTTGAGTTCGTAGGTGCCAAGGTGTGTTTTATATATATAGAGGGAAACATTCCACGCGGGAAAAATATATTTAAAAACAAAGATGATATGACTTACCATACGAAAGCGCTGGCAGGTCGATAGAAACACAAACAGACACATACATACACACAAAATTCAAGCTTTCGCAACAAACTGTTGCCTCATCAGGAAAGAGGGAAGGAGAGGGAAGGACGAAAGGATGTGGGTTTTAAGGGACAGGGTAAGGAGTCATTCCAATCCTGGGAGCGGAAAGACTTACCTTAGGGGGGGAAAAAGGACGGGTATACACTCGCACACACACATATCCATCCACACATATACAGACACAAGCAGACATATTTAAAGACAAATATGTCTGCTTGTGTCTGTATATGTGTGGATGGATATGTGTGTGTGTGCGAGTGTGTACCCGTCCTTTTTTCCCCCCTAAGGTAAGTCTTTCCGCTCCCGGGATTGAAATGACTCCTTACCCTCTCCCTTAAAACCCACATCCTTTCGTCCTTCCCTCTTTCCTGATGAGGCAACAGTTTGTTGCGAAAGCTTGAATTTTGTGTGTATGTATGTGTCTGTTTGTGTTTCTATCGACCTGCCAGCGCTTTCGTATGGTAAGTCACATCATCTTTATATGTATATAAAAATAGAGGGAAACATTCCACGTGGGAAAAATAAATCTAAAAACAAAGATGATGTGACTTACCGAACGAAAGTGCTGGCAGGTCGATAGACACTCAAACAAACACAAACACACACACACAAAATTATAGCTTTCGCAACAAACAGTTGCTTCGTCAGTAAAGAGGTAAGGAGAGGGAAAGACGAAAGGAAGTGGGTTTTAAGGGAGAGGGTAAGGAGTCATTCCAATCACGGGAGCGGAAAGACTTACCTTAGGAGGAAAATAGGACAGGTATACACTCGCACACACACACACATATCCATCCACACATATACAGACACCTGTCATTCAACATCATCTTTGCCTCTTCACTTCCGCCTCGACTGACATCTCTGCCCAAACTCTTTGTCTTTAAATATGTCTGATTGTGTCTGTATATGTGTGGATGGATGTGTGTGTGTGTGTGTGTGTGCGAGTGTATACCTGTCCTTTTTTCCCCCTAAGGTAAGTCTTTCCGCTCCCGGGATTGGAATGACTCCTTACGCTCTCCCTTAAAACCCACATCCTTTCGTCTTGCCCTCTCCTTCCCCTCTTTCCTGATGAGGCAACAGTTTGTTGCGAAAGCTTGAATTTTGTGTGTGTGTTTGTGTTTGTTTGTGTGTCTATCGACCTGCCAGCGCTTTCGTTCGGTAAGTCACATCATCTTTGTTTTTAGATATATTTCCCATGTGGAATGTTTCCCTCTCTCTCTCTCTCTCTCTCTCTTTCTCTCTCTCTCTCTCTCTCTCTATATATATATATATATATATATATATATATATATAACAGAGGGAAACATTCCACGTGGAAAAAATATATCTAAAAAGAAAGATGATGAGACTTACCAAACAAAAGCGCTGGCAGGTCGATAGACACACAAACAAACACAAATATACACACAAAATTCAAGCTTTCGCAACAAACTGTTGCCTCATCAGGAAAGAGGGAAGGAGAGGGAAAGACGAAAGGATGTGGGTTTTAAGGGAGAGGGTAAGGAGTCATTCCAATCCCGGGAGCGGAAAGACTTACCTTAGGGGGAAAAAAGGACAGGTATACACTCGCACACACACACATATCCATCCACACATACAGACACAAGCAGACATATTTGTCTGCAGACATATTTGTCTGCTTGTGTCTGTATGTGTGGATGGATATGTGTGTGTGTGCGAGTGTATACCTGTCCTTTTTTCCCCCTAAGGTAAGTCTTTCCGCTCCCGGGATTGGAATGACTCCTTACCCTCTCCCTTAAAACCCACATCCTTTCGTCTTTCCCTCTCCTTCCCTCTTTCCTGATGAGGCAACAGTTTGTTGCGAAAGCTTGAATTTTGTGTGTATATTTGTGTTTGTTTGTGTGTCTATCGACCTGCCAGCGCTTTTGTTTGGTAAGTCTCATCATCTTTCTTTTTAGATATATATAATAGAGGGAAACATTCCACGTAGGAAAAATATATCTAAAAACAAAGATGATGTGACTTACCAAATGAAAGTGCTGGCAGGTCGACAGACACACAAACATACACACAAAATTCAAGCTTTTGCAACAAACAGTTGCCTCATCAGGAAAGAGGGAAGGAGAGGGAAAGACGAAAGGATGTGGGTTTTAAGGGAGAAGGTAAGGAGTCATTCCAATCCCGGGAGCGGAAAGACTTACCTTAGGGGGAAAAAAGGACGGGTATACACTCGCACACACACACATATCCATCCACACATATACAGACACAAGCAGACATCTCACAAGCAGACATATTTAAAGACAAAGAGTTTGGGCAGATATGTCAGTCGAGGCAGAAGTGCAGAGGCAAAGATGTTGTTGAATGACAGGTTAGGTATGAGCGGCGGCAACTTGAAATTAGCGGAGATTGAGGCCTGGTGGATAACGAGAAGAGAGGATATATTGAAGAGCAAGTTCCCATCTCCGGAGCTCGGATAGGTTGGTGTTAGTGGGAAGTATCCAGATTACCCGGACGGTGTAACACTGCGCCAAGATGTGCTGGCCGTGCACCAAGGCATGTTTAGCCACAGGGTGATCCTCATTACCAACAAACACTGTCTGCCTGTGTCCATTCATGCGAATGGACAGTTTGTTGCTGGTCATTCCCACATAGAATGCATCACAGTGTAGGCAGGTCAGTTGGCAGATCACGTGGGTGCTTTCACACGTGGCTCTGCCTTTGATCGTGTACACCTTCCGGGTTACAGGACTGGAGTAGGTGGTGGTGGGAGGGTGCATGGGACAGGTTTTACACCGGGGGCGGTTACAAGGGTAGGAGCCAGAGGGTAGGGAAGGTGGTTTGGGGATTTCATAGGGATGAACTAAGAGGTTACGAAGGTTAGGTGGATGGCGGAAAGACACTATTGGTGGAGTGGGGAGGATTTCATGAAGGATGGATCTCATTTCAGGGCAGGATTTGAGGAAGTCGTATCCCTGCTGGAGAGCCACATTCAGAATCTGATCCAGTCCCGGAAAGTATCCTGTCACAAGTGGGGCACTTTTGTGGTTCTTCTGTGGGAGGTTCTGGGTTTGAGAGGATGAGGAAGTGGCTCTGGTTATTTGCTTCTGTACCAGGTCGGGAGGGTAGTTGCGGGATGCGAAAGCTGTTGTCAGGTTGTTGGTGTAATGCTTCAGGGATTCCGGACTGGAGCAGATTCGTTTGCCACGAAGATCTAGGCTGTAGGGAAGGGACCGTTTGATGTGGAATGGGTGGCAGCTGTCATAATGGAGGTACTGTTGCTTGTTGGTGGGTTTGATGTGGACGGATGTGTGAAGCTGGCCATTGGACAGGTGGAGGTCAACATCAAGGAAAGTGGCATGGGATTTGGAGTAGGACCAGGTGAATCTGATGGAACCAAAGGAGTTGAGGTTGGAGAGGAAATTCTGGAGTTCTTCTTCACTGTGAGTCCAGATCATGAAGATGTCATCAATAAATCTGTACCAAACTTTTGGGTTGGCAGGCCTGGGTAACCAAGAAGGCTTCCTCTAAGCGACCCATGAATAGGTTGGCGTACGAAGGGGCCATCCTGGTACCCATGGCTGTTCCCTTTAATTGTTGGTATGTCTGGTCTTCAAAAGTGAAGAAGTTGTGGGTCAGGATGAAGCTGGCTAAGGTAATGAGGAAAGAGGTTTTAGGTAGGGTGGCAGGTGATCGGCGTGAAAGGAAGTGCTCCATTGCAGCGAGACCCTGGACGTGCGGGATATTTGTGTATAAGGAAGTGGCATCAATGGTTACAAGGATGGTTTCTGGGGGTAACGGATTGGGTAAGGATTCCAGGCGTTCGAGAAAGTGGTTGGTGTCTTTGATGAAGGATGGGAGACTGCATGTAATGGGTTGAAGGTGTTGATCTACGTAGGCAGAGATACGTTCTGTGGGGGCTTGGTAACCAGCTACAATGGGGCGGCCGGGATGATTGGGTTTGTGAATTTTAGGAAGAAGGTAGAAGGTAGGGGTGCGGGGTGTCGGTGGGGTCAGGAGGTTGATGGAGTCAGGTGAAAGGTTTTGTAGGGGGCCTAAGGTTCTGAGGATTCCTTGAAGCTCCGCCTGGACATCAGGAATGGGATTACCTTGGCAAACTTTGTATGTGGTGTTGTCTGAAAGCTGACGCAGTCCCTCAGCCACATACTCCCGACGATCAAGTACCACAGTCGTGGAACCCTTGTCCGCCGGAAGAATGACGATGGACCGGTCAGCCTTCAGATCACGGATAGCCTGGGCTTCAGCAGTGGTGATGTTGTGAGTAGGATTAAGGTTTTTTAAGAAGGATTGAGAGGCAAGGCTGGAAGTCAGAAATTCCTGGAAGGTTTGGAGAGGGTGATTTTGAGGAAGAGGAGGTGGGTCCCGCTGTGACGGAGGACGGAACTGTTCCAGGCAGGGTTCAATTTGGATAGTGTCTTGGGGAGTTGGATCATTAGGAGTAGGATTAGGATCATTTTTCTTCGTGGCAAAGTGATACTTCCAGCAGAGAGTACGAGTGTAGGACAGTAAATCTTTGATGAGGGCTGTTTGGTTGAATCTGGGAGTGGGGCTGAAGGTGAGGCCTTTGGATAGGACAGAGGTTTCGGATTGGGAGAGAGGTTTGGAGGAAAGGTTAACTACTGAATTAGGGTGTTGTGGTACCAGATTGTATTGATTGGAATTTTGAGGTTTTGGAGGGAGTGGAGCTGGAAGTGGGAGATTGAGTAGATGGGAGAGACTGGGTTTGTGCGCAATGAGAGGTGGTTGAGGTTTGCTGGAAAGGTTGTGAAGGGTGAGTGAGTTGCCTTTCCGGAGGTGGGAAACCAGGAGATTGGATAGTTTTTTGAGGTGAAGGGTGGCATGCTGCTCTAATTTGCGGTTGGCCTGTAGGAGGATGCTCTGAATAGCCGGTGTGGATGTGGGAGAGGAAAGATTGAGGACTTTTATTAAGGATAGGAGTTGACGGGTGTGTTCATTGGCTGAGTTGATGTGTAGGTGAAGGATTAGGTGGGTGAGGGCAATGGATTGTTCAGTTTGGAACTGGTATAGGGACTGATGGAAAGTAGGGTTGCAGCCAGAGATGGGAACTTTAAGTGTGAGGCCTTTGGGGGTTATGCCAAATGTCAGACAAGCCTGGGAAAATAAAATATGCGAGCGTAATCTGGCTAGGGTGAAGGCATGTTTGCGGAGGGAGTGTAAATAAAACTTAATGGGGTTGTTGTGGGGGTGTTGTGAGGGTGACATGGTATTGAAGGTGGAAAGTTTAACATGAGGTTGAAATGAAAATGAAAGATAAAAATATATGGGGAGAGATAAAGGTGAACAAGAAAGCAACTGGAGACCTGGTATGAAAAAAGGCGAAAAAGTGTTGGTTGAGTTGATCCTGTGGTGAACTTGGGTTGGTAGACAGCAATGTGCATAAAGGTTAGGTGGTTGTGTTGCCGCTAAAACACGTTAAAGGACGGAGAAATTCGGGAAAATTTCGAAAAAACGTATTAAAATGAGTGGTGTTGTGGTGAAAGATTACGAAAATGGGGCTAAAAATTGTCTGACGAAGAAATAATGACGTTAAAACCTGTGGGGAGCGGCTAAAATGATCAGTGATGTGCGAAAAACGGAAGTGGAAATAAAGTGAAAGTTATTAGAACTGGCCAAAATGGTTGTTTAATACGTGAAAGCAGCTGTTATTGAACTAGGCCTACACTGTGATGCATTCTATGTGGGAATGACCAGCAACAAACTGTCCATTCGCATGAATGGACACAGGCAGACAGTGTTTGTTGGTAATGAGGATCACCCTGTGGCTAAACATGCCTTGGTGCACGGCCAGCACATCTTGGCACAGTGTTACACCGTCCGGGTAATCTGGATACTTCCCACTAACACCAACCTATCCGAGCTCCGGAGATGGGAACTTGCTCTTCAATATATCCTCTCTTCTCGTTATCCACCAGGCCTCAATCTCCGCTAATTTCAAGTTGCCGCCGCTCATACCTCACCTGTCATTCAACAACATCTTTGCCTCTGCACTTCTGCCTCGACTGACGTATCTGCCCAAACTCTTTGTCTTTAAATATGTCTGCTTGTGAGATGTCTGCTTGTGTCTATATATGTGTGGATGGATATGTGTGTGTGTGCGAGTGTATACCCGTCCTTTTTTCCCCCTAAGGTAAGTCTTTCCGCTCCCGGGATTGGAATGACTCCTTACCTTCTCCCTTAAAACCCACATCCTTTCGTCTTTCCCTCTCCTTCCCTCTTTCCTGATGAGGCAACTGTTTGTTGCGAAAGCTTGAATTTTGTGTGTATGTTTGTGTTCATTTGTGTGTCTGTCGACCTGCCAGCACTTTCATTTGGTAAGTCACATCATCTTTGTTTTTAGATATTTCAAGCTTTCGCAACGAACTGTTGCCTCATCAGGAAAGAGGGAAGGAGAGGGAAAGACGAAAGGATGTGGGTTTTAAGGGAGAGGGTAAGGAGTCATTCCAATCCCGGGAGCGGAAAGACGTACCTTAGGGGGAAAAAAGGATGGGTATACACTCGCGCACACACACACATATCCATCCACACATATACAGACACAAGCAGACATATGTCTGCTTGAATTTTGTGTGTATGTTTGTGTTTGTTTGTGTGTCTATCGACGTGCCAGCGCTTTCGTTTGGTAAGAGATATATATATTCTATGGCTTCGTTATATTGCTGGGTCATTAGAAGTCCTTTCCAGTTCATTATGCAGCCAAAGGATGCTTCTTGTTCTTGAAAAAATTACACTTTTTTATGTTCACACTTTTGTATGTTGTTGTCTGGAACAGAACACTTAAGTCCACAAGATATTGTTCTTCTGTAGCACCACTTACTAATATATTGTCCAGATCACTGACTGTGTTCAGAACATTTTCAATCAGCTGCTCCAAAATCATTCGAAATTGCTGGTGCACTAACAATTCTGAAAGGCAAACTGCTGTATCTGTATATTCGTAATCGAGTGGTGGTGACCATGCACTGGTGGGATTGCTTGTCTATTGGCAATTGTAAACGTGCTTCGGATAGATCAATTTTAGAGGAGTACTGATAGTCGTGAGGTCTTTTGGCCTTGGATTTAGGTATACATCAACTTCTGCTTGGCACTTATAGTTGATTTGAAGGCATCATAGACACGTAGCGAGCCACTGGTTTTTTTTGTAACACTACCAGTGGTATTGCCCATTAACTGGATACGACAATGTGTGGATGTATTGCTAAGCCAGGCAATCTAATTTGGAGTTGAGGTCATCTCTTAATGCTGCTGGCATTAGTCTATCTCTGAAGAAGTCCCCCAGGGGAGAGATTTATGAGGGAGGGGAGCAGGTCAGAAGAAAGCAGGATACAGTCAGACTAACCAAAAATTTTATGTTCTTCTTACGATTAGCAAATACATTTTTTGTACAGTTGGCAGCATAGGCTTTGCCTGATGCATCACCAGGTTACTGCTGACGACACGCATTCTTCAGTCTACTCTTTGCATTCTCAACTCAGTGTTATGTCTGTTGTACTCTGCAGAAGTAAGTATTATTTTCGTTGGTTTGGTATGTTGTGGAGATGTCTGGTAAAAGAAGATTGTATAATGAAGAATATATTAAGTATGGATCACTGGGGTAACCCACACTTACTGCATCAGTTGTACCGGTAGCTCATTGTCCGTCAAAGTTAAGCGGGATGCTAGGTGCCAGCGCATAACATGTTGTTCAATCAGCCCGTGCTGGCAACCAGGAGCCAAGCTAGGACACCAGAAGCCGGCACCTACAGACAGTGTCGACAGCTGTGCGTCCAGAGTGGTGCATGCAGCTGCCATCCAGCTCCACCATGTGGAAATATCTATTCCCCCCCCCCCCCCACTGTTTGTCTAACTGGTACCAACTTGGCAATGTACAAGAATGATGTATTGAACATGTTTGTGTTTTCAGTATTAAGTGATTGTAGTTTTACTGGCATAGGGCCAAGCTGGACATGGTGTTGAGGGTCTGTTAATAAGGCCTCAACCTTTGCCGGCCAATCTGCCTCCATTCCCCACCTACAATGCCACCACCAAAGAGTGAGACTCATGTGAAAAATGTCTAGGGCAACACTTTACAGCCTTTTAGCTAATAGACCAAACTCCATTAAAGCTTGTGACGGAGCAAGCTGGGATCTTTCTACTTCCTCTCTTGTTTTGCCATCTGACTCCTTAAATTCATTTTATTTTCATTTTTGCCTAATTACCACTAACATACATGAGTATAATCTGCATTTCCATAAAAGAGAAAGTTTGGCCATCAGTCTTAAGGAATATAACACCAGGTTTAGTTTTGTGTATGTAATTAATTTCCTAATTTATTTCGACTATTCCTAGTTAACCCTCAAGCAGGCACGCTGATTTTCGTAACACGAGTGGGCGTGTGGCACACTTTGTACACATATAGTCAAAAGCAGTCATTATGCTACCAAGGGAAACAAAAAAAAATGGTTCAAATGGCTCTGAGCACAACGGGACTTAACTTCTGAGGTCATCAGTCCCCTAGAACTTAGAACAACTTAAACCTAACTAACCTAAGGACATCACACACATCCATGCCCCCGAGGGAAACATGTATGAGCTAAATCACAGTTTAATTTTAGTTTATTTAAACAACAATACAAGGAACTTATACTAAATCAGTAATTTACTATTTGTTTAAACAAGTAAGAAACTTTCATATCATTCTATTGCTGCAGCTGACATAACAATCTATTCCAACACTTTTTTAAGCACATACTGAATAAAAACACTTTTTCATTGCAATATAAAAGGACAAAGGCTTTATGTATTGAAGAAGTATCAGTTATCACAAAGTTTCTTCTATCTACACAATTAATTGTCTTGTGCATTTTTGGGAAATGTTTTACACTTCTCACATGTATACACTGTTTCTACATGTCCTTTGCAAACAAAGCAATAGCATGAGCTACAGCTTACAGTAGTAGATGTGTTTCTTGCTCATCCACACATCACACAGTGACCTCTTTTCATGCTGGTAGACACCTCAGTTCTTTCAGCATATTGATCTTTCTATTTCATGAGGAAAACTGCAATGCCGGCAGGAAGTGAAGGACCATTACCTCTTTCCACTAGTTGAGGCTTCATAAGAGACAGTGCTAAATCTTTAAAGAAAATTCTTCTCGTCTTTTTTGGATTTGTCTCATTTGCATGTAAGATTATTTGAGCATTGATTCCTGCTATATCCATTAGAGCATAGAACACAACCAATGGCAATCTTCTTGTCACATGTGCAACGGAATATGCACCTCCCCATTGGTAGACTGTGTCGACTCCTCCCTTTGTTATATTGTAATCCAAAATTATATCTGGTTTACCTGTAACTTCATCAATGGTTCCAAAATCATGCATAGTTGAAAGGAATAGAACTGCCTTGTTTTGTTTCAGCAAATACGAAACTAGTGTCATATCATTCTGAAAACCAAATAAAGAGGAGTCGATAGCCCTACATTTCCCAGGTAAAAACTTCTTGTGGGATCTCGCGTTTGTTTTCCCTCTATGTGCCAATGCATGTTAGAAGCTTTTTCAAAACGGAATAGGCTAAGGTATAGCTAGTGTACCAATTATCCATTATAACGTTTCTTCCAAAGCATTCAGCGTGAGTAACTAGCCTTCCTACAATTTCACAGGGAGAATTAGGAACATCGTATGGTCCTTTATGTTGTTTTCCACAACACACTTCAATATTACTAGTGAAGAATGCTTTAGCTACCGCTAAAACAAAATTCTTTATGCTGTGCTTCACTTGTTTTTTCGGGATATACTGAACAAAAGAACAGCGACCCTGGAAAGCTTGCAACTTTTCATCTGCTGTCACAAATTGTCCTATAAGCATTCCTGCACCTCACCACAAAGGCATCTGATACTTGCCTTATTGCAGCAAGTTTATCAGTTACTCTTATTTCTTGCCTTGTACTCTTGTTGTCAAAATGGATAGATCATAAAAGGAACAGAAATCTTCTGTAGTTCATCACAGCTCTCGTAATGTCCACATCTGCTGCCACAGTTCCATGACATTTGTGTGGTTGGCTTTCTCAGTCCCAATGAGATACAGCAATCCCAATAATGCCATTATTTCACACATTCTAGTTCCCTTAGCATTCCTTTCTCTGGTAAATTGTACACATTGTTTCTTAGATTGAATGTATATGTTTGTGTATTTTACAATTTCATCAATCATTTCCAGGCTAAGTATTGTCCATAAAGCCTCCGTTTCACTTGTGACTCCTCTGGCAACACGTGTAGTTTCAGGGAATATTTTCACAATATTCTGTCTTTTTGTTTTCGAAGTCACATTAGGACATATTTTATTCCATTTACAAGTTTAGTCCCTCCCAATAAAAATACCACCTTTGGAGAGGGGCTCTTCACTCATCATCTGAATCGTGGACTTGAACAGAATCTGAATCGTGGTCACTTCATGTCATAAATTCCTCTTCTTCTTGAGAATCATCATCATTTTCGTTGTCTGGCACCGTACAGAGTTGAACTCTGGATCCTCGTTGAGTAAACAATCAAGTTTGTTGTCTGTCAGCTTTGATCTCACTATGCACAGTGATATAACCACTTGTTATGTGTTACGTTTTAATTTAATTTACTGTAGCTCAAGTGAACCTATGGCAACACAACTTCTCACTATGCTAGCTTAAACAATAATGCAGGAATAGGTAGGAGCTTGCTATTGTAAAACAATAATGGAACTGTGCACTACAATGTTATTTGCAGTTGGTGCATTTTATACCACAGGTGCGCCCGCTCGAGGGTTGATATCTTTTGTTATAAAATGAAATCAATATTTGTTTTATGACTTTGATTCTATTGTTGACTTTGCAAACAAATATAAATTCTGTAATAATTATAAATATTTTGAAGAAGAACTACTAGGATTCTTAAAGTATTTATTTGGCTCTATTTGAAAACATATTAGCAAAACCAGCCCCTAATTAATTCCAAAATAATTACCAGGTTTGTCAAAAGTATTGTTTGTATAACTATATCTGTTAATTTCATTATTTAAACAAATAATTTGTGGTAGCTGAAACTGTTAAAAAGAAGGAATTTTTCAATGTATTCAGTTAATTGAATGAGTTATTTTTTAATTGTAATTTCTGTATCTTAAACAACGAACAATGTATAGTTTCAGTGCCTATTACTGTGAGGTTATATAAAGGCCCGATTTTTGGTCCCGAGACAGTCAGTCCACCGACGATTTTCAGAGGGAAATTATGTACTGTTTCAAGTAACAACAATGCATCAACTTAAGAGTGGAATTAGTGTAACACAAATAGGCCTTGCTGTGGGTTAAAACAATGACAGTGTCTGTTCAATTTATTAGAGAAATAGTGTCACATGTTCCTTAAAATCCTGCAGGAACTGTGAACTGTGTGGTTAGGATTTTACTGCTCACGGATGTTCAACAGCAAATTATTGTAGCAGTATGCTGATGTTTGCCTGCAACCTATTAATGAGGCTCAACATTTACCAGTAGTGAACTGGCCATATAATTGTGTAATATTGGGGGGTAGTGAACAGTGAAAGTAAAGAAGTGTGAAATGCATCTTTGCAACTGTCGGCTACATCATTTACAGTACTCAGTGTTGAACTTCCAGCCCCCATTTTTCAGCAAGTATAACAATGCAATACGTTGAAATCGAGGACTATCAACGCAGAAATAAAGCAGATGCATGTCACAAGCTCTTTCTCTGTTGTGAATCTCCCCACAAATGAATCACATGTTTGGGAAGTTAGCACGCTTTTGGAGCCTGTATTTCTGTCATTTGATTAAATATGTTGTTTCCTGATTCCTATCCAACAAGTATACCCACGTGATTTCCGAAAGAGTGAAGTTTTATCAGTGCAGAAATCAACCCCATAAATCTTATCACACTTGGGCTGTGGAAATGCTGGAGTTAAGTTGTAAGTGTCACTTTGTTATCACTAAATACAGTAACCTTATGTAGATACTATGGCTAGACATGCTACTATATGGGTAATCTCAAATAAGGAGCTTTGACTAAGTGCATAGCGAATAGAGGATCCTCAGTCATAAGAAGTACTCAAGATTGCAAAGGCACTTGAAGTTTCTCATGCCATTAGCAATCAATTAGTTTCCTGGGCTGATATAGCCACAGTCAATTCAGACAGCAACAGGGAGATGCAGCCTAGCATGGCCTTGGAAGTGAAGGTCACGGTGGTGCAGTGTATTCCACACAGACACAGCCACCGCAGAAAACTTCCCACAAGTCCCTGCCCTCTTGCCCAGCCTGTTTTGTTCAACACAACCAATCAGCCCACCTGCAGATTGGGCATCATGCCATATATGCCATAAGAATGGTTATATTGCAATTGTAAGAACTGCTCGGTGTGCTTCAGTGGCGCCATTCACATCTCAACCCCTGGACATTAATATTATTGGTAAAAGTTTTTTTCCAAGTAAAACAAAACACTCCTAATCTCTCAACATGAGACAATCTGATTAATGTAGTCAGTGATGCTTGTGGAGGTACTGCAACTGTTTCTAATAAACTGTTCGGTGATATGTGTAGTGATGGGACTCTCTCAAGCCTTCAGGTGGATACAGGTACAGCAGCCTCACTACTGAATTCTAATACTTACCTAAGCCCTAATTCCCCTCAGCTGTCAACTACTTTATGTCATGTTGTTAGTTACAATAGACAGCACATTCTGCTTCTTGGCCAGTTTACTGCAGAAATGATGTAAAAACCAGTGGTTTAGCTAGTTACTTTTCTAGTAATGGACAGTGCGATTGCAGAAAATTTGTTTGGTTTGGGAGCTTTCCAGGCTTTTGGATTCACAGTCTCAGATTACATTCATTTAGTGTCAGATCTTGCACCCTGTCAAGAGTTGGGTGATTTATGCAATGAATATTTGTCCTTTATTGCCCAGCCTCAGCAAAGCTACTGACCATGTAGCACACCTTACTTTCAAATCTAAGGTGCAACCCTGTTTTTTTCCTGCCAGACCTGTACCACTTTCACTTTACACTTAATTGAAGGAGGAATTATACATATTGACAGCTTGAGGCATCATGGAACCCATTTCGTCCAGTCAATGGGCTACACCTTACGTCGTTATCAAGAAGCCGGCGGGCAAACTGTCTTTGTGGTGACTTTAAGGCAACAGTCATTTTACAGTCTGTGGTTGATATATATCCCATTCCTTGTCCAGATGAAGTTATAATGAAGCTGGTAGGCCGACAATATTTTACAAGGCTCGATTTTTGGAAGTATATTTATAGGGTGACAATTATTGAACTATATGAAATAAAATCATCATAACTTCTGAACGGTTTGCTTTAGGATGTTCAGAATGCATGGTTGGCCATGGGACATCGTGGGAATTAGTATGATTTGGTTTAGCGACAAAGCCCACTTTCATTTGAATGGATTCATCAATAAGCAAAATTGGTGCATTTGGGGGACTGAGAACCCGCATTTCATGATCGAGAAGTCTCTTCACCCTCAGCAGGTGACTGTGTGGTGTGCAAAGTCCAGTCATTGGATAATCAATGTGATATACCTTGATGGCATGGTGACTGAACAGTACTTAAAGGTTTTAGACAATGATTTCATCCTCATTATCCAAAGCGACCCTGATTTTGACAAGATGTGGTTCATGTAAAATGGAGCTCAAACACATCAAAGCAGGAGAGTATTCGATGTCCTGGAGGAGCACTATGGGGACCACATTCTGGACCTGGGGTACCCAGACGCCACTGGCAAGGACTTCGTTGGCCACCATATTCTCTAGATCTGAACACATGTGACTCCTTTACGTGGGGCTATATTAAAGCCAAGGTGTACAGCAATAGCCCCAAAACCATTGCTGAGCTGGAAACAGCCATTCAGGAGGTCATCGATATTCTGACTTTTCAGCGGGTCATGCAGAATTTCACTATTTGTTTGCATGACATCATCACCAATGATGGCAGGCGTATCAAACATGCCGTAACCTAAATCCAAATATCTGTAGTGACATTTACGTGTTGAATAAAGTGTGTGCATGCCACAGGATTTGTGCTTTTTTACATATAGTTCAATAATTGTCACCGTGTACAAATGCCACTTGATGAAGAATAACGCCAGCTTCTTGCTGTGAATACACTGTATGGGCTCTACAAGTACAACCATTTGGTTTTTAGCACTGGAAGCACACCTGCCATTTTTCACCATTATTCAGTGTATTCAATGTTGTATCAATTACCTTAACAACATTGTCACTACCATTCTCACTGCCAAGGACCATTTTTACAACCTTCAACTTTCGTTTCAGGCCTCTTGTGATGCAGGTCTTAAGTGTAATTTGGAAAAGTCACCTTTCTGCCAAACCATCTGTCATATACTTGGGACACAATATCTCTTAGGATTCAGCCAACTGACAGCCACATAGCAACATTGCAGATCTCACACGCCACTCAAATGTGAAGGAGCTTCCAAGCATTCTCAGGCAAAGTCGCATATTACTGCAGGTTCCTCCCACAGGCAGTTCGGTTTCCTATCCTCCTTATCAGCTGCTTAAAAAACTTGTGACAGTTGAGTGGGTCCCTGCCTGGACCTTTTGCATTAAAGAAATTGAAAGATGATTGGTGTTCCACCCTGTGCTTGGCCACCTATCAGCCAGGGCTCCACCTTGTGGTTGCAACGAATGCTTCACAATTTTGCGTGGGAGCTGTGTTGTCTCATCTTCATGCTGATGGTTCAAAGCAGCCCACTGCTTTTGCATCGAAGACACTGAATGATGTGCAGAAGAATTACTCTCAAACAGAGAAGGAGGCTCTTGCTATTATTAATGCTGTCAAGAAGTTTTTTGTGTTTCTATGTGGCATTAAGTTTCATCTGGTGACTGATCACACACCATTAGTGACCCTTTTTGGTTCCACAACCCACTTGCCTGACTAGACAGTCCATAGACTGCAACAGTGGGCCCTGTCTCTTAACACTTGGGAGACTAAGCATAAGCACAGGTCAGGCCACAACTCTGTGTTAAAAAGACCGCATCTGAGTGCAAATCAAGCCACAATTTTCTTGACTGGACTCATTTCATATGAGAACAATGTTTGAACATTTTGCTAACCGTCCCTTGACTGATGCTGCCTTCTGTTGTCAATTTATAGAATTATAATGGAAGAAACATTAGCAAATGTAGCAGCTGCTCTCAAGAATAATTGAGCCAAAAATTTCGTGCATGTACTCATTAGGTTTCATAGTTTGCTATAATTCTGCTACAAATATGCCACATTTATCATGTGAGCAAGAAATTATGGTGGCTTACGTGGAAGTAATTATACAACAACTCACCTCGCACTTTTTTATTGGGAGGCTAATTATATTTTCTCCCATCATTATTTTAGAATTTATAATCTGTTAAAGAACTAAATATGAAAAATAAATCTCTTTTAGTATGTATTACTCTTGAAGATAAATCAGTTACATGTGTGCCAGTAATGCTTTAAATAATGGCATAAATGGCTAATTCTCCTAGGCCCAATATTCTTCTAAGTGGATAGTCTCCAAGGTGCTAAGAGATGCAATTATGATACTCATTTCTGGCCTAAATCTCAAAATTCAAATGCAGTTGCCTGACCTAATTTGCAGCTTTACTGTATGGTTCAATGATAATGGTGTCCTCTTGGGTAAAGTATTCCGGAGGTAAAATAGTCCCCCATTCGGATCTCCGGGCGGGGACTACTCAAGAGGACGTCGTTATCAGGAGAAAGGAAACTGGCGTTCTACGGATCAGAGAGTGAAATGTCAGATCCCTTAATCGAGCAGGTGGGGTAGAAAATTTAAAAAGGGAAATGGATAGGTTAAAGTTAGATATAGTGGGAATTAGTGAAGTTAGGTGGCAGGAGGAACAAGACTTTTGGTCAGGTGAATACAGGGTTATAAATACAAAATCAAATAGGGGTAATGCAGGAGTAGGTTTAATAATGAATAAAAAAATAGGAGTGCAGGTAAGCTACTACAAACAGCATAGTGAACACATTATGTGGCCAAGACAGACATGAAGCCCATGCCTACTACAGTAGTGCAAGTTTATATGCCAACTAACTCTGCAGATGATGAAGATATTGATGAAATGTATGATGAGATAAAAGAAATTATTCAGGTAGTGAAGGGAGACAAAAATTTAATAGTCATGGGTGACTGGAATTCAAGAGTAGGAAAAGGGAAAGAACGAAACATAGTAGGTGAATATGGATTGGGGGTAAGAAATGAAAGAGGAAGCCGTCTGGTAGAATTCTGCACAGAGCATAACTTAATCATAGCTAACACTTGGTTCAAGAATCATAAAAGAAGGTTGTATACATGGAAGAAACCTGGAGATACAAAAAGGTATCAGATAGATTATATAATGGTAAGACAGAGATTTAGGAACCAGGTTTTAAATTGTAAGACATTTCCAGGGGCAGATGTGGACTCTGACCACAATCTATTGGTTATGAACTGTAGATTAAAACTGAAGAAACCGCAAAAAGGTGGGAATTTAAGGAGATGGGACCTGGATAAACTGACTAAACTAGAGATTGTACAGAGTTTCAGAGAGAGCATAAGGGAACACTTGACAGGAATGGGGGAAAGAAATACAGTAAAAGAAGAATGGGTAGCTCTGAGGGATGAAGTAGTGAAGGCAGCAGAGGATGAAGTAGGTAAAAATACGAGGGCTAGTAGAAATCCTTGGGTAACAGAAGAAATATTGAATTTAACTGATGAAAGGAGAAAATATAAAAATGCAGTGAATGAAGCAGGCAAAAAGGAATACAAATGTCTCAAAAATGAGATTGACAGGAAGTGCAAAATGGCTAAGCAGGGATGGCTAGAGGACAAATGTAAGGATGTAGAGGCTTATCTCACTAAGGGTAAGATACATACTGCCTACAGGAAAATTAAATAGACCTTGGGAGAAAAGAGAACCACTTGTATGAATATCAAGAGCTCAGATGGAAACCCAGCTCTAAGCAAAGAAGGGAAAGCAGAAAGGTGGAAGGAGTATATAGAGGGTCTATACAAGGGTGATGTACTTGAGGACAATATTATGGAAATGGAAGAGGATGTAGATTAAGATGAAATGGGAGATACAATACTGCATGAAGAGTTTGACAGAGCACTGAAAGATCTGAGTCGAAACAAGGCCCCGGGAGTAGACAACATTCCATTAGAACTACTGACGACTTTGGGACAGCCAGTCCTGACATAACTCTACCATCTGGTGAGCAAGATGTGTGAGACAGGTGAAATACCCTCAGACTTCAAGAAGAATATTATAATTCCAATCCCAAAGAAAGCAGGTGTTGACAGATGTGAAAATTACCGAACTATCAGTTTAATAAGTCACAGCTGCAAAATACTAACGCGAAATCTTTACAGACGAATGGAAAAACTGGTAGAAGCTGACCTCGGGGAAGACCAGTTTGGATTCCGTAGAAATATTGGAACACGTGAGGCAATACTGACCTTATGACTTATCTTAGAATAAAGATTAAGGAAAGGCAAATCTACATTTCTAGCATTTGTAGACTTAGAGAAAGCTTTTGACAATGTTGACTGAAATACTCTCTTTCAAATTATGAAGGTGGCAGGGGTAAAATAAAGGGAGCGAAAGGCTATTTACAATTTGTACAGAAAACAGATGGCAGTTATAAGAGTCGAGGGGCATGAAAAGGAAGCAGTGATTGGGAAGGGAGTGAGATAGGGTTGTAGCCTCTCCCCGATGTTATTCAATCTGTATACTGAGCAAGCAGTAAAGGAAACAAAAGAAAAATTTGGAGTAGGTATTAAAATCCATGGAGAAGAAATAAAAACTTTGAGGTTCGCCGATGACATTGTAATTCTGTCAGAGACAGCAAAGGTCCTGGAAGAGCAGCTGAACGGAACGGACAGTGTCTTGAAAGGAGGATCTAAGATGAACATCAACAAAAGCAAAACGAGGATAATGGAATGTAGTCGAATTAAATCGGGTGATGCTGCGGGAATTAGATTAGGAAATGAGACACTTAAAGTAGTAAAGGAGTTTTGCTATTTGGGGAGCAAAATAACTGATGATGGTTGATGGAGAGAGGATATAAAATGTTAACTGGCAATGGCAAGGAAGGCATTTCTGAAGAAGAGAAATTTGTTAACATTGAGTATAGATTTAATTGTCAGGAAGTCTTTTCTAAAAGTATTTGTCTGGAGTGTAGCTATGTATGGAAGTGAAACGTGGACAATAAATAGTTTAGACAAAAAGAGAATAGAAGCTTTCGAGATGTGGTGCTAGAGAAGAATGCTGAAGATTAGATGGGTAGATCACATAACTAATGAGGAGGTATTGAATATAATTGGGGAGAAGAGGAGTTTGTGGCACAATTTGACAAGAAGAAGGGACCAGTTGGTAGGACATGTTCTGAGGCATAAAGGGATCACAAATTTAGCATTGGAGGGCAGCGTGGAGGGTAAAAATCATAGAGGGAGACCAAGAGATGAATACACTAAGCAGGTTCAGAAGGATGTAGGTTGCAGTAAGTACTGGGATATGAAGAAGCTTGCACAGGATAGAGTAGCATGGAGAGCTGCATCAAACCAGTCTCAGGACTGAAGACCACAACAACAACTACGACCCTAATTTTGATAAAGGTACGGTACTTTTTTTTAACTTAATGACAAAGTTTGGTGGACAGTGGATGAATTTTCTATTAACAGTTCTCACATCACTCAAGCCATCACTGCTGACACTGTTCTTTGTCAAGTGTGACGATATGTTCAATAAGAGTTGCCCAGGCACCCTCCAGCTCATGTACTAGATTGTATCCACATTTTCTTTTTTATCAAGACACAGACTCATGATGGTGTTCTTTTGTTATCCACAGAAAATGGTGTTCCACAAGTTCTAGCAGCTCTTCAATGTGACATTCTTCACCTTATGCATCATGATCATTGAGGAGTCTCATGCTTGCTGCCATGTCTGCTGGCCCAGGGTACATCAGGACATTGAACATTTAATTACTGCTTGATCTAAATGTGCAGGTTATCAGTCCTTGGACCAGAAATGTGATTCTCGATAGCCTGAGCTGTCACAGCTGTGGGAGTGTCCTTGTCAGCATTGCTGGCCCCTCTTTGGATGCTTACTGTTTGGTGGTCATCACCACCTCCTTCAGTTCCCATACATGTACATCATCAACTGTTGTTGCTCCACAATGGAAGCAACAGTGTGGGCTGTCACTTGTACCTTCTTCATCAAAGGTCTGCTCTACACAATGGTAACTGACAAGAGTCATCAATTCCTCTCTCAGATTGCTCATGATTTCTGTGCTCACCATGGTATACACCATACTCATGCATCCCCGTTCCACCCTCAGTTGACCGGGAAGGCAGAACACCTTATCTGCACTTTTAAGACACAGATGAAGAAGTATACTGATGACGCCCTTGCAGACATGGCCTCACACACTTCCCGAGTTGCTATAGGTCTATGACCAACAGTGAAAAGAGCCCAGTGGAACTCCTGCATTCCCACCAGCCATGCACAGTGCTGAATTTACTGTTGCCCTCACCACATCCTCCCAGGGCTCCTGCACGACATCCTGTATAGCTGGACCTCCTTTCTCACCTCCCCCTTGTGGCCCCTCCGCAGATTCTACCCCTTTATGTTACTATTCCTTGTCCACTCTTCTTTGTTCTCATTTCCAGCCTCCACCAGTTCATCAGTATAGCCATAGATAGCAATCACAGGGTCAGCTAGTGCTGGTTTTTCAGGAGCCATCCCCTGCCCCCCACCCTCAATGGCCAGAGGAAATTCCATGTGCAGCCGCCCATGGCAGGGCCCTCACCATCTGGGTAATTTCTGGCACTATTCTCCAATGAAGGCCAACATGGAGCTTTTCATGGCATGGAAGGCATCTGCTGACAGAAGGATATCGCCTTCCTGAACACTGAGCGCTGTCTCAGACAATGAGGGAGGGACAGTGGTGTGTCACTGGATGTGGCACTGTGTTACACGTACCCCAACAGGAGAAGACTGTGATAACCTGTGGTATCACATCAATCATACTGAAATCTCATTGTCCATCAATGTTCAGCAGAAAGTGTGGTGCTGGCCCATCACATGTTGTTCAATCAGCCCAATCCAGAGTACAGAAGCTACTCTCGGCCGCCAAGAGGTGGCACCTTCCGATAGCACTAACAGTTGTGCACAGCCACTGTCCAGTGCCACCATGTGGAAACATCTAATGTTTTTCTATTTAACCCTAGAGCAGAGTTCTCTCACTCTCATTCTGTAATGTTCCCTCCAATAGCTAACTTCACTCCTCTCACAGATCACTATTTGTCTAACAGGGACCAACCTGGCAATATATAAGGACGATGTATTGAATATGTTTGTGCTTTCAGCATGAAGTTACTGTATTTTTATTCGTTTTCTCTCATGAGTGTGTATTTTACTACGTTCATGTATACCGGAAAACACCATGTCCAACTGCCATAGTGTTTTACATACAATAATGTCCTCGGTAAAACTCACTGCAGCCTGTGTGTCTGGAATATTATCTAACAGCAAATCATCCAGTGTTTAAAAATCAACCAAAAAAGTTTTTTGTTGGAAACAGAAATTCTTTAAACTGCATGAAAATGGATCCTACTGGGATCTTCCTGCAGGAAATTGAGCAAGTTATTGACGTTCCATATGAAATTCGTCTCTTAACATCGAAAAAAAGAAATACTCTTACTATTGTGAGACGTCAATCAAACCTTCCATTCTTAAATCAACCAGAATTGTTTTCGAAGAATGTAGTTAGTGAAAAATGGGAAAAATACCTCTTCCAACAAGCAACATAGGCTTGAAGGAATGGCCCTGTATGTGAAAGATCAGCAAGTTAAAATGTCTCCATATTTTGTCTTGCAGCATGACAATTGTATTGATATAGCTGTATACTGTTGATCTGTGGATGAGAAGAAAATAATGGAATAAACAGTCTTTTCTAAAGACTTGGAAACAACATGAAAAGATTCTGGTGTATTTTCTGTCATTAATGGAATTTCTAGTTGAAAAGTGTCTGTCTTGGGATGGAGTTATGGGAATGTATACTGACAGAGCATGAGCCATGTTAGGTTCACTTTCTGGCTTCCTGAGAATTGCCAAAAGAAAAAAATCATAATCTTATTGGCTCTCACTGTATGACCACAGAAAAGACTTATCTTCTAACACATTAACTGAGAAGCTAAACACTGCACGGAAAGTGGTTGTCAGTGCAGTTAATAATATTAAGTCAAGTGCTGTAGATACTCATTTTTTTCTGAGTCCTATGTAATGATATCAATGTGAACAACAGTCTTTAATCTTTCATACACTAGTCTGATGGCTTTCAAAGGGCAATATACTTCGCAGACTGTATGAACTGAAATGTGAGGTCTAATTACTTTTTTTGAGTCAATGAAAAGCTAATCTTCATCATTCATACACTGATGACAGCTCTATTTTTTCCCTAGCATACCTTGCATACTTCTTTGAAACCCTTAATAATCTGAATTTGAAACTATGAGGTAGAAAACATCACAATAATGGATGTCAATGATGCCAAAAGGGCCTTTTTGGAGAAGATAATGCTGTGGTAGCATCACCTGGATTCTCCCATTATGAACTTTTTTGTTATTCCCTCAATTCAATGAACTTTTATATAGGCAATAGTGTGGGGTCAACAAGGGGAGAGTTGTCATCAGGAACAGCTCGAAGAAGAGTTCAAACTATATTTTGCTCACTTGTTTTCAGGCGTCTGTAAGTGCAAATCAGCAAGATCATCCTTCACAACACTTGTGCATGCACTTCCTGATGAAATACAGGGAAATGGAATTGAACTAAAATGTGGTTCAAATGCTGATGAACATTTTCAACAAGTGGGGTTGTAAAAATTTTGAGTCAGTTTCCTTTATATTTATCCAAGAGTGGCAAAGGGAGTCTTATAAGTCCTCATACAGTTCTCATCTACAGTACATACCTACTTGAGACAAAATACCACAGTTGCCTAAACATGAAGAGTGGCCTTAGATGTGCTTTACTTAGTTTAAAACTGAATATTGAGGAGCTGCTTAAATAAAATCAATTTAAACCATCTCATTGATGTTCTGAATTTTCTTGTGACTTTCATCTCATAAAACAAATGTTGGATGTGAAAAGTTTATTCACGTGAAAACAATATCATTAGGTATTTAAGTAAGACATAAAGACGTTCCCATTTCAACTGCCAAGTCCTTTGAAACACTATACTTTTGTATTACTGTCAAACGGGGTGATTTTGGACACCGGGGCAAATTCGGACAGTATGGCTTATTTGCTCTTTGTCAGTTATTTTAAGCACAAGATTGCATTTATCGCTTTCCACAACTTTTATTTTGTGTCAATTGTTTCCCTAGGTGAATAACTGATGAATAGTCTCAGTGTTAAAAATCCATGCATTATCGTAAAGTGGAAACTTTCTATTGTTGCGCCGAGCAGCAAATTATTGTGACCGTAATTGTCGATGCGCTCAGTAGCTAACAGCATTGAGACAACTTCTGTACAAGTTTGTCGAGTTTCTCATGCAAGGTTATAAAATAACAATGGTTTTTAAAAAACTGTGTACTGTGTGGGGTGATTTTGGACAATGCCAAGAACATATAAGAGCAGGAGAGGTGCTACAGTACAGTGTAATTATGACCCAGAACTTTTAGATAAAGCAGTTCGTGATACTCAAGAGTGGTAAATTATCATACAGAAAAGCGCGTCATTTGTATGGTATACCTAAATCAACCCTACAAAATAAAGTGCACATCTGAAAAAAATGGGAGGACAGCCAGGGCTAAATAAAGAAGAAGAAGAAGAAGAAGAAGAAATGTTGAAGCAAGGTATCTTGAGGGCTGCACATTGACAATTTCCCTTCACTAAATTGGATA
The DNA here is from genome assembly GCF_023898315.1 of Schistocerca nitens. Classification (NCBI taxonomy): domain Eukaryota; kingdom Metazoa; phylum Arthropoda; class Insecta; order Orthoptera; family Acrididae; genus Schistocerca; species Schistocerca nitens. The sequence continues at coordinate 226,864,155 of NC_064619.1, forward strand.
TTAGATATTTATTTAAAGGCTACCTTGATAAGTCTGGCCTAAAAGAGAAGAAATTTTGTAATAATTTGCCAGGAGAAGAATGGGTGCATTTATTACTCAAATGACAGTCAGAAGATCTTTCCGTTTGCTTAAGCGAAAATATTAAATGAGCTCGTGCAGAAGTGAACAAAGAGACTGTTAAGATGTTTTTCTCCAATATCAAGGCAAAGCTGGAAAATCTCCCACCTAGCAACATGATCAACTATGATGAAACCAACATGTCAGATGATCCAGGTAAGCAGCAGATAATTACGAAACGAGGGAGTAAGCATGCTGAAAAAGTGATGGACTCATCAAAATCTAGTGTCTCAATAATGATAGCAGCTAGTGCTGATGGTAAACTGCTTCTTGCATACGTCCTTTACAAATCAGAGCATTTGTGAGACACATGGCAAGAAGGTGGACCACAAGGAATCCATTTCAATAGGAACAAAAGTGGATGGTTTGACCTGTCAGTATTTGAAGACTGGTTCTTTACAATCGCTTTGCCCTATTTGAAGAGGAAAAATGGGCCAACAGTCATGATTGGAGACAACTTATCCAGTCACGTCTCTTTACGTGTTATTGAAGAGTGTGAGCGGAACAATATTTCATTCATTCTCCTTCCCCCAATAGCACGCACCTTCTCCAACTACTCGATGTAAGCTTCTTCAGGCCAATGAAACAGCATGGCGAGCTGTATTAACTGAATGGAAGAAACACACTCATGGGACCATTTCCAAGGATGCCTTCCCATCTCTTCTGAAGCAGACACTGACTAAGATTTCAGCAAACTCCAAGGAAAACATAAAGGGTGGATTTTGCACCACGGGCCTAATCCCTTTAGATCCAGATTATGCCTTACGAAAATTGCCTGATAATGAGGAGAGCCAGCAAAGCAATGCAGACGCATGGTCTTCCACTTTTGAAGAAATGCTCAAAGAAATTCTCTATCCTCCAAATAAGCTTGGTAGCTCCCACTGCTGCCGCAGACTAGACGTTCAACCTGGAAAATCAATCACTGGCCGAGATTTTCAAGGAAACGGAAACAGTGCTGAAACAAGTGACAGTGCCTCTAGCAGTAGTGAAAGTGAAAACGACACATCATCCAATGAAGTTTTACTGCTGAAAGAAGAGGCTTTTCTTGTTGCAGAGTACAAATATAAACGTGGAAACAAGGAACAAACAAGGCCGTTGGGAGTCGGGTTGTTTGGGGATGGAGACCAGACAGCGAGGTCATCGGTCTCATCGGATTAACGAAGGACGGGGAAGGAAGTCGGCCATGCCCTTTCAAAGGAACCATCCTGGCATTTGCCTGGAGCGATTTAGGGAAATCACAGAAAACCTAAATCAGGATGGCCGGATGCGGGATTGAACCATCATCCTCCTGAATGCGAGTCCAGTGCGCTAGTCACTGCGCCATCTCGCTCGGTGCAAACAAGGCAGTATGTTGGAGTGGCCACAAATGTTGGTGCTACGGAAATAAGTGTGAAATTCTTGTGCCCACACGAGAACAGTAAAAACATATTTGTGTTTCCTAATGTCCCCAATGAAGACACAATGCAAAAATTGCAAATTTTGAGAATACTTCCCACAGCAGTTGAGAAGAGAGGAATGTTCATTTTTCAAGAATATGTGCTTTAGACTCGAAGACAATCGTTTATTTAAAGTGTTTGCAACTTAACTTAGAATGATGAGTGAGAAAAATTATTTTGACCTGTTAGGTAAATTACTTTGTTTGTTTGTCTGTTTCTAATATTACAGTTAAGAACTGTAAAAAAATTTTAATTAAATTCTTGCATAATAAAAACTTATCTGTAATATATAAAATTCATTGTATCATTCCATATCACTTATTCGTAACAAAGGGCTACCTTAAAACGTGTAAAATGTCAGCAAAATCAAATAAAAAGCATGTAAAATATTTTAAAAAGGCAGTAACTGTCCGAATTCGCCCTCTATATACTGTAACTTCGGACAGAGATTTAAAAAACACATGTGTCCGAAATCACCCCAATCCATGGGGTGACTTCGGGCACTATATTTAACTGCCTCAGATAAATATACCTACACATACACTTTCTGGTTCTGGGATATTTTATTCATTACACATATACCCTACCACTTCCATAACAATCAATTTCATCTAACAATATATACGAAAGTTACAATCAAAATAACGACAAAACTGTCCGAAATCACCCCGTGTGACGGTACTCTGCATTTGATAATCCTTTTTTATTAAAATGTGGATTGCACATTATTGTCAAATAAAGTTCTCCAATAGAGGTAAAAATATTAATAAATAACATAATTAAACACAGAGAGCCACTGCTTTTGCTGAATGTGAGTTACATAATTATTTGCGCACCCTAAGCCTAGTAAATGTCCATCTGAAAATCTGGCGCATAGTGAATCAAGATCATTAAATTCTACAACTGCTGATATAATATTGTTGATGTCTACTAATTTAAAATCAAAAGATGAAAAAGCATCCATCCCAAAAACATTTTGTGCCTGGTGTGCTGACACAGGTAAAAAAGTAATTGGATGGCTGTCTTTGTGCAGAGCCATTACTGTGCATTTACTGCCAAGAAGTCTGTGGTGCTTGCTGTAAGGCTGTAGCCTTTGCAGCATCAGCTGAAGAGACACAGAACCAATATGAGCATAAGTTTCCAGAACCTCAACACCTTCTCCCCCAATCACTTCACCTGGTCCTACTCAACATAGCAAGCCACATTCCTAGCTGTCTACCTCCACCTGAAAGATGGCTACATCAGTAACTCTGTCCATATCAAATATACTAACCACCAGCAATATGTCCACTTCAACAGCTGCCACTCAATCCATACCAAGAAGTTCCTTTCATGCAACCTAGTCACCTGTGGCCATTGCATCTGCAGCAACGAGCGGTACTCACTGGCGCCTTTACAGACTGTAATTATCCTCCCAACCTCGAACAAAAACAAATGTCCTGTTCCTTATCTTTCCAGTCAACCACCACCTCCCAAGGTCTCACCATCCAGCCACAGAGAGACATTCCTAAGACTGAAGCAACTGAATTACATTCCCTGCCAAGATTTCGACTACCTCTCATAATGCCCTGAAATGAGAAATGCCCTGCCCCTATCCTTCCCACCCCTCCCACCGTGGTATTTCACTGTCCAACAAACCTACACAATATACTCTTCCATCCTTACACAATTCCTGGCCCCAACCTCTTACCTCATGGTTCATATGCCTGTAATAGACATAGATGCAAGACCTGTCCCATACATCCTCCCACCACCACCTACTCCGGTCTGGTCACAAACATCACCTATCCATCCCACCAAAGGCAGGGCCACCTGTGAAACCAGCCATATGATCTACAAGCTAAGCTGCAACCACTGTGCTGCATCCTATGTGGGCATGACAATGAGCAAGCTGTCTGTCCGTATGAATGGCCACTGACAAACTGTGGCCAAGAAACAACTGTACCTCCTGTTGCTGAGCATGTCACCCTGCATGACATTCTTCATTTCAATGACTGCTTCACAGCCCGTGCATATGGATCCTTCCCACCAACACCAACTTTTCTGAATTGCACAGGTGGGAACTCTCCCTGCAATATATCCTAGATTCCTGTAACCCTCCTGGCCTCACCCTTCGTTAATCATTGTCATCACCCATCTAGCCCCTTCCCTGTTCCCATTCCAGCACTACACAGCCCTCTATTCCATCAATGCACACAGTCTTTATACTCCTCTCCTTTTTTGCTACCCTCCCCCCTCTCTATCCCCTCCCCTCTGTCTAATTTCCTGACTGCACCTAGCTGTCCTACCCTCTCTCCACCTCATCCCTGCACCCTCCCCAGGAGCACTTTACAGCCCCCCACCCCTACCCTGCTATCCCTTCCCCTCCCCCTGGCCACCCCCCGCCCCCAACCCCAGCCTCTTCCTTACTTGTCTATCTGTCTTTTGTCTATTTTTGACAAAGGCCTTGTTGGCTGAAAGCTTTTTTTGTGAGTCTTTTTGTTGTGCCTTTCTGCAACTCAGCATTTCCACTATACGGTGAGCAGCAACTATCCTTTTCATAGTATTGTTACATGCCGTCCTGGATTTTCCATTGTTTGTTCTTGTTCTGTAAGTGACCTTCATGTCTGGATGAAGGTATTCAGCCATTTGGAAATTGAATTGCAGATGCAATATTGGTACTTTCAGTTAGAGATCGAATGAGGTGGAACAATCTTTAGCACACTGGACTTGCATTCAGAAGGACAGTAGTTCAAATCCCTGTCCAGCTATCCATAATTAGGTTTTTTGTGAGATCTCTAAATCATTCAAAGCAAAAGCCACGATTGTTCCTCTGAAAGGACACAGCCCAGTTTGTTCTCCACCCTTCTCTGACCTGAGCATGTGCTCCATCTCTAATGGCATCATTGTTAATGGGACATTAGACTTTAATCTTCCTTCTTTCAGCTAGTGATTCTCATGCGGCATGTAAATAATACATTATATTTAAAGGGATAATTATTTTCATGATTATGCTTGACAAAAAAATGACTTCCATTTCTTTTAAAGCTGTTGTTGAATCAAAGACAAGTAAATTATCAGAATTTTCAGTTAGATGTTCGTTACTTGGAGACAGAAAAGTTATAGTTATAAATCAGCTAAAAGCATGCCTTATTTCTAACCTCCTCGATACAATTACAGGATTTTGCTCTTGGAAACTTGAAGCTTGTTCAAGAGGAAACAGACATTTGTTGTAATGTGACTGTATGTACTGCTCTGAAGGGAAATCATTAAATAAATATTTGCTTTTTATAAAATAGTTTCTCAGATACACCTCTTTGCAATTACATTAATAGAAATTCTATAACAGAAACAATAAAATAAATATTTAATGAGTTTTTGAGCAACTATCCTTTTTATAATTATCTACATATATGGTATTCATACTGAAAAAACACACAAATGTTCAAAAGCACCCAGCTTGTCACTGCAGTGACTATTTGGTACTGACATGAATGGGAAGGGCAGCAAATTAAGGTATCATTTTTAAGAATGGCTTAGACCATCACCTTTAGCATATGTCTCTCCCTTCCTTTCCAAAACATCCTATTTAGTCTACAAGAATAAAACACGTTTGCTGTCCCTACACTTTAGTATTCCTCAATATTTAAAATACTCATCTGTACATGGGCAGCATTTACCCATGCCTAAATATTAATTATTTCTGGTATTTATTCATAGACGAATGCTGCCTATTGACATACGTTTATAGCCTCTAACTGGTTTGTTGCATATCATTATTGTTATGCAAATGATCTATAAAATTCTCATCAAATTGTGAATTACAAATATGTGACTTTCAGAGCTAAAATAATATTTTATGGAATCATTGAGGGTAAAATAGGTGAGAAGAATAGGTTTGTAAAAATAGCCTAGATCTGACTCATAGAAACATAAGTGTGCAGAACTCCTACTTCTTCTTCCTTTTCACTTCATCTCCATGTGCAGCTTCAGTCTGCCTGACTTGCCTCCCATTAAATTATTCCCTTTCCCTCCATTCAACTTCTTTTCCTAATATTTCATCCATCTTTACTACTCTTACTCTGTTAAGCATGAGCAGCATTCTCCTGTCTTTCTTTGTTCAACCACATCTCACTTCTCAGACACATTTCTTTCCACAACTTCCCAGGTATTGTGAAAAATAATACTTCTTGTTAAGTGCATGCTCAATTATTGCATAATTACAGTTTTTTTAAAAAACTGTTTCTTTGTCACTGCCTACAGACCACTCACAGCAATTTCAGTAACAGGAACTGTTTCTTGTATTCACAGTCTTTCCCCATGATCTTGCCTCATTATCTCACACAAAGCAAATGTTGTTTTTGAATATTAGAAGTTAATTGTTATTTGCTGTTCTTTCCATTATACCTCATCCATAGTTAAAATAAAGCATTATGCATTGCTTTGTATTCATTCATAATTTTTCCCACTTTTGCACCTTTTTCTGAACTTGAAACTATGTCTTGTCTGTTGTAACTGACTCTTAAAGAGGGTATATGTTTCAGCATCACTTCTACAGCTTGTGATCTGTAGGCTGCAGAGAGGGAGGAATACATTTCAGCATCACCTGTACAGCCTGTGATCTGTAGGCTAAAGGGAGGGAGGAATATTATGCCTTTTTCTTTTTACTTTATTTTCCTCCATCTACCGTACTGTTCTTGGACTTTAAAATATTGCCTCAGTTTGAATCATTCTAGTAAGTAACAGTAAGTTCTCTCTCCAACTCTATATTGTCATCCTATTTCACAGAATCTATCATTTTATAAACAAATACTAAAAGTTGTGAGATACCAAGCAAACTAATTACATGTGTCTAAAAATATTTAATAATCAGCAATTCTGCAACTGGATTCTTATTCTACTTTAGTTCATCTTTAATTTGATCTATTGGTCATGTCCCTGCCACTCTTATTAGCAAATTCATATATCCTTAAATTTATGGGATTTTATCTGTTTTTAATATTCTATAACTAACGAATCAATAAAGCTATAATTTACTGTCTAGTCTCATTTTCTTCGTCTCTCTGAGACCTTTTCATCAGTATATCACACTCTTATAGAATTTATGAGTTCACACTCTTCTCATTCTCATGGTCTTGCCAGCCCAGGCACACGGTCAGTGTGCAGACTACGATCGTGCTGGTCATTTCTAGTTGTTGTTGACTGTCTCCTGCTCTTCTGCCTTGGTCAGCCTCTCTGTTTGCCTATCAGCAACTGATACATGACCAGCTCTCATCATCAGCAGTATCTTGTCTCAGCCGTGTCCTCATTTCTGTTATACATGGGGTCTGCCCATCAAAAGCCAGCATCCATTGCCACACTTCCTTCTCAACCAAGCAGACTGCACTCGCACATGCACTTTTGGGCATAGCTCAGAGGCTTGGCATATTACAAGATGGGATTCCTAAATCATAGTGATGTGGCTGATTTAGAAGTAACTGGCCCACATCCAGAGACTATTTATATTTCAACATCAAAATTTCACTGACAAGGGGGAAGAATCAGGACCACATAGTTTGTGTTCACCAGGTGGCATGCCACTATCAAGCTTAAACTGTATATCTCCATGCAGTATGCTATGCAGTAAGAGCATAAGACACAGTTAACAGTGTTCCATGTACAAGAGGGGAAAATTAAACTCAGTTGCCTCCTTGTTGCTCCTCAATAACAGTGACTTGGTGCTGAAAATGGGCTATATGTCAGCACTCAGTTTTACCCTCTCTTACTTCTATGTTAACTGGTAAACTTGTGAACAATATTAGCTTTACAATGTTTCAGTTCCATCACTGAAAGTAAAAATTATATTTTTAAAGAAGCAAATACACTCTAAAACAAAAAAGCAGCACACCATGAAGGAATTATCCATATGAGATGGAAATCAGTAGAGGTGATGTACATGTACAGACAGACAAATGATTACAATTCCAGAAAAATTGAATGTTTTGTTCAAGAGAGAAAGCTTCACAAACTGAGCAAGTCAGTAACACGTTGGTCCACCTCTGGCACTTAGTGAGCAATTATTAAGCTTGGCATTGATTGAAAGATTTGTATGTCCTCCTAAGGGATAATTGTTAATTCTGTCCAATTGATGTACTATGTCATCAGAATCCTGAGCTGATTGTAAAGCCCTGACCATAATGCTCCAAATGTTCTCAGTTGGTGAGAGATCCAGCGACCCTGCTGGGCAAAGTAGGGTTTGACAAGTACGAAGACAAGCAGCGAAAACCCTCACTGTATGCAGGCATGCATTACCTTGCTGAAATGTAAGCCCAGGATGTCTTGCAATGAAGGGTAACAAAACAGGGTCTAGAATATCTTTGACATACCACTGTGCTGTAAAGATGCTGTGAATGACAACCAAAGATGTCCTGTTGTGAAAGGAAGTAGCATCCCACACCATCACTTCTGGTTGTTGGGCTGTATGGTGGATGACAGTCAGGCTGGTATCCCACCACTGTCTGGGGCATCTCCAGACACATCTTCACTGGCCTTCAAGGCTCAGTTTGAAGCAGGACTCATCACTAAAGACAGTTCTGCTCCAGTCAATGAGATTCCAGGCCAAAGACATGTCTGCAGATGCCCCGGACAGAGGTGGGGTACCAACCTGACTGTCACCCACCATATGGCCTGATAACTAGGAGTGACAGCCTGGGATACCATTCCTTTTCATAGCAGGACCTGTTTGGTTGTCATCCATGGAACCCTTACAGCATACTGGTATGTCGATGATATTCTATGCCCAGTTTTGTTGACCTTCATGGCAAACCATCCTGGGCTTACATTTCAGCAAAATAATGTCCACCTGTATATGATGAGCATTTCTACTGTTTGTTTTTGTGATTGCCAAACCCTACCTTGGCAAGCGAGGTCATCAGATTTCTCCACAATTGGAACATTTGGAGCATTATGGGCAGGGCCTCCAGCTCAATATTTCAATGTTCTAATGTATAGATTGGACAGAATTTGATGTCATGTTCCTCAGCAGGTTTCCCAGCAACTCTTATCAATACGTGCAAAGCCAAATAACTGCTTGTATAAGGGCCAGAGGTGGACCAACGCATTATAGACTTGCTCAATTTGTGAAACTCTTTCTCTAGAACAAATCATCCAGTTTTTCTGATTTGTTGTCATTATTTGTCTGCACATTACATCATAACTGTTAATTTGCATCCCATTCAGCTAATTACTTCACAGTGTGTAGTTTTTGTAGAGAGTATTTTATGAATGTCATGATTTACCACCAAGAACTCCTGATAAAACTTCTTAACTGGACAACCACTTTCAATTCACAGATCATCATCAGGTTCCTGTATACCAAAAATGTGATACAAAATTACTTCATTAATAATATGTAATGGAAGTAACATATATGACTCCATGTTGCCACCACATGCCATCACTGAGTGAAGAGACTAGCCTTTCCTTCAAATGATGTCAGATATGGTAGCATTCACTTCAGGCCTTACACTGTGACATGTCTTAGCCACAAGCATTTGGGAAGAGTTACATTTGTATATATCAGTTCTACAAGATAAATTCTATTCACAAAGAGGTTGTTATGATGGTAATTTTCAGCCAAGTCAAGCTCTGCACTACATGCATATCATTCAATCACAGCATATCATTTTTTATTGGGTTACAAAGGTGTTTACTATATTGGTAAACGTTTTCTGAGTATTGTACCATGCCGTGGTCTTTTATGTCAAATAGTCTGGCTGTGGCAACCTACACAATAATGTCAACAATATTGTTCACTTTTATATCTAATTTTTTGTTTTTATCAAATGTTATCCTCAAATAAAGAATTACTTATCTGTTCACCATATCGCATGAGTAATGCAGTATTCTTACATTTTCAGTATCTCTTGGAGACCATAGGATCAAGTGATGAAAAACTACAGGAAGCTTCTGCTGGATGCCTAAGCAACATTAGAAAACTAGCGCTTTCTGCAGAAAAGTTTAAGAACAATGAAGTTCCATTTTGAATCAATTAGAGACAATAAAATCTGAAAATCTGAACATAAAAATTTACTGAATGTACTAGTATGATTCAGACATATAGCAAGATTTCACTGAGTAGTATTTAGAAACTGTCATATATTTTTGTATAGTCTTAGGTTTTATGATACATGCAGTAATTTTGTACACTTTTAAACAATCAATGTACAGAAAATTCTGCATCTTTAAGGCAAAAGACATTCACAGCCACTCGTTTTCTGCAAACTTTCAGATACTTCCAGGAAGCAAGAAAAATAAGAAGATACAGGGAAAACTAGTGACTTGAAGTGATGTGTAAAGTATCTGACAATGTTTTTGTCCATCTTTATATACTTGTGTGCTATTCAATTGGACATCTGTAACAGTGAGAAAGGGTCACTGAAAAACTCCTAACATTTTCAAGACTTAGTAACACAAAAATTCAATAACATAAAATTCAAGTATGAAAATTCAGGAATGAAAATATTGATACTAACCATACAGTGTAATTCTTAATAGTGGGCAAGGAAACGAAGCTAGTTCTTTGTCATTAATGACATTAGTTTTCAAAAGACATTTAAATTTTAAAAGTCATTCTTACACATTTGGTGCTCTGCAGCTTTGAGAAATTGCAAATATATTGTTTTAATAATTATGTATTTGGTGTAATAATAATAATAATAGTAATAGTTACTAAATGTCCTTCCTTCCTACCAGCCTGCTATGTATACTCCACAAGTCAGAAGCTAAAAGTATATCTTCGTCATCAGCTACTACTTCAGGATGCATGTAAAAATCATATGAAGGCTTTCCTATTTTGTTTGTTAATATATCAGATGAGAGATACCCAAGAAAATTCCCTTGTGCAACAGTTAGTTATATTATTTTGCAGGTGAAAATATTTTTAGTTCTAATTTTCACATCATCTGCTGTCTGGTTAACAGTTGTTGAAATAATATTCGTTTGTTCAGCTAAAGAACTATATTTCACTCACATGTTTACTCTATCTACCACACTAAGTCTTACTTTTACTGAGTTTATTCTGGTGTCATCTATAGTTTTCAACCTGTGACCCATCAAACTGTCCTCTATGGCACTCATGCTGTTACCACTGTTTTTTCTAGTGATACACTGTTAATAAACCCATACCCAGTTAGTGATGTGAAACACATTTTTGTATGCTCCTTTCTATTTTAGACACCACCACATAATATAACAACAATCATAACTATGCTTTGGTTACATATAATATTCAGATGCTATGGGTCAGGGGTGGCATTTGATTCCTGGTGTTTGTCCCTAGATTAATATGACAACACTGTGTTCTCTGAACACCACTTATAACCTATAGAATCTGAAGATGACCAATGTATGGTCACAATTGGTTTTGATTGTTATAAAAATATGTCACTGCGCTTATTCCAGCTCATATTAACACTTGTTCTTGCATTGGCATAACATTCATGATCTTACACTATAGCAAAAATTCAAACTGAAATAACTGCATCTAAGTACACATTATTTTAATAATTACTGTTTGTCATATCTTGCTTCTTTAATTTGTCTTCATGATTTCATCTTGGGTTCAATACCACTTGTCAAAACTGCATTTGTGGATTCCCAGATGTTCTTTCATGTCCACCTGTGTACTATTTTATTGATTTTCATTTTAAGTCTTCAGTTATTCTTTTCCAGAATTCACCATTTATCATTTTCTATTAAAGGAATACAGGTACCTGTTACATTATTATTGTCTTTTGTCCAGGTTCTTGTTAAATTATTCTTGTCTTTTGTTTTTTGTGACCATCAGTACTTTTCACTATGTTTACAACCTCTTCTCACATCAAAACATTTTTACTTTTCTGTCATTTACTTCTTACTTCTGAATGTGACACACTAACAGAGTTCCTACTGAAATTCAATCAGAGAGGTGACTAATAGCACCCGTCGAGTTTTATGTTACTAAACTAATTTCAAATTGGCAAGAAAAATTGATACAGAACATCTTGCAACAACCTCAGATAGTCTAATAATAATGTGCTTTGACTCATCTATGTAACTTTCACAGACAATGATGTCACTACAGTAATCTTCAACAGGCAGTAATCATATATCAAATCATCTTGATGTGGCAAGTCTGCAAAGGACTGTTTCAAATATTTATGCATGTGTGCTAAGTCCTCAAAGAAAGAAGTTATCCAGTCTCTCAAATGTGTTTACGAGGTGTGTGATATTGGATCTCTCTTTAATGTCTTTAGCAACTGTGATTAATAATGATCCCTAGTTCTTGAAGATTCTGTTATAAGATATTCCAGAATATGAACTTGCGTAGCTGCCAGTGGTATCAGCTGCTGCATACTATATCCCATCTCATCATTCATTACAGCCAATGTGCAAAAGTAGATCGGATAAGACCAGCATGCACTGAGTTATAATTCATTTACACTTGCACATCAACATTTTCTCCAAGTTATTAAATTACATAAGGAAGGAATTACTATGAGAGAAAACACAATAGCTAACCTCACAGAAAAGCTGTTATTTCTTGTTATCCTTATCAGCGACTTTTAGCCTGTTATTTGGTTCCTTGAATTTTGTCTTACTTAACTAGAGGGAAACAAAGGTTGTCACTGCAAAATACCTGTGCAGTAAGCAGTCAGTGTTCATCTTACTGGGAATTAATTACATGTGGTGTTCCTCAAGGTTCCATCTTGGGTCTGTTGCTTTTTCTTGTGTGCATTAATGACCTCTCATTTGTTTACATATGATACAAACATTACAGTAAGTTGCAAGTAAAAATTTAGAAATGGCTGCTAACCAAATTTCCACTGACATTAATAAATTGGTTTAAAGCTAGTTCACTGTTATTAAACTTTGAAAAGACCCACTATATGCGGTTCATAACCCATGGGTGATTTCCTTCCAGCATGTGTATGACATGTGAAGACATGCAGATGAAGGAGGCTGACAGTGTTGAGTTCCTGGGATTGCAGCTCGATAATGGATTCCGGTGGGAGGGGCATGCCACAGAGTTGCTGGGGTGCGTAGACGGGTCTGTGTTTGCAGTGAGAGTCATGTCAGACATGGGACGTGTAAATATGAGAAGGCTTGCATGCTTTGCTTGCTTTCATTCTGTTTTGTGATAAGAGATCGTATTCCGGGATGGCTCGTCAAACTGAGCAGGAGTTTTTGGCATGCAGGAGTGTGTAATAAGATTCATTTGTGGTGTAAATTTGGGAGCTTCATGTAGAGGCCTGTTCGGGGAACTTCATATTCTGACCACTGTTTCTCAGTATGTTTATTCCTTAATTAAGTTTGTTGCAAGTAATATGTATCTATTTCCAACCAACAGCTCGGTGCATGGTGTCAATGCTGGGAATAAGAATGGTCTGGATAAAGACCTAAAATCACTTAACTTGGTTCAAAAAGGAGTCCAACATTCGGGAACACACATTTTCAATAATAAAATCTTGGTTTCAGGTGAAGCACAGTTCAAACAGAGTGTGAAGGACTTTTTGGTGGGCAACTTCTTCTGCTCTATAGAAGACTATCTTAACAGGAACTGTTAGACCAGCTTAAGTAAAAACGTATGTTAGATTTCAGTTTTGACAACTCTTGGTCACAACAGTCAAGATTAGGTATTTTCTGTATGATAAATTTATTAAAAGTGCATAACTATTTTTCATTCTGACAGTGTAATTCTGTAAATATTAGCAATTCCAGTTACTGTAATGTATTCACCTATTTTGACAATCTCCTGACAAACGGTCAGGGTAGTGAGTATTAATTCAAATGTTTTATGTTTTTTATGTTATGCTTTCTGACTTGTTCCATACCCACGAGAATCATCTCATTTTGGGGTCTATGGAATGAAAACTGAATCTAATCTAATCTAATGTACATACAATAGAAATTCTTCCAATCCATATGTGGCATACAGCAAACCAATGCTTAACAGTATGAGGTGCATTCAAGTTCTAAGGCATCCCAATTTTTTTCTCCGGACTGGAAAGAGATAGAAACATGCGTATTGTTTTAAAATGAGGCCGTGTTCATTGACAATACGTCCCAGAGATGGCAGCACCGTACGGCAGATGGAATTTTACCGCCAGCGGCGAGAATGAGAACTGTTTTAAATACTTAAAATGGCGACGTTTTCCTCACTTGAACAGTGTGCAATCATTCGTTTTCTGAATTTGCATGGTGTGAAACCAATTTAAATTCATCAACAGTTGAAGCAGACATGTGGTGATGGAGTTACGGATGTGTCAAAAGTGCGTTCGTGGGTGCGACAGTTTAATGAAGGCAGAACATTGTGTGACAACAAACCGAAACAACCTCGGGCTCGCACAAGCCGGTCTGACGACATGATCGAGAAAGTGGAGAGAATTGTTTTGGGGGATCGCCGAATGACTGTTGCACAGATCGCCTCCAGAGTTGGCATTTCTGTGGGTTCTGTGCACACAATCCTGCATGACGACCTGAAAATGCGAAAAGTGTCATCCAGGTGGGTGCCACGAATGCTGATGGATGACCACATGGCTGCCCGTGTGGCATGTTGCCAAGCAATGTTGACGCGCAACGACAGCATGAATTGGACTTTCTTTTCGTCGGTTGTGACAATGGTGAGACGTGAATGCCATTTTTCAATCCAGAAACAAAGCGCCAGTCAGCTCAATGGAAGCACACAGATTCACTGCCACCAAAAAAAATTCGGTTAACCGCCAGTGCTCAAAAAATGATGGTGTCCATGTTCTGGGACAGCGAGGGCGTAATCCTTACCCATTGCGTTCCAAAGGGCACTATGGTAACAGGTGCATCCTACTAAAATGTTTTGAAGAACAAATTCCTTCCTGCACTGCAACAAAAACGTCCAGGAAGGGCTGCGCGTGTGCTGTTTCACCAAGACAACGCACCCGCACATCGAGCTAACGTTACGCAACAGTTTCTTCGTGATAACAACTTTGAAGTGATTCCTCATGCTCCCTACTCACCTGACATGGCTCCTAGTGACTTTTGGATTTTTCCAACAATGAAAGACACTCTCCATGGCCGCACATTCACCAGCCGTGCTGCTATTGCCTCAGCGATTTTCCAGTGGTCAAAACAGACTCCTAAAGAAGCCTTCGCCGCTGCCATGGAATCATGGCTTCAGCGTTGTGAAAAATGTGTACGTCTGCAGGGCAATTACATCAAGAAGTAACGCCAGTTTTGTCGATTTCGGGTGAGTAGTTAATTAGAAAAATATCGGAGGCCTTAGAACTTGAATGCACCTCGTATTGGTTAAAAGCAGTCTTGGTTGCAATTTTAGTTTTTTTTTATTTTTCAATGACATGTTTCGCCTTATTTAGGCATCTTCAGGTTATCTACATAGAAAACAGAGAACAAATACATCTATTTAAGAATCGCGATCGTGTTGTGCAGATTTGGATAACCTATAAGTATGTATAAAAGCTCACCTATTGAAAGAGCAAATACCTTCATTTGGTGTTTCTTAGAAGAGTCCTTTAGTCAGTGTAGCCAAAGGGCATTGTCAAATATATCAGCCCAACACCGCCTTCGTTAAAGTCAGTATAAACTAGAAATATAAAATAGTAAAATCATTACCTTTTCTAGATGGACGGGAGAGGCACCAAGATCTACATAAGGCGTTTGCGTTTACAGGAGTGAGTAACAGAGTAAGATGGGGGCTCAGGTAGTAACCATAATGCGCCACAGCATCGTGTGCCAGTACAGAAGCCTAATACAGAATCACCTCAAGAGGTGGCACTGCGATGCAGCAGTGATGAAAATAAGAGATCGTATACTGGATATAGTAACCCACTAAAACTTTATAAATGTAATGCACATTGACAAGGTGGAATTGCTAGGGGCAACACCTGTGCATAACGTATCCTAAAATTTTGACGAAGTAAAATATAAATGAAGGCGGCAAATTTAAAATGAGAAAACAAGGTGTATAATACAACACACAGATGCAGTACATAAACAGATTTTTCGTATCATATACCACTAGGACAATAACATTAAAACCACAGGACTGTAATTTCAGATAAAGAGGTCGCCCATATAACACTCAATAATGTGTCATTCGGAGCTAGAACTTCTAGCAAGAAAACTTTTTTTATAAAATACAAGTTAAATTATTAGGCTTAAAAAATACACACCAATGTGGAAGATGGACGTTATGTGGGTAAACTTTTACCCCTCTTTTCTTTATAGCTGTATTGAAATGTGTAAAATGTGTCATCATTTAAAGCGACAAACTCACAAGTATCCTATTTGACTCAAATAGGCACATCTCGACGCCTCATCTGTGTCAGTCTTCCATGACACGTCAATACGAACACACCCGCAACGTGTTGAGCTTCCACGACCACAATCGACACATTACAGTGTCTCACCCGCGTCGGCCTTCCGCGTCACAACGGATCGTGCTCAACCACAACGCGTCACCTTCACGCTGCCACCCGACCAGCCATCGTCGCCACATCCCCTGGAGGCACACTCTCCTGGAATACTGCAGCAACAACAGCTTGTTTCAGGCAGTGCCCCAACAAATTCAACTCAACCTGTTCTTCTGAACATTCTACAATGCTTACCGACACTACCACTGTTTAATCCCGACAGTGCAACAACCTGATTCAAAATTGTGGACAAAGTGTTCGACCATTACAAACTTGATGAGTAAACCAGATTTCTGTGCCTTATCACCCACCTGCATGACCAGGAGGACTTGATTGCTGACTTGGTCGACGTCCCAGACTCAGCTACCCGGTACACTCTAGCCAAAAAGACAGTTGCGTGCTCAACTGAGACAGAAATACAGCAAGTGCTCCACATCGAGCAACTAGGCAATGACAAACCTTCCCAACTCTGGAGACGGCTACGGGCCCTGGTCAGCGACAATCTACTTTCTGACACAGCTCTCCTTGCCGTCTGGTCAGATAAATTATCTCCTCACATCCGCTTTGCTCTGGCTCAGAGGTCTCCCGAACCTGTTGAGTAACGAATGACAATTGCTGACAAACTACATGATGCATCACTGCTCTATTTCGCCAGCCACTGCCTACCTGGCAAGTCTCAGGTTCAGGCTCTTCGTCCCACGGCCGGGGCTGCACTGTACCAACTGTTCTGCTCCCAACAAGCAGCAAACAAGCAGCTGGGACGTCAGCGGCTCCGCCCACGGTCTCGCCCCTTCCTGCAACTGAACCTGCTGCGGCCACCGAACCTCGGCCACCACCTCTGGCAACGAACTTTCCGCAGGACATGCAACCGCACTACCCATACTGTTACTTCCACACACAGTTTGGTGAGGCGGCATGGAACTGCAGACCAACCTGCTGCTTCACTGCAAGCCGTGAATTCAACTAAACTACAATGCTCGGGTTCAACCTCCCATGTCGTCTCACTCTCCGCAAACTGCAAACTCGAGTGGACTTTTTTTAGAGGGCCATATTGAGGAACCTATACTAGGCATTGACTTCTTGCGACACCACAAACTTTCACCGGACCTAGTGCGAAACACCGTGTTTCATCACCCGTCCAAGACTCACTTCCCCTGTGCTCCGTCGAGCAAACCCCCCAATGACACATCAGTTCGGGCTCATCTCATCCGTACATGCTCATCTCTGCCGACAATGTTACAAGAAATAACGCACAAGTGCCTTATTGAGCTTTAAAACGTTGCTCGCCTATGCAAGGAAAACTTCGAGCTCTCCATCCGGCTCCACGAAACTCAGCTCCAGCTCTCCGATGCAGCAATAGATTTACAGACACTGCAGCAAGGACAAAGCAAGGTCATTAAGTGCGCCGAATCTGCTGGCAGTCCCAGCAAGTGAGCCTCCGTGTGCTTACCTCCCACTACCCCTCGCAACTGTGCTAGTAAGTCTGCCATAATGTTTACTGACAGTTCCACAGGGCCACACCCTCCTAACACAGCAGTATTTGACACTCGGCCGGGCACGAGCGCACATGTGCGACAAGCATCACGTGTTTCCGAACTGACAGCTCCTACTCCTCCCCTTGTGGACAGCTCCTCAAACTTTGCAACTTCGGCTCCTGCACGCTGCTGTGCGACCGCCACTGACAACACAAACAGTGCACTCATGCCTAGCACTTCGCCCGCGACCATGCTGCCACAGGCCGCGCCCTCGGACAATGGACTCACTAACAGCTTACAAGCTCTACCGAGCCCACCTGACCTTGGTGCCACTGCTTCGGGCCGGCGGCCATCTTGTCACGTTGACTCCTGGGACACTTTGCCGCCTCGGCTCCCGTCAGATCCACCGAGTGGCTCCGAACACCACGATCACGCCTCGCCCGCCACATATAGTAAACAAACCGCCTCCCACGCCGCCGGCAACATTTCTGTCATCACCAATGGCACGGTTCACAAACTTTGCCTCACACCAGGTCCCCCGATCTCCAGTAAACCACGTCGACTTTGCCCGAGCGCCTCTCTGACCTTAAAAAGCAGATTTCTGAACTTCTAAGCTCCGGTGTCATTGAGCCCTCTGCCCATTCATGTGACACCCAAGAAAGACAGGTCCTGGCGGATATGCGGAGACTACCATTGACTAAACACACGAACAATTATAGACACCTACCTCATACCCAACATTGCCGACTTTACCCGTTCCCTTGCAGGTGAGACCACGTTCTCTGTCATTGATTGCAAACGGGCCTACCACCAGATCCCCATGGCACCTGAAGAAATCGAGAAGACAGCAATCACCACCCCAATCAGGTTATTTCAGTTTCGATTCATGCCCTTTGGTCTGAAAAACGCAACCCAGACCTGGCAACGCTTCATCAACGAAGTGCTATTCGACCTAAAATTCTGCTTTGCATATCTTGATGACATTCTTGTGTTCAGCTCCTCCGTTGAGGACAACATTCGACATGTGCAAACTGTTGTGAACACTCTCGCGGCAGCAGGCATCGAGACCAACCAGGACAAATTGCAGCTACATCAACCCGCTGTCACTTTTCTTGATTTTCGGGTCTCTGCCGATGGCATTTCACCGCCCCCCGAGAGGGTACAAACAATACTAAACCTACCCAGACCTGCATCATCCAAAGACCTCTGGCGCTTTCTGGGTCAGTTAATTATTATCGCTGACATCTACCTTGGGCTGCGGAGATTCAGGCTCCACTGACGGACGCCTTGGCAGGCACCCACACTTCTGGATCTCGGCCCATTCCATGGACACCTGCTATGACTGACCCTTTCACTGCCCTCAAAAATCTTCTTGCCGAGGCCTGCAACATCGCGCATCCTCATCTCAATGTGCAGCTTTTCATCACCACAGATGCAAGTGATACTGCCATCGGCACTGTCCTTAGCCAGAGAATCGAAAACCAGACTTCGCCTCTGCAGTTCTTCTCGCGCAAGCTCACCAATGCACAATGGAAATATTCCGCATTTGACAGGGAGTTGCTTGCGGTCTACGAAGTGATCAAGCATTTTAAGACTGACATTGAGGGACACCGTTTCTATGTTTTAATGGACCACAAACCCCTGGCTCCCTGGCTGCGGCCATTACAAACCCGCCAGCTGACCCACCTCCTCGCCGCTTCAGATACATGGACTTCATATCTCAGTTCACCACCGATGTCAGACACATAAAGGGTGCTGACAATATAGTTGCTGATTTCCTTTCACGAGCCGACACCGTCCATTCGCTGTTAGACCTCTCTGAACTGCCTAACCTCTAACCTGTCGATGAGGACACACAAAACCTGATCTCAGACTCTACCTCTTCACTACACTTCGTCCGCACAACCTTCCCTGGCATTTCTGGTGAGATCTGGTGCGACGACAGTGCGGGCACATTACGCTCCCTCGTCCTAACCACGCTACGTCGAGCTGTCTTCAACGCATTGCATAATTTAGCCCACCCTGGTGTTCGTGCATCTGCCCACCTTGTAGCGGAGCACTATGTGTGGAGAAATGTCAACAAGGATTGCCAGCAATGGGCACGCTCCTGTGTTGCGTACCAACGATGCAAAGTACACAAGCACACTTCACCCCCCCCCCCCCCTGGCGCCTTTTCGATCCCTCCTGGGCGTTTCCAGCATATTCATATTGACATTGTCGGCCCTCTACCCCCCTCTAACGGCTCTCGTTATGTTCTCTCATCTATTGACCGAACAACTCGCTGGGTCGAGGCTGTCCCCCTCCCCAATATTATGGCAGAACCTGTTGCTCGAGCTTTCATCGAGTCATGGGTATCGCGTTTCGGATGTCCAGCTATCATCACGACTGACCAGGGTAGACAATTTGAGTCGGACCTTTTCAACGAGATTTGTAACATTTGCGGTATCCGGCGCATCCATACCACAGCATATCACCCTCAAAGTAACGGGCTAGTTGAGCGCTGGCACCACACTTTCAAGGCAGCTCTTCGATGCCACGACTCTCTTTGGATGGAGGCCCTTCCCCTTGTGCTACTCGGCATTTGTGCGATCTATAAGGAAGACCTCAAAGGCACAATAGCCAAGTTCGTATACGGCCAGAACACTGTTCTCCCTGGCGAACTCATGAGCCCTCCTGCTTCTCTCCCTCAGTCCGACTTACCTTCCTTCGTGGACTGCGTCAGATGCCACTTCATCAACCTCCACATCACTGCGCCCGCCAGCCATTCCCGCCCTAAGGTTCACGTCCCGAAATCTCTGGACAATTGACAGTATGTCATGCTCTGAGATGACACTGTCCGTGCTCCCCTCCAACCTCCATATACAGGCCCGTACCGAGTTCTCCAGTGCTCAGCCAACACCTATGATATCCAGGTGAAAGATTCAGCTGTCACAGTCTCTATCAACAGACTTAAGCCTGCTTATGTCGAGCCTTCTTCTACCCCCTTTCAGGCCACGACCACGCCACTCACTGTCGTGGCTCACGACGCTCCGACCATGCCCTCCAGGTCAGACTTACACACTTGATCGAGTGACTTCCAGCTCCAATCGTCGAGCTTTCCTCCAACCTCGCCCCCTACTCCGGTCTCACGCACTCCGTCGAGTGACCCCATGCTCCCCACGTCGAGCTTACCTACGATCACGCCCTCGCCTCTGCGCCCTTCGCCGGTCCCTTTGACCTCTCCTCCATCACCTGCCTCGCCCTGTCGAGGTTTCTCATGCCCCCACCATCTTGAACGTGCCCTTGCTCGAAGTGTTTGTGCCTGTTCCCCCGGACATAATCCACAACATCTCTATAATACTACGTTATGATACACTGTTTGTCGTGTTTTTCCCTTCATTCAGTGCTCATGACACAACCTCCACCATTTCCTGCCACCTGGTGAAATGTGTTCCGCCCGACGTTAACCTGGACATGCTTCGTGTGTTTGCAACGCCCACCGGAGACATCGCCATCGTCGCTTCATTCCACTCGCAAACCACCGGCCTACCTGTCCCGCACGACCAGCACACCCAGTACGATGCCCAGCGCACTTCAATGACTTCCAGGTTCGGTGGCCAAACCTTTCTTCTTCACGTCATCTACCTACGCTGCTCCCCGACGACGCTGTCGAGCTGACCGTGGTCCAGCTCCCACGGACCACCCCTGCCCCTGCTAATGCCTTGGTCACCCCCCCCCCTCGGCCTCTCAAGAGTACTCCGTACTGTGGGGGGAGGGGGGGGGGCTATGTGGCGCCGATGAGGTTGACACCAGCATCGATATACGTTTGTCTCTAGACTCCAAGCATCATCTTTGGACACTAAGCTAAGATTATCTTTGCTCTCTTCCGCCATGAGCAGTTCTTTGTAAGCCTTGCTTGTGTAAAGAAGTGAATAAATGAACTACTGTTAAAAAGGTGTTGTTTGGTGTAACTGGACCGAACATCAACCTCAAACTGTTAACTAATACCTGCGCCACAGTACTGACCTGTTGCTCAGGAATTGCTACCATTACTAGAAACTGAAAAATGGTCAATTATCCAAAGCACATGCCTATTCCCTGCAGATATTTTGTTGAATGGCCCACAGATGTCAAGCCCAAGCATTTGAAGTGGCTTCAACGCCTCTGGTAACCTCTGCAAAGGGATTTTGTGATGCAAAATATCTGCTCTTTGCGCACATGGTACACAGTCTCTGACATACTGCTCCACATTGTGCTTCCAATTCCTTCACCAAAAGTGTTCCACAACATCCCTATCTGTTGCTCATTGGCCACTATGATGTGACAACACAGTCATTAGCCTGTTGTAAACACCTCCTTTTGAAAAACTGATGGGACCATGACATGTGGTCTGCATTTCATGATTCTGCACAACATATCTTCATATACAATACAGTGTGGCTGTGACTTAAAAAGACTGACAGTCTCTATCCTCTGCCTGTGCTTGTTGCCATTCCAACACACTCTTGCCCAGTGTGCTCAACAAGGCCACTTCGCAACTTCACATGTTTGCATTCGTCAATTTTCTACCTGGCATATGGATAACCTCATAATCAAATTCACTAAGCTTGAGACCCAAATATGCTGGGCAACTAGATGGGTGTTTTAGAACAAGCAACCATTTCTTTGGAACATGCTCAAGTCACAACTTTATATCTTCTATTACACAAGTAACCAAAAATATGTAATATCCTATATGACTGCTGACATTTGCATCTCAAATGTCAAGTGGTTCTGTTATACTTTACTTAACAGTCTTGAAGCATATGCTGCTGGATGCTCCTGCCGATTAACCATCTGACTCAAAATACAGCTTACTGCTTTTTAGAAGTGACATGTGAGAGGATGAACTCTTATTCAAAATCTGGATACCTAATACCAGATATGAAATCAATGCCTCCCTCAATTTCTCGAACACTAGCTGGCACTCTTGAGTCCACTGAAACTTTAAACCCTTCTGAGTAATATGCTCAAAGGCTTGGCTATTTTTGCGAAATCCTTTTTGAATTTACAATAGTACTTACACAAACCGATGAACAACTGTATCTGTTTAGTTGCCCATGGTGTTGGAAAACTTTGAATTGCTTCTGTAAGACAAGGATTGGTTTGCACACCATGTTCACTGATTATGTACCCATATAGTTGACCCAAGACTGAGCAAAGTGGCACTTGTCCTTGCTCAGTGTCAAGCATGCTGAACATAATCTACTAAACAAATCCTCTAAGCAGCTCACATGCTCTGTTATACCCTTTGAAACATCTATTCTATCATGTAATTGTAATCCCAACATTAGTCTCTTGCGTTACATCTACACTCTGCAATCACTGTGAAGTGTGTGTCAGAGTACTTTCTTCTGTACCACATATTATGATATCTTCTAGAGATGAAACAGACAGCTGTTTGGTCAGATACAGGTTGTCAGGCCATCTTGTAAGCAAGATATCTGGTCAAACATTGCCACAGAGCATGTTTAAACACGTAGGTCTGAGCAACCTTGTGAAGGTCACACACAGACGATCAGACAGATTTGGGCATCATTGTTCATGAGTGTAATGAGCAAATGTCATACTGATTGACTGACTTGACTAATTTATTTGTTAAGAATTGCTGTCACTTTTACTTCTTGTTATTTGAGACTACTACTGAAAATAATTTGTTAAATACAAGATCAACTGCAAAAAATTTGCCTGTTTGGAAATATATTGATATAAAGACAGTAATAAGTTTGTCATTTGTTTGTTGTGGCAAGTTCAAATTTCTCGTGGGAGAAGGAAAATAACACAGGTACATGCCAGAACCTTAACTTGTCTTCTACTATTTTGTTTTGAATTGTTCTATTATACTGATCAATATGGTGTTTGTCTATAGGTATGATGATTAAAATCCTTAAGTAGGCAGCTATTTATCAAATACTCAGCTTAATACACTGATTTGGAATGTGCTCATGTTCTTGTGAAAAGTAATTATAAGAAACCATATAAAGTGTGGGAAGCACCAACTTTGGACTGCGAGTGAAAAGACTTAGTTATTTTTGGGTAACCGGCTGAGTTTTTTTCCCCATTTATTCTTTGCTTTAATATTTTTGACGGTTCTCTGTTTATCCTTTGTTAAGTGGCAATTTTCATGTAATCAACCAAATAAATAGTCATTTCTCAGTATTCTGGGGAGTTTCTTTGTCTGCAGACTACACCATGAGCAATAACTATAAAATTGTGACTCTGAAAGCCTGGATCTTCAAGCGATGGAGATGCTGTCAGACATCATTGCGAAGCCTCCTACACATGATAGACATTGACACTTGCAGGATATGGGAGCCCAACACTTGGGCAAATCTTTAGAACAACAGGTCCTACAGTTAAAACAATTTGGTGACAGGATACCTTCCACAATCTGACAGTGCTTCCACAGTATAGTGGAGGGCATAGCAACATTGGATGAGATGCTTCATCATGTGTTGCTCATGCAGCTACCATTGCCAGTGAAAATGGTAGTAGTCACTTATGGGATGGACAACATTAGTTCTGTACTGTCAATCACTGACAAGGTGCACACAATAGTGGGCAGGTGACTGCCTCAACGGTAATAGAGGCAGCTGACAACTGCAACACAGTGGAAGCCTCAGCTAAATGACAGGAGCCACGAAAGTCCATCAGTGAGAAGCCCTGTGGTGTAAAGTTATAGTTGGACACAATGCAAAAACAATTATGGGTGCTGGAGTCAAACAAACTAGACAATGTGCAGAGAGATAAAGTAGAGGGGCATTTGTCCAGCCAACAAAGCAAGAACTGATGGGCTAGATGGTTGAGTATGCCTGCTACCACAAAAGGTTCAGTGTGCAGGCCATGAGATGCACATGTCCCTGCACATTTCCAAATGGCCCCAGCAGCCTGCAATAGGCACAGAAGGCCACCTGGCATCACAAGAGTGCCAGAGTATGTACAAAAGAACAGCCATTACATCCACAGGCAGTGATGGTGGAGCAGGATTCAAGATCAGCCCAGTTTTTCAGGACAATCCGTCCATGCCCTTGCTGACATCTAAACAAGCTTGCCCACTCAAGTTGTCATACCACTTGTATGTGATAGACAGAAAGGCAAATAAGTGTTGCTGGCTGACTCAGGCTCGGACATTATACTACTTGCATTTAATCAAAATGAGAAAGAGGCAGCGAGTGCAACACTCCACCTGACTGCCACAAACAACTCATCTGTCATGACTTATAGTGAACAGGAAGTGACAGTGAACATAGGCTTCAGCAAGGTTTTCAACTGGGAATTTGTACTGGCTGATGTGCCAGAGCCAATTCTAGGTGCAGATTTCACCCACCACCATGGACTGGGATTATAGTTGAGAACAACGCAAGTTAGATGAAGGGGTGAGATGATAAAGAGGCACGATAGGCAGAAGTGTAAGCATTGCAGTCACTTCACCTGATGATTCAGTTAAACCTGAAATGAGGCAAGAGATTAAAAATAAACAGCAGAAGATATAGCATACCATGGCGCACCACATCAATACTATCACAGACCAACCGGTCTCCTGATGACCAAGAAGACCAGCATCTAACCGTTTGCAGAAGCATAAGTGGAATTTGACATTGTACTAGGATCAGAATAGTCCATGGGTAGCACCATTGTTCCTTACTTGCAAGTACGATGGGATGTGACGGACATGTGGGGTCTATTACGCTCTGAATGCACAAAAAGTACCTGACTGTTATCCCATACCTAACTTGTGAGAGTTTACAAATATTTTAGCTGGAACTACAGTCTTTAGTGTGGTGGACTGCAAGAAGTCATACAACCAAATTCCTGTCACTGAAGAAGATGTTTTCAAACTCTTTGAATACATCCAAATGCTATTTGGATTGAAAAATGCAGCCCAGACTTCCGCTGGATTTCTTCTTTGTAATTTTGGATGACATTTTAATATTTTCATGGACAGCTGAGTTACATAAAGATCACCTCAAAGCAGTATTTGACAAGATAAATAAATTTAGATTTCTAGTAAATGAAACAAAGTGTGTGCTCCTTCAAAACCAATTGACATTTCTCAGGTACATGGTATCAGCAGCTGGTACTTGTCCACTCAAGGAGATAGTAGAAGCCTTATGAAACATTCCTTGGCTGGCTAACTGTCAGCAATTATCACCATCAACTTTTATAGATGCCATTTACGAGGGACAAGGAGATGCAGGTACCACTGACAGACACTCTAGCGGGTAGCAAAACTATGGGCAAACAGACCCTACCACGGACACCCACCATGCAGCAAGCCTTCAAAATGATAAAAACTCATTTACAAAGAGCAGCACAGTTGTCCTAGTCAGTTCATAATGCACTGTTGGTAGTTGTCATAGACACTAGCCAATTGGCTATTGTTGCAGCACTTCATCAAAATCAGTTTTTCTCCAAAAAAACTATTTGAAGCCCAGAAAAAGAGGGTTTATGATCAGGAATTACAGGAGACTTATAAGCCACACGACACTTCTGTCCTTATGTTGAAATTCGGCCATTTACATTCTACACTGATCGTTAACTGGTCTCATTCACTTTTCAAGGAATGAAAGAAGGCTGTTCTTCTCAGCATTTCTGCTAGTTGATATTTATCAGACAATTTACTACCAATAGGAGATACGTTAAAGTGCAGAGAACATAGTGCCTGATTTTTTCTCAAGAATCAGAGCAATTCTTGCCACCAAAAATTACAATCAATTGAAAATGGAGAAAGCCACAGGCAAGCAGCTACAACAGTTATTGTAAAGCAACCTAACATAACTTAAGCTCAGCAAGTGTGGTTACCGTGCAGGAAAGACCTTATTTTGTGTGATGTGTCCAAGATGCTGCCTAGGCCAATTGTGACTCAGTTACAACAAAAATCAGTTTTTGACAGTGTCCACAACTTCATGCATCCCAGAATGAACACCAGCATCAAGTTGGCGACAGAGAAATTTGTATTCCCCAGTATGAAGAAGGTCTGCCACATGTCATCGAGGGCATGTTTGGCCTATTAAAAATTTAAAGTTGACAGACAAGTGCACCAGGCAGTGAGAGAACACCACCACACAGACCTTGTTGGCCCACTACTACCGTCAGAGTGATATTGTCATATGCGTATGGCTGTTGACAGATATACATATTGGGCACAAGCCTCAGTATATTCTTCATCTGAACTATCCTCTGAATCTGACAACTCTGGGTCATTGTTTAGTTCCAATATACATGCTTTTCTAAGACGGATGTTAATTTCTTTCTCTGGTCTTTTATCAAATCTTAAATTCTCAGAGTCACAGTTTTCTCCAAAAATTTAATTCTTTTTCTATCACAGCAGACTCTTTGCCTGAGCTGTCATCTTCATCTGCTCTAATGACATATACATTCACTTTATGTAGTAGTAGTAGTAGTAGTAGTAGTAGTAGCTTTATTCATCCATAGATCTCTTTTTACAAGAATATAGGACATTTCAAGGTATTTACAAATATAGATCAATTTGAAATAAGCTAATTTGTATACACATATATTTACAGACTTCTAGTTAGAGACAATCATTAGATTTACTCCTAGTATACAATACTTTTTTTTTTTACAAATAACTTATTAAATAATGTAATGCCACATTGTTTACTCATATCTCACTATCAGTCACTGCACACACTATACACACATTGTTTCATAACACTTCACTCACTACACACCCACACACCCACCCACCCACCCACACACACACACACACACACACACACACACACACACACACACACACACACACACACACACACACTAGTGATCTCTGGGCCATTTTCTGTACTGCAACTTCCCATTTGCTATCCTGAAAAACTGAGTCAGCATCTTTCCATAATGAGTGAGATGTTGAGCTCAGAAAGAGGAAGAGGTGTTAGTATTGTGCTGTGCATAGCTTGGGGGTAAGTATTTCTAGAAAGGAAAAAAAGAAGGAAAAAATATTTTGTGTAATCATCATGTACTTCAATAATTCATAAGCATTCATCCAAATCTACCTCTTCTTGCCTACTGACAACAGTTTGTTCTAGTGGCATTCTGTTATCCATGAAAGCTTCATCAGCAATGCTGATGATTTCATCTTCCTCCATTCTCCGCCTCTTTGCAACTGTACCTATTTCCCTACTTTTAACCTAAATATTATTGGCATCTTCCATACTCAGTGTGGCATCCTTTTCCTCACTGTCTACCACCTCTTTAATATATGCCACTCGTGTACTTCTTATGGTGCTGTTTACATCAACATTCTCCTATCAGGTAACATCCTACTGTTGACGCCCCTTCTCCCCCTTCATTATTATTTAACCTCCTGTTCGCATAATCTGAAATCCTCTCACTTGCACTGATAACTCATTATTGCAAATTTTATTAATTACACTGTTATTGGTGTTTTCTTCCTTGCCTGTGAGCATGCTCATATTTTCTTTTGCTGTGGTGTTGTTAGCTACCAAAGTGAGGTCTTAACTTTCTGTTGTGATGTCATTATCTGTTACGTAGCCATAACTGAAGCATCTGTAGGATTTTACTGTAACTGATGGGAGCTGTAACTGCAAGCTGGTGTTCATTTCATTATCTGCCTGCCATGACCATCACTGATCACACTTGTTGCTACACTTGTAGTGGCCTGCAATCCTTCACAGTCCCTTTCTCACGTACAGGATTCATAATGTTTATTCCTGTGTGGTTTCTTATGTTTGGGCTGTGAGAATCTGTTTGTGGTAGTTTGGACTGCAACATATGCGGTCCTTAGTTTTTCAAGGTGTTGCAGTCATGGTAGTGCTGCAGTGCAAATCCTTTACCACGAGTGGTGTAAGTATCTCGACCTCTGCCCCTTCCTCTTTACACCATATTAACATGATATTTATCACTGTCATTCTGTTAATTGTCACTGTGATTACCTCTACCATTCTTACTGTTTTGACAATAATCCCAATTCCCTCACCAATCACCTTCATCCTCAACTAGTTCCAGAAATGCTAAAAAGCTCATATGATTATTTCCAATGTATCTCTTCAAACTTTCTGGCAGCTTTTTAGATAGCTCCAAAATTATCTTGGATTTGGATCATCTACTTCTCAAATGAGTCAACTTCTAGTACCAGGATTTGCAGAAATCTTTCATGGCATTTATGCCCTTACTGTCATACATTCTGGTCATAATGATTCATGACATAAACACTCTTGTTTCTGCTCCTATCAGCATTCTTCAGTAAACTTTTATTTGAAATCTCTAAAAGTCGTATGATCTGTGTTCAGATTTAGACCTCATCTCTTAGCATCATCTGCTAATGCACTAATTACCACATTTATCTTTTCCTGATCTGTCACATTTTTAGGAAAAATCCTTCCACAATTTTTCAGGAAGCCCAGTCTTTTGGCAGGATCATAGTGTTCTTTGTCATCTAATAGTTTGTTATAAACAACTCTGTCAGTCATATAACTTGGTTTGTCACGAATTTTCTTTTCAAGGTCGCAAATTTTGCCTTGAATTTGTGAAGTGTTTTAATTTATTTATTTATTTATTTATTATCCATCTTTAAGCAGTAAAATCATACTTCTTTTCACAGCTAGTTAGCTGTTTACCTAATTCATGTTCAGAATCTGATACTGTTTTTCTCAACCGTGAGATTTCATTCCTACAATCATCAACATTTTGGTTATCAGATCGAAAACTTTCATTATCACTAGAGGACCACACTTTCTTTGATCTTTATGATTTCTGAATCAAAGGTTTCATTGATATCACTAATCTGTCCCTGCATAGTACTGACAGTAACATTAATATTTATGTTGTCTATTTCAGTTTTCATGTTCTCAGGTTTGTTACTCAAAATGCCTACTTTCTTGTCTACTCCATCAATATGTTGACTGATCTTAATGCCCTGGGTCTTAATTGACACCAGCTTGTGTTTTCATTTGATTTTCCATTTTAAGACTCTGCGTTTTGAGTTGGTTATCAAGATCACCAGCAATACCAACTAACTGATTACTTTGTGCTGTGTTCTGAGCTTTCATTTGAGTGGTCAAAAGTTTATAATATAGGTCATTTATAATTAATGGTATTTCACTGTCCTGTTCTACTGTGTCCTCATGATCCAATTCTACCTCATCTATTTATATAGGTTCTTTTTCTGTTTGTGAATTACTGAACATATCATCCATTTCAGTTATACAATCACTATTTTCCGCATACACTTCATTACTTGTTCCATTCACAGACTCATGTTTTATTTGTGAGGGGCATGTTGTCTGAATCTGATCATTTACGAATGCATGGTATTCCACATATACCTGGTTCCATACTATGGAGCCAACTGTCTATTGATTTCGAGAAATGCTATCGGGCTCCAGTTCGTCTGCCCACCATGTATTCTTCTCACAGTGATCTAACACAGTTCTTGTAGCCAGTATAATAATGAATGTGGGTTACAGTTTACCTTATAAAATCTGTTAATATTTGTTATTATTTTTCCTACACACTTGCCTACAAGCTCATGCCACTGGACCTGAAATGCTTATAATATGTTTATTTTGCAATTAGTACTAATGTTGCAGTCTGCATCTTACTACACAAAAACAAAATGAATGTCCTGCCATGAGTGCCAAGTATAATACTGTCAGTTATTACTACACCTGTTACGCGTGAAGACAAATATAACACTTCCCTCCAACACTACAATTTGCAGCTTGTGGTCTCGCGGTCACATTCTCGCTTCCTGAGCACAGGGTCCCGGGTTCCATTTTCAGCGGGGTCAGGGATTTTCACCTGCCTCAAGATGACTGGGTATTTGTGTTGTCCTCATCATTTCATCATCATTCATGAAAGTGGCTAGATTGGACTGATCACAGGTTGGGAATTTGTACAGGCACTGACAACCGCACAGTTGAGCGTCCCACAAACCAATCATCATCATCATCATCATCATCATCATCATCCAACACTACTAGAGCAAGTTTCCAATAACGTGCTTGTATGAAAGGAATTTTAAATGACCATAACTGCACTAATGGAGTAGGTATCAGGCATTCTGTGTCATCCAAAAGTTGATGTTTGGTAGGAAGCATTAGCTGACCTAGCAAGAATATAATCAAAGTTCTATCATTTATAAAGTAAATGGCAAACTTGTGTAAAGGAAGACGGTTGTCAGCCTCATCTGGCAATGTTGTAGCAAGTGCCTCCCAGTTCACTAAGAAAGTTAACTACTATAAATACCTTTAAACTTTGAGCTAAAATTTGTTTTACAAATAGTGTATGAAACAATAGCACAATCTAGAAGGAATTGGAACAGGAGTTTGCTATAAGCAATGCAGGTGTAATCTTAAAATATTCTGGCAACAAACTGTTTCTCACTAACATAAGGTTACTTGCAGTACCATATTCAATGGAAGAAAGCTAATGTGAATCACACAGTGTCATTACATGAAGGAGGAACACAACTAATTAGGGAATGTGGAGCTCTTACTTTATCTTTAAATTGTTTTTTAACTGATCTCATTACTGTCTGGTTTCTTTGGTAGGATATGTATGTTTGAATTAAGTAGGGCATATTTGAAACATGAGGTCCCTCAATCCATATTAACCTGAACTGTTGCAGTCAGTTAATCTTTAAAGAACACAAAAGCTATGAAAATGATTCCTGCACTCTGTAAGTAATTTTACTATACTAATGTTTGCAATACTAGCTCAACCTTTAGCATGAGGACCCAGAAACTGTTCTAATATTTGATGGTGGTCATAATATGTGTGTTCAAGTTGACTGCGAGTAAGGAGACAAGTGAAGTTGTACCTCCAATTTTTATTAATCCACTTAAGTTATCAAGTGTCAAAGGTAAAAAGTAGTACCACTGCTGGAAAAAAAAAATAGTACAAACGGAAAGATGACATCGATTTTGGTCTGATGATGGCATATGCCATCTGAGGATAGTAGATGTACTGAACAGTTTCAACGTTCTCCACCAGCAGATAGCATAGTGGCATAGCTGCCAGAGTGCCCTCTGTGTCTACCCTTTAATAGGGAACGCTCACAGCCAGAAGGCTCGGTGTGGTGCAAACGTGTGAAGCAAGCAGGTGACCATGCCACAGAGAAGCATTCATGCTTCCTAAAGCCAACTGAGAGAGTTTGAAAGTGGTCAAATTGTGGGCTTCTGAGAGGTGGGATGGTAATTTTGGAGAATTGCCACACAATTTGGATGTGCTGGTATTAGTGGTCACATGAACATTCTCACACCTGTAGACAAGGTTCTGGACGTCCACACAGCACAGACATCCTCCAGGATCATTGTATCGCAAGGGCAACAGTGGCAGACTGTACAGTTACCACAGCACAGATAAGAGGGCTTGTGAACCCAGACACATTAACACAAACTGTTGTGAACCAGTTATTAGCAGTGGGACTACAGGCATGCACACCTCGAGCCCATCTTCCACTTGTGCCATAGCAATGATATGCGTGGCTCGACTGGCACCATTGGAGGATCACTTGGCAGATGGAATGGCATGCTGTAGTCTTCAGTGATGACAGCAGGTTCTTCCTGCATGCAAGTGATGGTCATTTGTGCACATGATGTGCACCTAGTGGGCACTGTCTCAGAGTGAATTCGTCCAACAGACACTAGCTGTGCCCCAGGCCTCGAGGTCCGGTGTGCGACAAGCTACAACTCTCGTTCACCTTTGGTGTTTCTGGAGGGGTTGCTAACCACACTCGGTGTGTGCAGAATATTGTTAGGCCCATTCTTTTGGCATTCTTGCAACAGGAAGGTGATGTGTTGTTCCAAGAGGAAATATTTGCCCACACGCTGCCCATGAAACTCAACTTGCTCTTCAAAACATGCAGAAACTTCCATGGCCAGCACAAGCTACAGAATTGCCTCCAGTTGAGCATGTGTGGGATATGATGGAATGAGAAGTGACTTGTGCAACTCGTCAACCAACAGCTCTTACAAAACTACATGAACCAAAAGTGAATGTAGACACAAAGGAATTAAAGACGTTAGCTGCCAGTGGGCACTAACTTAAATCAATGGGGCAAGTAGAAAATTGGTGCTAGACTGGAATTTGAATCCACGTATCCTGCTTCTACTGACACTATGCCATCTGGACACAGTGGTCACCACAAGCACACGAACTACCCTAGCCCCTGCCAGTCAGACCTAAATTCTCAACATATACCAAACACTACAGATGTAGCGTCCCTCCTCATTAACCTCATTTCTTGTGACATCTTGCCAATTCCCATAATAATTCAAGCTTGGTGTGCATTTACACTGAAGAGATTATTGGGTGTCATTGTGTTGATTTATATGAATGGGGCAAGTTGAACATTTGTATCAGACAGTGCAGCTTGAACTCTTATGGGAATTAGCAAAATTATGTAAGTAATGATGCTATGAGCAGGGGCACTACATCAGTAATGTGTAGTATAAGTTGAGACTATGAGTCTGACAGGAAGTGTGCTAGGCTAGTCTGTACGATTGTGGTGAGCACTGTGTCCAGATGGTGTAGTGATCAGCGCATTTACCTAGTAAGCAGGAGACCGGGTTCAAATCCTTGTCTGGCACAAATTTTCAGGTTGCCCCACTGATGTAAATCAGTGCCCTCTGGTAGCTAATGTCTTAAATTTCTTTGTGTTTTAATTCACAGTAGCTGCAGGATCAAAAGAACAGACACCAAATATCTAATTAAGATGATGACGGCCAATGATCCCATCATTGCAGATGCACACCAAGCAGCAACTCTTACGGGAATTGGAGAGATGCAATGAGCAATGACACTAATGAGCAGGGGCCTTACATTAGCATTGTGTGGTTTAAGTTAAGAATTTGCATCTGATGGGAGGTGTGCTAGGGTAGTCTATGTGGCTGTGTTTACCAATGTGTCCAGGTGGCATAATGTTCAGTTCATTTACCTAGTACCCAAAATGGTATCAGTTCTTTCAGATACTTATAGAAGAACAGACATCACATATATAAGAAAATGAATGTAATAAACTAAAGACTGCCAAGCAGACCAAAAGCAGATATAATGAAAGAGAAGTGTGTAAAGTGGTCAAAGATAACGTTACTAATACCAGAACTCCAAAGCTTGCTACTCGTGTGCAGCATCAAAGAACTTTATCAACAAATGATCAAATTATACACCAGGAGGAAAAGGACACAAATATTATACAAACTGTGCGTCCACACCAGCCAAAATCATCACTCGAAAATAAAAAAAATATTATTCCAATGCTCAAGAAAATGGAAAATGTAACCAACACAACAAATGCCACTGGAAAAAGCACTATAGTTTTGCTAGGTGATAGTCACCTTAGAGGTGTTGCTCATGAAATGAAAGACATTAACAACGCAGTAAGTGCCTTAGGTTACATCAAACCAGGTGCTTGCACTGACAAATACTACAACAGTAACTGATATTTCTCAAAAGGTAACAATGGAAGATTATATTGCGATCTGTAGTGGTTCAAATGATGTTACTCACAATGAAGGTTTGCATGCTGCTAATGTATTAAGAACAACTCTAAACCACCTGAAGCACTGTAGTTGATACTCCACACCGGCATAATTTAAGTCACTCCTTGCACGTCAACATGGCAGTAATAGCCAGAGACAGACATTACACAGAAATCTTTAACTGTTTTGCGAATATTCATAGAATCAAAAAACACAAATTGGCCTTCACCTCAACTAGTGTGGGAAAAATTATCTAGCAAATTTAATTTGCGACAACATTGCAAATGCAAGGAACAATGTGAACACAAGACAATCACATTTGAACACAGAGTGCACTACAACACAACAAAATTGTAGGAATGGATGTAGACAGATTACATTGCACAGTTGGCCAATGGAGAAAAAGAAAAGACAAAACTGCTTCTTCCCAGTCTTTCAGCATGTGGAAACAGACCAACTTGGAGAAATGGGTGACGAAAAAAAACCTTGCCTGGATCCTTAACTGAAACTTCTTATTTAGAGCAAACTGTGCAACTGCTTCTGCAAAACAAAAACTGGAAATTTATCGTTAGAATATTAGAGACCTCTGTAGTAAGATCAATGAACTTATAATCAATGTCCATGAGCCCATGGTCTGTGCTTTAATGAGCACCATATTACTTCTGGTATAAAAAAACTTATGATAAATATATATTGCAAAACCAATTACACTGCTATGTTTTATTGAGCTGTTTTGATTGCTATGAGCTCATCTTAAACCCCTTCGTCATTTTCAAGCTATATCTTTAGCATATTGTTATTGCTGGTGCTGTTGAAATGTTAATATAGGTGAAGATGTATTAACCTTCAGTTTATGCAGGTACTGCACATTATTTTTGTGATGGTCAATTATTGTTTGTATTCTGCAGCTTCTTTTGACAGCTTTTAACAATGTACTATGGTTACATCTCTCTAGTACATCGTTAAAAGCTATCAAATACAAAAATAATCTACAATTTCAAAAACTGAGTGCAGTACCTGCATAAACTGATGGTTAATACATCCCCTTCTATATTAACATTTTGACAGCACCAGCAATAACATTGAACTAAGGATATAGCTTGAAAATGACCATGGGGTTTGAAATCAGCTCACAGCAAGCAGAACAGTTAAATAAAAACATTATAGCAGTATGACTAGTTTTTCAGTATATAATGTCTTTACAAGACATATACGATGCTGCAGGTCCACAATGAATACAAAAATTATGATAAATAATTATTACTTGGCTACATCATACAGTATAAAATATAAAGAAAAGGGTGGTGTTGCCATCTACGTTAAATACAGTGTCACATGTAGACTAATTGATGTGCAGAATTATTGTTTAGAACAAAATTTGGAACTGTGTGCCATAGAACTGTCTTTAAATAATTCTCATATATCAGCAATAACAGTATACAGAGCACCTTCAGGGAACTTTAGTCTCTTTTTGAAGCAGTTTGATGCTCTCCTAATATATACATTCAAACACAGAAGAGATGTGATAGTGCCTGGGGACTTCAATGTAAACTTTCTAACAAATTCCATGGACAGATCAGACCTTGGAAATTTGGTATCAACACATAATCTTGCTTCTGTAGTTAGTTTCCCTATGAGAATAACTACATGTACAAGCAGACTAATTGATAATATATTTGCAGATCAGACCAAAATAAGTGATACATAGGACGAGGAATTCTGCCTTATGCAAGACACCTTTTCAGTTTCGTATTACCCAGACATGTTTCAGCACTTTTTGTGCTATCTTCAGTGGGTTATTTTATTTCCTTACTGTGAAATTATTGTTACATGTTAACATTTAGAGAAACTTTTGGTACAAAATATTTACAACTGTGAACGGATAATTATTGTAAAATATTATACATCATTTGTTTACAGTTCACAGTTGAGATATGTATTAACAATCTGATGCACTGTATGTTTATTACATTATGTCTAAAGTTCTAGTTATAGCTTTCTCTTTCTCTCTCTCTCTCTCTCTCTCTCTCTCTCTCTCTCACACACACACACACACACAAGTACAAAATCAAGAGATTGTGCAAAATTTTTTAATGGGCACTTTTTAAGTGTTGCTGAGAAAACGGGAAACAGTGGCTCCTCAGAAAAGGCTAAAAAATACTTCAGTAATAATTTCCCACATCCTTTGGAGAAGTCCGGGATAAGTCCTATAGCAGTACAGGAACTAAGAACAACCATAACTTCTTCAAGAGGTAAAAATTCGACTAGTGTCAACAATATTTTTGGCAAACTGCTAAAAGACTGCTGGAATCAGTTCAGTAAAGTCCTAGCTCATATATTCAATGCCTTTCTCAAAAAAGATATCTTGACTGACAGGATGAAGTATGCTATTGTAAAACCATTCTTCAAAAAAGGCGATGCCTCAGACGTTACAAACTATCATTCTCTCTCTCTTCTGGCAACATTTTCTAAAGTCCTCAAAAAATAAATACGCGCCTCAATAGTCAGTCACCTGAAAAACTTTGCAATAATTAGTAAAAATTAGCTCAGATTCAGAGAAGGTATCTCTAAAACTGAAGCTATATTTTCATTTACCAATAATGTTTTGGAAAGCATTGATAAGAAGACATTGCCTGTTGGCATGTTTTGTGGTCTGTAAAAGGCCTTCACCTGTGTCAGTCATAGAATACTTACACGGAAAGAATGCCACTATGCAATCTGAGGACAAATGGGCAACTGGCTTAAATCAATAGAAAATAGTGTTAGGTGGTTATAACATGCAGGTAGGAGGGCAAGAGTCCAACTGGGGAGCAGTATGTTATGGGGATTTACAAGATTCTGTCCTTGGTCTTATACAGTGTGGTCCATTGATAGTGACCATGCCAAATATCTCACAAAATAAGCATCAAACGAAAAAACTGCAAAGAACAAAACTCGTCTAGCTTGAAGGGGGAAACCAGATGGCGTTATGGTTGGCCCTCTAGATGGATTTGCCATAGGTCAAACGGATATCAACTGCATTTTTTAAAAATAGGAACCCCCAGTTTTTTATTACATATTCGTGTAGTACATAAAGAAATATGAATGTTTTAGTTGGACCACTTTTTTCGCTTTGTGATAGATGGTGCTGTAATAGTCACAAACATATAAGTACGTGGTATCACATAACATTCCGCCAGTGCAGACGGTATTTGCTTCATGATACATTACCCATGTTAAAATTGACCGTTTACCAATTGCGGAAAAGGTCGATATCATGTTGATGTATGGCTATTGAGATCAAAATGCCCAACGAGCATGTGCTATGTATGCTGCTCGGTATCCTGGACGACATCATCCAAGTGTCCGGACCGTTCGCCGGATAGTTACATTATTTAAGAAAACAGGAAGTGTTCAGCCACATGTGAAACGTCAACCACGACCTGCAACAAATGATGATGCCCAAGTAGGTGCTTTAGCTGCTGCCGTGGCTAATCCGCACATCTGTAGCAGACAAATTACGCGAGAATCGGGAATCTCATAAACGTTGGTGTTGAGAATGCTACATAAACATCGATTGCATCCATACCATATTTCTATGCACCAGGAATTGCATGGTGGCGACTTCGAACGTCGTGTACAGTTCTGCCACTGGGCACAAGAGAAATTACAGGACGATGACAGATTTTTTGCACGCGTTCTATTTAGCAACGAAGCATCATTCACCAACAGCGGTAACATAAACCGGCATAATATGCTCTATTGGGCAATGGAAAATCCACGATGGCTGCGACAAGTGGAACATCAGCGACCTTGGTGGGTTACTATATGGTGCGGCATTATGGGAGGAAGGATAATTGGCCCCCATTTTATCGATGGCAATCTAAATGGTGCAATGTATGCTGATTTCCTACGTAATGTTCTACCAATGTTACAAGGTGTTTCACTGCATGGTAGAATGGCGATTTACTTCCAACATGATGGATGTCCGGCACATAGCTCTCTTGCGATTG
This sequence comes from Schistocerca nitens, assembly GCF_023898315.1. Classification (NCBI taxonomy): domain Eukaryota; kingdom Metazoa; phylum Arthropoda; class Insecta; order Orthoptera; family Acrididae; genus Schistocerca; species Schistocerca nitens. The sequence goes on from NC_064619.1 coordinate 226,902,061, forward strand.
AAGCGGTATTGAATAGCATTGCCCAAAAAAAGTTTCTATTCTCTAGATGAATTCTTTAGCACAGATAGATAAGATTATTTCCCATGTATTCCTGCCTTAATTACGTTAATTTGTGTTCTGTAAATCAAGAAGATGGTCTTTTTACTTTATAAATAAATGGTTAGATAATATCTGAAAATTATATCTTGACCTCTGTTTTTGAGTGTAATTAGAACTTACTGATTGTGCTTTTTTATTACTATTTTCTAATATATATTCTTAACCTTTGTTTGTGGTCCCTAATGATACAAAGATAAAACCTGAATGTTTTGATTCATTCCATATCCATGCGTTATCACACAAAAATGGATGTAAGGAATATGTATTGCAAAAAATAAATAAATAAATAAATAACCAAACACTTCTGGTAAGACACAATCAGGAAACACTTCTAAACACAAATACGTGAATATAAACACTTTAACAAACATCTGAAGCAGGTGTTCATTAAGCTGGCCATTAAATTGTAATAGCCAATAATGTTTTATTGTGATCATTGTTCTATTTAGATACATTTTATAGTGGTTATGGATTTCAATAAGAATGACTTAAGTAAAGAAAGTAGTTATTTTCTTTGCATCTACACTTATGCAAAACTTTAGCTCTTCACTTACAAAAATTTATGTGGAATATTTCAGAAACAAAACTAACTAAACACTTAAGGAATTTACTACTCCGCAGAAGTTACTGAACAGAGTTATAACAAGAATTGCTTTTGCAGATTGATAAAATAGGTCACTCAGATATATTGCCTCACTACAGAAAGGCTCCTGTCCAGGTAAAATGATTAAGGATTAATATAAGGTTCTCAACACAAAGTTAAACAAAAGGCAGTTATTAATTGCAGATAAAGCAAATAACTGGTCCATGCAAGATTACAGTACTCAATTTATGACTTGAGATGAAGTTGGCAACTGTGACAATCTTTTGCAGCTAAGATAAAAGCATCAAACATACTCGTGGCTCTTGATGTGTAAAAGGCCCTGAAAACTATCTTCTCAGTGTTGTTTTTTTGTAATTCAGAGTCAACAAATAAATGCCATGAATAATTATCCAGTAATCTTTCACATCCAAGGCATTATTTTTCAATGTAGCTGCTTTCCTTGCTACATTCATCACACTCCATGTGAACAGTTTACATGCTTGCCACAAGGGCTTCTTGCGGTTCTATTATCAAAGCCCCGTTTTCTATTCTCACCATGAGGATTTCACAGCTGAGGAACTTCCCACCAGCTCAGCTTTTACATAATTACAAACCTACATGCCCTATGCATGAACCAGTTCTACAAATACTATTTTAACATAACAGCATTTGAACATAATATAGATTTGAAAATTAATGCACACACACACACACACACACACACACACGCACACACGCACACACACACACACACACACACACAAACACAAACACACACACAATACTAAAGGTCATACTTATGTGCCACAGTAGTTGCTGGACAGCTGCCTACCACTAGTCCTATTAGTACTTCGAACAGCAGTTAAGCCAGTCAGTGAGACATTGACCAGCTTCAGGCAGTGTTGGCTTCGGTCACACAGCTTGAGGCTGTTGCCAATGGGCATCACTGTGGGGGTCCGGATGGGGGTTTGTCGGGGACGGCCAGCTCGTCCCACGCATCCCCCGATCGGACTAAGTCTGTGGTTGCCCGGGATACTGCCCGCATTGAGGCTGATCCCTCACCTGTGGTAGAGTGGGAGGTCGTCTCAAGGTGTGGCAGGAGGCGAAAGACATTCCGGAGGGCTGAACAGAAGGCCTCTCCAGTTTGTCTGACGAACTGGTTTCAGGCTCTGTCTCCAGCTGACACTGATCTTCGGCCTGACATGGCTGCTTGTCCTGTTCCAGAGGTTGCCCCTCAGTCTGCAAGATTCGGGCGGTCGCAGAGGGTGGGCTTACTGGTAGTTGGGAGCTCCAACGTCAGGCGTGTAATGGGCCCCCTTAGGGAAATGGCAGCAAGAGAGGGGAAGAAAACCAATGTGCACTCCGTGTGCATACCGGGGGGAGTCATTCCAGATGTGGAAAGGGTCCTTACGGATGCCATGAAGGGTACAGGGTGCACCCATCTGCAGGTGGTCGCTCATGTCGGCACCAATGATGTGTGTCGCTATGGATCGGAGGAAATCCTCTCTGGCTTCCGGCGGCTATCTGATTTGGTGAAGACTGCCAGTCTCGCTAGCGGGATGAAAGCAGAGCTCACCATCTGCAGCATCGTCGACACGACTGACTGCGGACCTTTGGTACAGAGCCGAGTGGAGGGTCTGAATCAGAGGCTGAGACGGTTCTGCGACCGTGTGGGCTGCAGATTCCTCGACTTGCGCCATAGGGTGGTGGGGTTTCGAGTTCTGCTGGATAGGTCAGGAGTCCACTACACGCAACAAGCGGCTACACGGGTAGCAGGGGTTGTGTGGCGTGGGCTGGGCGGTTTTTTAGGTTAGATGGCCTTGGGCAAGTACAGAAAGGGCAACAGCCTCAACGGGTGCGGGGCAAAGTCAAGACATGCGGGGACCAAGCAGCAATCGGTATTGTAATTGTCAACTGTCGAAGCTGCGTTGGTAAAGTACCGGAACTTCAAGCGCTGATAGAAAGCACCAAAACTGAAATCGTTATAGGTACAGAAAGCTGGCTGAAGCCAGAGATAAATTCTGCCGAAATTTTTACAAAGGTACAGACGGTGTTTAGAAAGGATAGATTGCATGCAACCGGTGGTGGAGTGTTCGTTGCTGTTAGTAGTAGTTTATCCTGTAGTGAAGTAGAAGTGGATAGTTCCTGTGAATTATTATGGGTGGAGGTTACACTCAACAACCGAGCTAGGTTAATAATTGGCTCCTTTTAACGACCTCACGACTCAGCAGCATTAGTGGCAGAACAACTGAGAGAAAATTTGGAATACATTTCACATAAATTTTCTCAGCATGTTATAGTCTTAGGTGGAGATTTCAATTTACCAGATATAGACTGGGACACTCAGATATTTAGGACGGGTGGTAGGGACAGAGCATCGAGTGACATTATACTGAGTGCACTATCCGAAAATTACCTCGAGCAATTAAACAGAGAACCGACTCGTGGAGATAACATCTTGGGCCTACTGATAACAAACAGACCCGAACTTTTCGACTTTGTATGTGCAGAACAGGGAATCAGTGATCATAAGGCCATTGCAGCATCCCTGAATATGGAAGTTAATAGGAATAAAAAAAAAGGGAGGAAGGTTTATCTGTTTAGCAAGAGTAATAGAAGGCTGATTTCAGACTACCTGACAGATCAAAACGAAAATTTCTGTTCCAACACTGACAATGTTGAGTGTTTATGGAAAAAGTTCAAGGCAATCGTAAAATGCGTTTTAGACAGGTGCCGAGTAAGACTGTGAGGGACGGGAAAAACCCACCGTGGTACAACAACAAAGTTAGGAAACTACTGCGAAAGCAAAGAGAGCTTCACTCCAAGTTTAAACGCAGCCAAAACCTCTCACACAAACAGAAGCTAAACGATGTCAAAGTTAGCGTAAGGAGGGCTCTGCGTGAAGCGTTCAGTGAATTCGAAAGTAAAATTCTATGTACCGACTTGACAGAAAATCCTAGGAAGTTCTGGTCTTACGTTAAATCAGTAAGTGGCTCGAAACAGCATATCCAGACACTACGGGATGATGATGGCATTGAAACAGAGGATGACACGCGTAAAGCTGAAATATTAAACACCTTTTTCCAAAGTTGTTTCACAGAGGAAGACCGCACTGCAGTTCCTTCTCTAAATCCTCGCACAAACGAAAAAATGGCTGACATCGAAATAAGTGTTCAAGGAATAGAAAAGCAACTGGAATCACTCAACAGAGGAAGGTCCACCGGACCTGACGGGATACCAATTCGATTCTACACAGAGTACGCAAAAGAACTTGCCCCCCTTCTAACAGCCGTGTACCGCAAATCTCTAGAGGAACGGAAGGTTCCAAATGATTGGAAAAGAGCACAGGTAGTCCCAGTCTTCAAGAAGGGTCATCGAGCAGATGTGCAAAACTATAGACCTATATCTCTGACGTCGATCTGTTGTAGAATTTTAGAACATGTTTTTTGCTCGAGTATCATGTCGTTTTTGGAAACCCAGAATCTACTATGCAGGAATCAACATGGATTCCGGAAACAGCGATCTTGTGAGACCCAACTCGCTTTATTTGTTCATGAGACCCAGAAAATATTAGATACAGGCTCCCAGGTAGATGCTATTTTTCTTGACTTCCGGAAGGCGTTCGATACAGTTTCGCACTGTCACCTGATAAACAAAGTAAGAGTCTGCGGAATATCAGACCAGCTGTGTGGCTGGATTGAAGAGTTTTTAGCAAACAGAACACAGCATGTTGTTCTCAATGGAGAGACGTCTACAGATGTTAAAGTAACCTCTGGCGTGCCACAGGGGAGTGTTATGGGACCATTGCTTTTCACAATATATATAAATGACCTAGTAGATAGTGTCGGAAGTTCCATGCGGCTTTTCGCGGATGATGCTGTAGTATACAGAGAAGTTGCAGCATTAGAAAATTGTAGCGAAATGCAGGAAGATCTGCAGCGGATAGGCACTTGGTGCAGGGAATGGCAACTGTCCCTTAACATAGACAAATGTAATGTATTGCGAATACATAGAAAGAAGGATCCTTTATTGTATGATTATATGATAGCGGAACAAACACTGGTACCAGTTACTTCTGTAAAATATCTGGGAGTACGCGTACGGAACGATTTGAAGTGGAATGATCATATAAAATTAATTGTTGGTAAGGCGGGTACCAGGTTGAGATTCATTGGGAGAGTGCTTAGAAAATGTAGTCCATCAACAAAGGAGGTGGCTTACAAAACACTCGTTCGACCTATACTTGAGTATTGCTCATCAATGTGGGATCCGTACCAGATCGGGTTGACGGAGGAGATAGAGAAGATCCAAAGAAGAGCGGCGCGTTTCGTCACAGGGTTATTTGGTAACCGTGATAGCGTTACGGAGATGTTTAATAAACTCAAGTGGCAGACTCTGCAAGAGAGGCGCTCTGCATCGCGGTGTAGCTTGCTGTCCAGGTTTAGAGGGTGCGTTTCTGGATGAGGTATCGAATATATTGCTTCCCCCTACTTATACCTCCCGAGGAGATCACGAATGTAAAATTAGAGAGATTAGAGCGCGCACGGAGGCTTTCAGACAGTCGTTCTTCCCACGAACCATACGCGACTGGAACAGGAAAGGGAGGTAATGACAGTGGCACATAAAGTGCCCTCCGCCACACACCGTTGGGTGGCTTGCGGAGTATAAATGTAGATGTAGATGTAGATGGTTTACAGCAAAAAGTCACATCTGCCATCAAAATTTTTTTCAGAACAGCCGGCATCTATAGAACTGGAACTGCCAGATATGCTACAACAGGTGAAGCTCCATATATTCATGCTATACCTCTAAACGGCAGTTTACGGGTAGATAACTTAACTGTGACTTGCTCCCATGTGATGTGGTGGACAGAGGCTGTATGCACACCATTACAGCTGCCATACTCATACCTTTCCAAGTATTAAAACACAGCGAACATACAGTTCAAATAGTGTACAACACCAGCCTCTGACAGTGTCATGGAAGTGTGTTAAACCAGCGTATGTGCCCATCATGGACATGGCTTTCAAAGAGGAAGAGAATAAGAGACGGTGAATCCTCTACCCCACACGAAATGGAGATCATACAACCAGCACTATTGCCACCTTCCATATAATAAACAAGCCCACAAGAGAGGCTGAAGCAACCAGTGACTTACATAAGAGCAGGCAGACGTGTATGGCACAAATTCCCATACATTCCAGGAAGTCTGCTCTACTGCGAGTTGTGGGTCTCTGTTTGGGAAGCACCAACTATGGACAGCAAGTGAAAGACTTAAGTTATTCTTTGGCTGACTAGATGATCTGTTTTTTCCCCATTTATTTTTTGCATTAATGTTTTTGGCAGTTCTCTGTTTATCCATTATTAAGCGGAAATTTTGATGTAATCAAGAAAATTAATGGTTGCTGCTCAGTATTATGGGGAGTTTCTGTATCTGTAGACTACACCATGAGCAGTATCTGTAAAACTAATAGAAAATACTCAACCTACCTTAAACCTAACTTTTTTCCCCCCCTAACAGACATCTCAGCGATGAAAAATCATTTGAAAATGAAACATCCAGACAAAATCCAAGCAATTAAAAAAGGTACAGATGCTGCCATACCTACATCATTTTTAGTCATCCCCAGTATGTGTTTGTCTTCAACATCGACAGAAAGCAAGCAAGTGTCAAACTTGAAAGGAAATTGTTTTGCAATGTAAATGATACAAAAGCTATAAAATATCTTTAATAGCAGAAAGTACTGCACTAGACAATGAGCTATTATCTGCCACAGGAAGGACCAAATTTACAAGACTCTTATAACAAGTTTTACCCTGCTATAAAATGCCAACAAATTTGTACATTTCACAAGAAATTGTTGCCAATACCTAAAACAGGAGTCATGAAAAAAATCAAAAGATACATTTAAAATGCTCTCACTGTTTTTGTAACTGCTAATATATGAACCTGTTTGTGTAACAATGTCAACTTCCTGAGTTTCACAGCTTATTGGTTGTCTCCTGTGTTCCATCTGGAACATGAAGTTTTTGTTATGAAGCCTTTACTAAGTTCTCACACTGGAGAAAATATAGTACACGAGACCACTGAGATATTGATCAGAGTAAAATACATTAGTCATTCAGCACACTGGGGCTAACATGGTGAAAGGTGTTCGCGTGGCTGAGTATGATTCTGCTACATGTTTCATCAATTTGCTTCTGAGGTTGTAACTAAACCATTTAAGGTCCAGCCTCAAGGAGCAGGGATGATCGCTACTGGGAAGGGCCTCATAATGCATTTCAACCATTTGATCTTAGCTCAAGAAAACCTTGATGATTCAAAGGAGCTCAATATGCAGGAGCAACAGTTGGTGCAAGATATCAGTATGAGGTGGAGTTCCACCTTTTTTATGATAGAACACAAAAACTGGCTATATCACTGTATGTGAGAGATCATGATATGCTTACTAATTTGAGGTCTCATCACAGATGTTTGACGAAGCATTGTGTTAACCTTTCGAAGCTCTTCGGAGAAACAACAAAAATAAGTTCTGGTATCTCCTGTATCTCGAAAGTAATGGGAGATATTGCAGCATTAAATAAATATTCAGATAAGGATGAGACATTACAAAGAACCATGGACTTACCACACACATGAGAGCCTCATTAAAAGCTGAATTAGAAAGTCATTTCAGCTCCTTAAATGAAGATCCAAATTATTTGACTGCAGCCTTTCTAGACCCAAGATTCAAGAAAGACTATTTGAAGGTTGTTGAAGCTGAAAGACTTCAACAGAAGATCATATTGGCATTTTCTGAAGAATCTTCCACCAAGAGCTGTTCACGTCCATTACCTGATGATGCCATGATGTATGATAAGGAATCAAAGTTGACTGACTGTAGGAAGATGCAAGACGACTTCAACGAGAATTTCCAGGTGGTGTCATGACTGGCAGCTAGTCCTAAATATAGAAAAATGTAAGTCAATGCAGATGAGTAGGAAGACCAAACCTGTAATGTTCAGATACAGTATTATTAGTGTCCCGCTTGCCACAGTCAGCATGTTTAAATATCAGGTCTTAGTGTCACAAAGCAATATGAGGTGGAATGAGCCAGTGAGAACTGTGGTAGGGAAGGCGAATGGTCGACTCTGGTTTATTGGGAGAATTTTAGAAAAGAGTGGTTCACCTGTAAAAGAGACCACATATAGGACGCTGGGGTGACCTAGTCTTGAGTACTACTTGAGTGTTTGGGATCCATACCAGATCGAATTGAAGGAAGACACTGAAGCAATTCAGAGGCAGGCTGCTAGATTTGTTACCGGTAGTTTCGAACAACGCTTAAGTGTTACGGAGATGCCTTGGGAACTGAAATGGGAATCATTGGAGGGAAGGCGAAGTTCTTTTCGAGACACACTATTGAGAAAATTTAGAGACCCGGCACTTGAAGCCGACTGCCAAACGATTCTACTGCCGCCAACAAACATTGCATGTAAGGACCATGAAGATAAGATATGAGAAATTAGGGCTCATACAGAGACAGACAGTCATTTTTCCCTTGCTCTATTTGCAAGTGGGACAAGGAAGGAAATGACAAATAGTGGTACAGGGTACCCTCCTCCATGCACCATACAGTGGCTTGTGAAGTATCTATGTAGATGTTCATCTTCAGCTCTATGTAAGGCAAATGTCGATTTGTGTATATTTCTTAAACATACAGCATCCATGTTTTTATGGAAGCATATATTGAAGTTTCTTTCTATTTGACCAATATATATCTTGCATTATTTTAATATTATGGGTGGCTTTGACCTTTATTTTGTTTTTTTGTTATCTGTGTAAAATCTGATTTTGATATTTGTCCCTGGAAAAGATTTTTAACTTTATATTAATTTTTCTTCTGTGGCTCTACAGTTCATTTTGATCCTGGACCTCTTTGCAATTCTCTGCCAGCTATCACAATTCAACACTTGAGCTATTCATTCCCTCCAGCCCATTTTTCTGCAGGACCCCCATGACACCATCTATTCATATGGGTCCCAGTCAACCCAATCCTCCTCCTCCTCCCCCCCCCCCCCCCTCCCCCCTCCTTTGCCACCCAGGATTTCCGTCTAGTATACTTTCAGTTACTTCTGTGGCACATTGGGGTGATTTCACTATTCTAATAGATGGATCTTCATATATAACATACAGCTCATGATTGTACCACCTCCTCCATTTTCCCACCGAGTGAGGTAGTGCACTGGTTAGCACACTGGACTCACATTCAGGAGGATGATGGTTCAAATCCATGTCCAGCCATACAGAAATGGTTTTCTGTGATTTCTCTAAATCGCACCAGGCAAATGATTGGATAATTTCTTTGAAAGGTCACAGCTGATTTCCTTCCCCCTCCTCAAAATGATCTGAGCTCCATCTCTTACTGATCTTGATGTCAGCAAGATGTTAGACCCTAATCTTCTTTGCTTCCATATTCCCTCTTTCACACGTTGGGCCAATAATCCTTCAAGTTTCTTTTCTCTCTTAGCATATAACAGTCCAGTATCTTTTGAAATTAATGAGCAAGCTTCTGAGACATATGTAAACACTGGTCTTATGTTTTATAAGTCCTTAATTTGGTGGTATGAATTAAGAGCTTTGAGGAAGACAGTTTTCAGTGCAAAACAGGGTTGGATGCTATTAATTTCTGTTTAATTTCATAAAAATTATGTTCTGAGGTGACTGTTGATCCCAGATAGTTTCTTAATGTTTTGCAGATCACTTGAACAATTCTTTCATCAAAATATTGTGGAATGAGTCAATTTATAGGATATGTAAAGTGATTACTGCTAACATTAATAGATGTAGTTTTTAGTACTACTCACGCAACTAAACTTAAAAACTACATTAGTTTCTCTCTTTTCCTCAAGCTACCAATTTTCAAATAGCCATTCATCCATGGAGTAGCAGTAGTTGTCCAGGAGAAATGATTTTAGGACAGATTTAAAACTTGCTTTGGTACCTTTCAGATATTTTATATTATTGGGCAAATTATTAAAATTTTTTGTTGCTGCATATTGAACTCCCTTCTGAGCCAATGACAGCTTTAATAATGAGTAATATAGGTCATTTTTTACCTCTAATTTTCTAGATATAGACAACATTATTCTTCTCAGATTGTGACAATTTAATTAGTGACTATACGTACTGTGATGGTGCAGTTAAAATGTCTAATTCCTTGACATGCTAAGTAAATTGTTTCTACTTAAATTGAGAACATTACTCGACAATAATTATTTAAGCCTTTCTTGTCACCTTTCTTATAAAGTGGTCTAATAAATGCAATCTTAATTTCTGGAAAAATTCCCCATGCCAATGGTGATTACATATGTCACTAAAGACATTACTTATTAAATTAAGTTTTTGCAGAATTCTGTCAGATACTAACACCATACGAGCTTTCATTTTCAAGAATTTTTATAATACTATTATTGTCAGTAAAGGACGTTGGTGCTATTTCTCGTTGTTTAAAGTTTTGTGGAATGTCATTTTTTATATAGTCTGTTGTAGAGATGGGGGATCCGCTCTTGAACTAATTCATAGAGTTCAATCTTTCAAAGGAGTGAACAATCAGTGATTCAGAAAAAAAGAACGGTAGCTCCAAACGTTTCCCACGGCAGAGAGAGAGAGAGAGAGAGAGAGAGAGAGAGAGAGAGAGAGAGAGAGAGAGAGAGAGACGGAGCATATCAGCAGCGCCTCTGCTGCTCAGAGCACACTGCACGCCACACAACACAGCCAGCGCCGGCCTCTGCCCTGCTTCTACCTTGGCTGCCTGCATTGTGCAGTGCCCCATTGGATTTTGTGTTTCACATATGCCGTGCCGTCTCTGTGCGTCGTCTGCCGCGTGCAGTGTCTGGCGCAGCTTAACTTCGCATCGCACTCTGTCGGCGATCGTTTCAGTCGCACGTCCTGCCCTCTGGGCAGTTGATGCGAGCAACAGGACAGAGAGCCACCTAGCGGATAACATAGGAACTACTTGCAAAAACCTGCTCGCAAGGGAACGGACGATTTGTCTCGGAGCGGGTGAGCTCCCCCCACCCTCGGAACTCGCCCGCTCAACGCTCACCCCACCGTCTCGACTCTAGCCAGAGCGTTGAGCAAAGCGACTCAGGTGTCACTCTGGTCTCTGCGGTCTCAGCTCATGCAGCAATACAGCTCGCGGCTCGACCTGCTCGACTCAGCGCCTCTGCATCGGAGTTCGTCCCCACTGGATATTGTTCTTCGTAGTAATACTGCTATGTATATTACATTATTATGTTATGTATACATCAATCGTTTTTATTTTATTTTTATTTGTTTAAACCGATTAGATTAGGTTGCTGATGACTCCTCTTACCATAGGATTTTTATTATGGACACTCGAATTTACGCTTTAATTACGAGCGAACCGATAAACGTATCGCAAAATGTGATACACCAATATTTTCCTTGTTTTATTCTGCGTAAGGCTATATACAGCACTTTCGTTTTACAGTCAAATTTATATATTTTTTTCTTATTCTGCTACGGATTTTGCGATTTTAGGCGTCTTCGGAAGGAAACGTTCACTTTAAAAATATATGGCTTGCGATGTATTTGTATGAGGTTAATGAAATTTTAATACATTATAGCCAAATATATTGTTAATGTAAATCTCAAGTTACAACATTTTCCGATCACCCAAAAAACCACGATAGTGCAAAATAAATCAATAATCAAAAACTTTGTCATATCGTGGAAATTTCAATAAACAATACAAAATTCTTACTCATTATCTGTGTTACTTCAAAATAGGATCAAATAAGATCAAAATACAGGTATAGTACTGGAATAAACCAAGTTTAAAGGGCAATGTGCCTTCCATTTATTTTCTATTGTAAATGAGTGGTGAGTCATGAAAAAGAGCTAATTCATTTCAGGGAGTGAACAGTTCTGATCCAATCTCTGAAAAGAACAGTTGTGCCCATCTCTAGTCTGTTGTGACTCGCCGATCATTCAAAGTGCCGCCGCGCAATTACGCGCATCCTCTACATGCGGCACTGTCTGCCAGCCATGCAGCCGCGCCACCTAAGCGCCCAGCCAGGCAGCGGCCACTAGACTTGGACTCAGTGTTCATTCAAATGTTACCTTGTTCACATGTCTTGCTTTGTCAACTTGCTCAGTGACATATGTGTTGTGTCATTCTGAAATATATGTGTTCAACTTGACGTTATAACAATTGGCGACGAGGATGGGATTTTTCCTTTTCATCGTTGACCCACAGGTTTCCATGGCTACTGTCGAGCAACTATTGCAAGGTCTCATTGAACAGCAAACACTTCTAACATCGGCGATTTGCGATTTAGTCGCGGCATCAAATGCGGGGCATTTCTCGTCGTTGTCTATACCTCCTTTTCCTCCTTACGACGAGACGGCGAAAGACTGGTCTCATTACGAAAAACGTCTTCGACAGCACTTCTTGGCATTTCATGTCGCGGATGAACAAACATGTAAGTCTCTGTTCCTTTCATGGATTTCACCTCAAATGTATCGGTTGTTGTCGCAATTGGCTCCTTTGAAAGATCCTGCGTCTTTGTCCTTTGCTGAAATGTGCTCACTTCTGTCTGTCTATTTTTAAAAGCAAACGCATGTGGTAGCCTCTCGTGTTGCCTTTTATCGTTGTCAAAAACAACCGCATCAATCCTATCGCACTTGGGCTGCTGAACTTCATGGCCTCAGTCGAAAGTGTCAATTTGTTACTGACGTTCACAAAGAATCCTATGCCAATTCCATGGTACGGGATGCTATTATCCGGTCAGCGCCCAACAAAGAAGTTCGGCAACGTGCCCTTCAGTTGGCAAATCTGACTCTAGATGAAGTCCTATCCATCGCGCAGTCTTTTGAAATTTCTCGCACTGCTGGGGCGCAAATAGAGGCGTGGGGTGACGTCGGGGAAATACAACCACTGTGCACTGTTGACAACACGTGTGATGCGTCCCTGCCAGCCGACGTGGCCACAGTACGCTCCCACACGCAGCCTCGGCCTAACCCTAAACAACCCTCTAAGAAACTGCAGCAAAACCCACGGCAACTTCCTTCATGTCCGCAGTGTTTTACGAAACATTCACAGGAGGACTGTCCCCAACGTTGGGCCGTGTGTCACAATTGCAAAAAGAAGGGTCATGTGTCTGCCGTTTGCAAATCCGACCGCATACATGATGTTCATGACCGTGACGCTGATTCTGCTTCTGTGTTGTCTGTCAATTGCACTTCTTCCCTTTCAGGGAAGTTATTCCTCACTGTCCAAATCCTTGGTCGGGATGTTCGCATGCAAGTGGATACCGGTTCTGCTGCCACTATAATTAATTCTCAGATGTATCTTCAGTTGGGTTCTCCACTCCTATCACCTGTAACTCGGCAATTACGGATGTACAATAAACAGAAGATTTCTCTCTTGGGACAATTTAATGCTGAGGTATCTTACAAATCCATCGTTCACACTGTTCCCATATTTGTGGTCGACCAGAGCAATGCAGAAAATCTTTTTGGTTTCGATGCCTTTCGCGTTTTTGGGTTCTCCATAGATGACTCTGTCAATATCGTCTCTGATGCTATTCCTTATGCTCAATTGGATTCCTTGTCGACGACATTTTCTTCCCTTTTTTCTCCTGGGTTAGGTCGCGCAAACAACTTTGAAGCTCATATCACGCTCAAACCCACTGCGCAGCCTAAGTTTTTTTCAGGCTCGGCCCATTCCTGTGGCCCTTCGTGATCCGGTAAAACGGGAGCTGGATCGTCTCACTACTTCAGGGGTCTTGCTTCCTGTCACTTCCAGTGAGTGGTCCTCTCCTGTCGTTGTTGTTGCTAAGCCCAATGGTGATATTCGTCTTTGTGGCAATTTTAAAGCCACTGTAAATGCACAATGCCTCATCGACACTTATCCTATGCCCCGACCTGAAGAATTGTTCACTAAACTTGCGGGTGGTCAGTATTTTTCTAAAATTGACCTGTCAGAAGTTTATCATCAACTTTCTCTTGACACTGCTTCCCGGCAGTTTCTGGTCCTTAACACACCTTCCGGCCTCTATCAATACCAATGATTGCCATTCGGGGTTGCCAGCGCCCCTGCTCTCTTTCAACGGTTCTTGGAACAATTATTGCCCCCTGTCCCTGGGTGTATAAATTACATGGACGACATTGTTGTCACTGGCTCCACCACTGACGAACATCTTCAGAACCTCCGCACACTTTTTCATGTCTTACAAACTGCCGGTCTTAAGTGTAATCTTCCGAAATCATAATTTTTTCAGGCATCAATCACCTACTTGGTGTTTCAACTCTTTCGGGATGGTATTCGTCCTCTTCAGCAAAGTGTCGCTGCGATCGATGCCCTTCCTCGCCCTACATCTGTTAAGGAACTTCAGGCCTTCTTGGGGAAAATAGCATACTATCACAAGTTTTTACTGTCTGCTACATCGGTAGCTCAGCCTTTGCATCGCCTGTTGCATAAAAACGTGCCTTTTCACTGGTCCACGTCATGCGATGTGGCTTTCCACAAATTGCAGACTATGCTGAAACAGGCCCCATGCCTGGCTACTTATCGACCTGTCCAACATCTTATTCTTGCCACAAACGCCTCTCAATACGGGGTCGGTGCAGTCCTTACGCACCGTTTTTCGGACAGCTCTGAACAACCCATTGCTTATGCCTCCAAAACGCTCACGGATGCCCAACAAAAGTATTCTCAAATTGAAAAAGAAGCTTTGGCCATTATTTATGCTCTTCATAAGTTTGGTGTTTTTCTATATGGCTCCAAATTTCATCTTGTTACGGATCACAAGCCACTTGTTTCCTTGTTTCATCCATCATCGTCACTTCCCGACAAGGCTGCACACCGCTTCCAGCATTGGGCTCTTTACTGGTCTCGTTTCAATTATGAGATTCATTTCCGGCCGACGGCTCAACATGCGAATGCTGATGCACTGTCTCGCCTTCCCATGGGTCCTGATCTGGCATTCGATAGGGACGAACTTCTGTGTTTCCACCTGAATGTTGCCAAGCAGCGGGTTGTGGATGGGTCCCCATCACTGGGGACCGGCTGGCGGCTGCTACAGGTTCTGACCCTACCCTCTCCCGGGTTTTACGCTGTATTCAGAAGGGTTGGCCAGATCGTCCATCCGCTAAGACTTCTGATCCATTGCAGAACTACTATGTTTTGCGCTACCGCCTCACGGCTAGGGATGGTGTTATCCTCCTTTCCACCGACAATGCTTCGCCGCGTGTTGTGGTACCTGTGTCTTTGCGTGCTTCGGTCTGGTGCCTCCTTCACCAAGGGCACTGGGGTGTCTCTCACACGAAATCTCTGGCGCGCCGTCATGTGTACTGGCCCGGCATCGACTCTGAAATAGCACACATGGTCGCTGCCTGCAGCCCTTGTGCGTCACAGGCCGCCACCCCGAAGTCATCTTTGTCACCCTGGCCTTCGCCTGAGACGTCCTGGGAGCGCATTCATGCTGACTTCGCGGGACCCTTTTTAGGTACTTATTGGCTCCTCGTAATTGACACCTACTCTAACTTTCCTTTCATTGTCCGTTGCACGTCGCCTACCACCGCGGCAACCACAAGTGCTCTCGCCCGCATTTTTTCTCTGGTAGGCCTTCCCTCTACTCTTGTTGCTGATAATGGTACGCAATTTGCCTCTTCCGAATTTGTGGATTTTTGTGCTCATCACGGCATTATGCATGCCACGGCCCCGCCATTCCATCTACAATCAAACGGTGAGGCTGAACGACTGGTCCCCACATTTAAGGCTCAGATGCGGAAACTTCTGACTTCTTCTGCTGCTGATGATGCGCTTCTCCAGTTTCTGGCTTCTTTCCGTTTCACCCCCATGGGCGACCACAGCCCGACTGAGTTCTTACGTGGCCAACAGCCCCGCACGCTACTTCATCTTCTGCGGCCTTCCACCTAACGGCCGCGGGTGCCTTCACTTGGCCGGTTCACCACCAACGACCTCGTCTGCATACGGGGATATGGCAGGTGGCCAAAATGGAGTCCGGGCCGCATCTTACGACACCGTGGCCGACGCCTGTATGGAATCCAGACGGACACGGGTGTTGCAGTGCATCATTCGGACCAGCTTCAGCCTCGTGTGCCAGCAATACCTGTTCCGAATGCCACTATACCACCTTCGGCTCTACCTGACACTCGGGATCTTGGCATCTCTCAATACTCACAACGCAGCCCTCTCACCGTCATCTCGGTGCCAGCACAAGAACGGACGCCACCAGGAGACGTGCCCATGCAGGAACCGGATGACCATCATCTGTCGGAGCCAATCTACTCGCCTCGTCCTCCTACAGATGCCAACACATCGCCCATGTCTCCTGTTATATCAACTGGACTTGCCGCAATGGGCAGATTGGTGCATGGGGGCCCAGCAGATTCGACCCCTATGTCTCCTGTCATCTCGACCCGTTATCATTGGGGACACTTCCGTCCGTACGGGAAGCCTCCTCCTCGAGACTTTACGGCCAGTCAAACAACGCCTATGGATGTTAGCAATCTCCAGGCCACCTCCATCAAGACCAGTGAAAAAATTTCAAAGGGGGGAAAAGTATTGTGACTCGCCGATCATTCAAAGTGCCGCCACGCAATTACGCGCGTCCTCTACATGCGGCGCTGTCTGCCAGCCATGCAGCAGCCACGCCACCTAAGCGGCCAGCCAGGCAGCGGCCACTAGACTTGGACTCAGAGTTCATTCGAATGTTACCTTGTCTTGCTTTGTCAACTTGCTCAGTGACTTATATGTGTTGTGTCGTTCTGAAATGTGTGTGTTCAACTTGACGTTATAACATAGTCTCTTGCTTCAACTGAACCATTTAATCCCATTTTCCTGCTACATTCAGAAAGTGATCACTAAAATTATTTGCAGCTTGTGAATTATCAGTCTCAACATTGTCATTTAATTTAACTGTTATGGTATCTTGTACACTGACTACTTTCCTGCCTCCCATTTGACACCATCCCACAGTTTTGATATTATCATCTGCATTATTAATTTGTTATGATGTGCATACTTCTGGACATTTTAACAAATTTCTTTAAAATGTTGCAGTGTTTTTTGTAGCATGCAAGTAATGTTGGATCTTGACATATTCTGACCATTATATAAGTTTTGCTCTTCCTTTCACATGAGATTTTAATTCTCAGAATCAGAATTTTACTGTCTCATGGTGTACATATATAAATCATTGATGTAAAGTACAGGATTGGGCCCAAGACTGAACCTTGTGGGACTCACTGTGAAAAAATTTTTCAATCTAAGGTACAATTTCCTGTACCTGACATGAAAATTACCCTTTGCTTTTACCTGTTATCCAAGGCTTACTTGCTTTTTAATGGATTTCCTGAGAAACTGCCATCCCTGACATCAGTACTCAGAGATTTTGCTTTGTGTGCTTATGGCCGCACTTATACTTTCTGCAAGGTCTTCAGCTAGTCTTTGCTTCCCCATACTATTCATATGCAGGTCATTATTTACTAATCTATCAAGTACTGCACAGATATTGTGTTCTAATGTTTATCTTCATTATTCTGCTGCTGCACAACTGGATCGAGCCTGCTGCTGTGCATGCAAGTTGTAACAACTCCTTGTGACGTCATCTCATAGATAATAGATCATGTAATTATCCAGCCAAAGCACGCTGGAACAAGTATTATTCCATCTTCAGCCAGCACTCAATCTCATAAAAATATCAGAATATGTCAAAGAATTATGTGGCACAAAATACAGAGTCACATGCTCTGTACACTATATCAGCTGTAAGTAGACCAAACAGCTCCTTAGTCCTGAACAGTAGTCATTTGTCTTTGGTTGCAGCCAACATTAGCTGACATTACTGTGCGAGATAGCCATTGCTGTGAGAAGAGTTACTTTGTTGCACTTCATAATGTTTCCTGCTGTTTTCTTTCGTTGTGAGAAGTGTACATAATTGTTGGCTTAAGATCTTTACTAAACATGTCAATACATATGACACTGAGTTATGACAACAAACAATATTTAAGTGAAACGGAAACTGAATCAGCGCACACTCCGCTGCAGAGTGAAAATCTCATTCTGGAATATTTAAGTGATATACACAGAAGCCTGTACTGCAGGAAGCTTGTGTGGCTTGGCCCCTCCCACAGCTCCTCTCTCTGAGGTAGTCTATGTGGTGGACTGGGCTTGCTTCCAACACCCCCCATTTCCCCCTCTGGCTATTAGCCAACTTACAGGTTACACACAGTCCCAAATTCAACTGATGAAGCCATGAGATGATGGGCATTTTCAGATGCAATTCGTGCAATTAATTGCATACAAAGAAATAAAAGTATCTGCTTTTTAATCATAAGATAATCAATTACAATTTTTATCATTCAGTTTGTAAACAAGACACTTCCACAGAATTTGTGGGATTAAAAGTTTACCATCAATCAATACCTGCTCACACGGACCTGACATTATTTCAACAAATGAACCTCGGATAGCTCCGTAGGTGTTCAGTAACTCAGTAGTCAATAACATGAAATTCTTCCAGGTAAAAAAGGCTGTCAGATTTGCAAGTAGCATCGTAGAATCATTCACAAGGGATATGAACAACCGAGTGGATATACTGCACTCTTCTCCTCCCCCCCCCCCCCATGTCACTTTCTACAAAAACTCAGAGGTGCATAAAATGTTAATGAAATGGAAAAATATTCTCAATAAAAGTAACACCTACGCTTTCAAAAGAATTTTTCTGTTCACAAGAGTAAAAACTGAAAGGACATCCGCCATCGCCAGCAGAATTCAATCAGGATCCACTGGAGCATTAATTTGGCATTGTAAGGTATCTTGAGTTTCAATGACCATCCTTCAGTAACAGACTTTCTCAATTTGCACATATTATAGTGTGTTTACAGTCCCATAAAACTGTCATGACCATTCAAATGAAATTGCAAATATAAATGTGAATGATAGCTGACATCGTATTTAAGCCAAAAGTGGACATTATTTACACACCTGGATCAAAAGAAAATATAGTGTTTTGGAATCTGTATTACAGATATCCCACAGAAACTCAGATTTAAAACATATGCTGCAGATTCTTGATAGCAACTCAACAACAGAGTGCAGATTCTTGACAGGAACTCAACAACAGAATGTTTGGGATATCAGCTGCAAAACACTGAAAAATTAAAAGTTTGTCCCTTTTAAATGGAAATTTATCTGATGTGCCACCTTCTTTGCTGCCAACATCTCTTTCTGGGAGGTTTCAGAGCAAAAGATAAGAATTTACAATAAAAATCAATGTAGAGGGCAAGCAAGTTGTCCCCATCCCCCAAAAGTGAAAAAAGAAACGAATGAAATTTAGTGCCTGTGAATTACCTGAGAATTCATTTATATCTTTTATTGAATTTTATAATACGGGTGGATAAAAACTACTCACCAACTGGCAGCAGGAGATAACACATAAAAGATGTGGGAAAACAGGAGCTTTCAGAGCCAGTGGCTCTTTCTTTCAGTAGAATCACTGAAAAGAAAGGAAGATGGCTAAAGGAAAAGAACTTGTGAGGTTTAGGAAGTGGGAAGAGTTATTGAAAAGTCACCCAGGACCCCAAGTCAAGGGAGACTTTACTGTAAAGTATG
Organism: Schistocerca nitens; assembly: GCF_023898315.1. NCBI lineage: Eukaryota > Metazoa > Arthropoda > Insecta > Orthoptera > Acrididae > Schistocerca > Schistocerca nitens. The sequence continues at coordinate 226,921,390 of NC_064619.1, forward strand.
AGGAAGAAAGAATGACTGTTAGTACCTGCATTGGGTGAGATTTGAAAACCATAGGACTTAAATGTAACAGGTAAGGGAATAAACAAGACAAAGATTACTGAAAAGACATCAGAAAGAAGTCATAAGGGCAGAAAGCTAAGTAAGAGACAAGATGAGAAGGCGGGAAAAAGGAGACAGGTCAGAAAACAAACAATAAAAAGTAAAAGGAAGCAAAGAAAAGGAAGAGTTACTGAAAATAAATGTTGAACCCATAGAAGTTAATGTAAATTTAGGGCAGACAGGTGGGAAGAGTCAAGCATATGTTGCAAAGCCAGTTCCCATGAGCGAAGTTCTGAGAAACTTGTGTCAGGAATGAGGATCCAGATAGCATGCTGGAGAATGTGCTCACCCACAGAATATTGTGTGTTGCCAATATGCACACACTGTCTACACCCATTCATTCTTACTGATAACTTGGTGGTAGTCATATCAATGTAAAGGCCAAACAGTGTTCACGTAACAGCTGGTAGAATGTCATGTTTCACAGAGTCTCTCCCTTTGATAATATACACTTTGTTGGTTGTAAGGCTGGTGAAGGTGGTGATAAGATCAACATGTCTTACAGCAGGAATAGTCAGCAGGACAGAACCCATAGGGCACGAAAATGGGTGCAAAAGGAGAACAGAATATGAACATGATATTGCGAAGATTGCGAGGATGGGTTTATGAAGAAAAACTATTCCACGTGTACTGGGCAAAATGTTGGACAGACATCATCTCATTTCAGAACATGATTTCAGGAAATCATACGCCTGCTGAAGCAGCTGATTAACACACTCAAGACAAGAATAGTACTAATTAACAAGTTTATTTTTTGGAGGGATCACCATTACCAGGATGGTATATGGTGATCCAGGAAATCTGCTTTTGAACTAGGCTCATGGGATAATTAGAGCTATAAGCCTTCAGCATCCTGTTGGGTTTACATACATTGAGTATATTTTTGCCATTTGACTCAGGGCGGGGTTGACTTGAAATTTTTGGAATCTCTTAATACATTCTCCCAATTAACTTTCACATGGTCGTATTATAAGTCTTATGCCACTTTCTTGATGTTGACCTCACTCTCACAGTGTTAGTTACACACTTCTGTTCAAAGTAAACCTACAAAGAAACAGTAGTGTTTTCGTTTTGACAGTTGCCACCTACGTCAAACATTCCCTCTTGTAATGCCTTGGCATTTGAGGCAAACCATTTGTTCAGATGCAGAATCTTTACAGCATTACACCACCACTCTTACCACCAGCTTTACTGTACATAATTATCCCATCAGTCTAGCTTAAAAGCAGATTTCCTGGTCCATAACACCTGAGCCTGGTACTGCCGATGCATCTGAGGGGAAAAAGCTAAGTGCACCTCTTGTTACTCAGTACTATTCAGCTCTTATTTATTAAGCACCTGCTTCAACAGGGCTATGACATTTTGAAATCGTACCCAGAAATGAGGTCTATTCTGTCTTATATTTCGTCCACCCCATCCAGAACAGCTTTTCAACCCCCCCCCCCCCCATACACACACACACACACACACAAAAAAGTCTACGCGATATTCTAGTCAGACCCTACATTCTTTCTGCACCCATTTTCCTACCCGAATCCTGTGACCACACCATTGTTAAGGCATGCCCAATGCACCCTCCTGCCATCGCCTACACCAGCCCAGTAGCTGGCAAAACATACACTATCAAAGGAAGTGCCAACTGTGAAACAACATATGTTGTGTACCAGCTGTTATGTAAGCAATGTTCTGCCTTCTACACTGAAGTGCCAAAGAAACTGGTATAAGCATGTGTACTCAAATACAGACATGTGTAAACAGGGAGAAAAAGGCGCTGCAGTCAGAAATGCCTATATAAGACGACAAGTGTCTAGCACAGTTGTTAGATCTGTTACTGCTGCTACTATGGCAGGTTATCAAAATTTAATTGACTATGAATGTGGTGCTATAGTCAGTGCACGAGTGATGGGACATAGCATCTCCAAGGTACAGATCAAGTGGGAATTTTCCACTACAACCATTTCAAGAGTGTATCGTGGATATCAGAAAGCCAATAAAACATCAAATCACCGACAATGCTGCAAGCGGAAGATCATGCAAGAACGGGACCAACGACAACTGAAGAGAATTGTTCAACGTGACTGAAGTGCAACCCTTCTGCAAATTGCTGCAGATTTCAATGCTGGGCCATCAACAACTGTCGGTGTGCAAACCACTCGATGAAACATCATCATCGATATGGGCTTGATGACTGCACAACACAAAGCTTTAAGCCTCCCCTGGACCCGTCAACACTGCCATCGGACTATTGATGACTGGATACATGTTGCCTGGTCAGATGAGTCTCATTTGAAATTATATTGAGCAGATGGACATGTACATGTATGAAGACAACCTCATGAATCTATGGACCCTGCATGTCAGCAGCAGACAGTTCAAGCTGGTAGAGGCTCTGTAATTGTGTGGGGCATGTGCAGTTGGAGTGATATGGGACCCCTCATACGTCTAGATGCAACTCTGACAGGTGACACATACATAAGCATCCTGTCTGTTACCTGCATCCACTCATGCCCATTGCGCATTCCAAGAGACTTTGGCACTTCCAGAAGGACAGTGTGACAACCCACATATTCAGAATTGCTGCAGAGTGGCTCTGGGAACACTCTTGTGAGTTTAAACACTTCCGCTGGACATCAAACTCTTCAGAAATGAACATTTTCAGCATATGTGGCATGCCTTGAAACATGCTGTTCAGAAGAGCTCTCTGACCCTTCATACTCTTACAGATTTATGGACAGCCCTGCAAGATTCAGAGTGCCAATTCCCTCCAGCACTACTTCAAACATTTGTCGAGTCCGTGCCATGTCATGCTGCAACACTTCTACGTGCTCATGGGGGCCCTAGACAATATTACGCAGGTGTACCAGCTTCTTTGGTGCTTCCATGTACACTGGTTTGACTACTGCCAACTTATCAGCAAGGCTTAATGGGCAGAGATGGACTGTGTATACTGGCAACTCACAACATTCTATTGCAGAGCAAATTCTACAACACAACATTTGTGACCTCGATGCCTGTTTGACCACACATGCTATCTGAATTCTCCCTCCTGACACGTTTTCCAGAACTTCACAGTTAAGAATCGATTTTACATGTGCTTGATTCTTGCTGAACATCTGTCCAAACCTAGTGAATTTCTGATGTCTCAGAATTTCTTTACAGTAACCATTCCTTGTCTTTGCTTCCTTTTATATTTGTTTATTTCTTCTTTTGCCCCCTGGCCCCTCATCTGTCTACAATGTACAATGCACATAGCTTTTCACTTTGACTCTTTCATGACATTTATTTCAGTAATCTCTGTCTTGATTATTACCCAATGTTCCATCCTTACGTACTATGTTTTGAAGTCTCAGACGATGCAGTCACCAACAATCAGTCTTTCTCCCTTTCATCTAGCCCAATGAGTCTCCCCTGAGAAGGAGATTCTGGGTGACATTTCTATAACTCTTTCCATTTCTTAAACCTCAGCAGTCCTTTTCCCTCATCCCTCTTCCTTTCCCCTCAACCCTTGTGTCAGAAGGAGCCATTTTAGATATCCATACTAGACTTTCAAGCACAATTATTTTAGTTTTTATTGAAATTTAATATATAATTAAGCCTGTGCAGTACCAATGCTTTATTACATATGTAACATTCAATTCCAGGATCAGTGCCAATATCCTTTTCAAGTACTGTCTTATGATAGTCCATCCCAAAAAGCAAGTACTGTGCCTTTCACTTACAATCAAAATTACTGCATTGCATTCTTAATCCACCTCAATGGATTGCACATCATTCCACATTTAACTGACCTTATTAACTTCTGAAAACTGGGCACCTTAGGACCCAACTGCAGGTATGAAATTTCTCTGACAAATAAAAATTGTGTGTAAAGCCATGACTCTTAGCAGACCATTCGCCTTCAATGGGCAACACCAATTAAATCACCCAACCACACTTTGAAGCTTAAATTTACCAGAACTTATCTCGTACAGCATGTATCTAATGTCACCAAACTGCTGTCAATTACAGGAAAAGTCTTGGGTAATATTATCTCCCATTCAATTATAAAATTTATGCAGTGTCTTTCCAATTAAGATGCTACAAATTTGAAAATCAGTAAGTTTCAAAATTTAGCCCTCCAACAAACATTAATTTAATGCAAATGGCAGTATAATTACTGAGAGAGTAATATCTAAAATAAGTGAAGCCTATGTTGACAGCAAAATGCTGTTTCAACAGATTTGTTCCATTAAGAACAGAATTTACACTGCAAGTACCACTGTAATGTGAGAAATTACATTATTTTAAGATAACTTTATGAGGTACACTCTAAAAAGATAGCAAAGGTGCTATTTAAGATAATGGTTTTGTTTCTGTTACTAGTTTTGGTCAATGAGTATCACACAGCACTAATCACCCTGAAGTGGCTTAAGTTTTTACGTTAGACAAGTACTATACAAACCCTTAACGTGAAGAGTCTTATAAAATCATAAATGACAACAAGAAGTGAAGTAAACACAAATTTTGGAGATGATGTGGTTATTATATAGTGCAACACCCAAGTCAGTAGAAAAATTGACACTTGAAAACAAAGAACATGTAGTGTATACAATGGTATCAGGTTACATATTTGTTCTTCACGGTGTAGTTAGAATGTCAGGAAAAAGGTGAAATGAACAGTGGAGTGGGAAAGAGTACCACCATTGGTTAAGGATTATATTGCTGGGTAAATTAAAGTTCATGGAAGGATGAAGATGTAAGAGTAAAAACATTAACCTCATCACTTTCAATGGAAAAAAAAAACATAGTTAATTTAAACTTTCAGCCGTTATTTATTGAAGACTGGGGTCCCAGTGATCAAATTTTGCTTGCTGATTACCAAATTAAGCAAAATCTCTAAGCAACAAAAGAAGCAAAAGGAAAGTACTGGGTAACAGAACGTCCAATTCATGCATATGTGCACCTTTAGTCTAGTGAATAAAGCATTTTCCACCTAATAACTAGATGAAAGACCCGAGACTTCAAAATTTTATGGAGAAGAAAAAGAAGTCAAGCAGTGGCAGACATCAAAAAGATATCAGAGGTCATAAAATTCACCGACAGAAACATTCAGCAAGTTGATCAAGCAGCCTATGGGTCCAACTGGGTGAAACAAAATTATTCTACCAGCCAATATGACATCACTGTGTCATCAGTAATAAAAATAAAACTATAAAAAAGTCATCCTGCATCATCGTCATTAATAGTGAAGTGCATTTAAGTAACTGAGCAGTATTAGTATAGACCTACAGTCTGTTTCTACATATGTTTCCTGGTGCAGTGTGGCTGAGGACAGAGGATAAGAACAAAATGGGGCTACCAAGCACTTTCTTTAACATCTTACAGCTCACCAGTTACAGACACCCAATTTCTGTATCAGTTTTTGTCACAGAAGTGAAAGGAGTGCTTCACTGTACCTGCATTGTCTACCCACATTTGAAACCTAACTCACTCTCTCTCTCCCCCTCCCTCTCTGCTTCGCTGTCAGACTTTTGCTCCCAGAAATATGAATATTCAGAATGTAGACCAAAATTCCCACTTCTTGACATACATGCACTTAATATGACCAAAATTTCCATGTGGTTGAGAGAGGTAAACAGGCTAATGGTAGTGTGATGACTGTGAAACAGCACTTCAAAACCCATTGTAACCATAGCTAGTAGGAATTTGAAGGTTTCGAATATAGGCCAAGACGACTTCATAAATACAGTGTTTCATAAGATAAGTTTTCAATGTCTCTGTTCCTTAGATGCAAAGGCAGTCGGCGGACAGAGTTGGCTATCTCCGATCCCCACATTCCTTAAAAATCATTCAGGACGTAGTGAACAATCTTAAAATTTGTCCCATCCTTGCACCTCAAATTTTACAATTCTCTCCAGTACCAATGTTTAGGACTGAAATAAGTCTTAACCAGAAGCAAATACCTTTAGAACCCCAGGTTAAGGTTATACAGGCTTCTACTGACCTGGCTATATTTGAGAATCAGACACTATTAAATCATTCTTCTCAAACACCACTGAGTTCAAAGAGCTACTTCTTCTGCAGTAAGGTTGCATGGACTGTCTTTTTTGTATTCGTGTATTAAATATTTTGCTTGCTGATTTCCTTCTTTTATTGAAATCTGCAAAATGCATTCAGCAAAGAGGTACAAGTATTAGATCCCAAAGAAAAAATTATTGTTTTGGTATAACCTATGTAAATTTTAATAAATGCTAAAGAGTAAACAATAACTGCTGATTTCTGTTGATGGCTTTCAAATTCCACTCTACTTTCATCTCTAGTTTCTGAAACATAGTTTTAGAACACATGCTTGCTTTGTGTTCTACACCTCCCAAGTAACAGCACAATTTACTATATTTCAACTCAAATAACAGTACAGTTTACAAATTTCAAGTCTTATTTCAGTGCCCACCCCCCACCCCCTCCCCCCTTTACATCTTGTTGGCTCTCAGCTGCAAGATCATTACATAAGGACAACAGCTCCATTTCCCTCAAATTGTTTAAAATATATTGTAACATTGCCTTCTTCACTTGGCTTATAAAAACTTCTTAACTCTCTTAATTGACTTTTAATTTTGACAATGGAAAATCCAGAATGGAATAACAATATTAAAAGAATTGATTGCTACTTACCATACAGAAAATAAGGTGAGTCACAGACACAATAAAAGAACACTGCTAAAATATTGTCATTGCAGTATGAAAGAATACTGCTAAAACATTATGTCATTGCAGTGTCTCTAGTCTATGCTGAGACTCTGTGCATAATGAAGAATATTGTTTTTGGCTTAAGACTAAGGATCTCCGTTGCCAATGCAAATATTGTTGTAGCCAATGAGAGGTGAAAGTGAATTAACATGCTCACTGCCACGAGGCCCCTGGCAGACGCAATAGAGGTTCATACTTGATGTCGTGCACCTGCTGGCAACCACAGTCCACTCTGTTTAGTACAGTATACCTTGGATGGTGTGTAAAGTTACAAAAAAGTAAGTTCAAAACATTGAGCAAGACATTGTACCCAATTTCCTATACGCTGTTGTTGACTCAAAAAAATGTAAATGCACACTACTGCAATATATATTGTAGCCTACTAAAGAAACAGGATCTTGTGGCAACCAGTGGGCACCTTTACTGTGTCTGCTGGCTGCCTCTTGCCAGTCAATCTATTAAACCTGTTCCACATTCTTCTAGCTAACTTGGAAATAATGTGAATGTCATGTTGGTAACGTAAAGTAGCTGAACACAAAGAGCATACCAATCAAATGACATAGTGCACAAACCTTGTATTCAAAATCAAGTCAACCCTAACATGAGATGAAATATTTCAGCTGTCTTCACATTAATGTTGTGATGACCTTAATCTAAATATAGACTTTGCCCTTTGTCTGGGACTTTTTCAATTACTAAGATAGACCCAATTAACTGTGCCACAATTACTTAAAACACACACACACACACACACACACACACACACACACACACTTTCAGCAAATAAAGACAACATACTCCACATACAAAAAACGTGTATCAGATCCTAGTCTGAGTCCTGATAGGACATACCATTTTGCTCTGTAAAGGTTCATTTTGGCACAGCCCATTCCACAACAAAATTTCCTTTATCCAAACAAAAAGCTTAATGGATAGGCGAATAATTTTCTAAATAAATTAGAATGGCACAATTAAGTATTTTAATCATTCTTATTTTGCAATACAATAATGGAACAGTTGTTGTCATTCATAGTACACTGCAAAATAATTAGTGAATGTGCCACAAGTGAGGAAGATGTGTGCAAGCCATACAGCAATTACAAAAATCTTTTTTTTTTAATGTAAGGCATCAGGAACTTGCGTAATGTGTGACAATACAGAATATAAAATGCATAAATAGTTTAAGTACTGAAGGTAAGAAACGTCACATCCTTCCGACGTTCATATGTCAGAAACTTTAAGCTACGCAGCACACACCAAGATAACAAGCTCAAGTTACAAGCACTTCTATGTCAGAAACTAGCAAAAAGTTAGGTCTGTTTAATTAAGGTACTCTCATATTATTTCTAAGCTTGAAATTTTCAAGTTATTAAACTCCTGATAATTTGAATATGAAGCATAGAAGCAATAATTTATGTCAATTTACTGAGGATTATTCCTGTACACACTACAAAATACATGTAATAGGTTTCAACATATTGGTTTTGTCTGCATAAAGTATCACATACTTCAACAATGGTGACATTTGTATTCACACCTAAAGCCACTTGTATAATATTATAACTGTATAAAAATAGATTTACTGCAACAAAGCTGCATATACATTTGCACCAAAATTTTTGTTTAAAAATAATGTTGAATATGATCATTCAATGTATTTAAGAAGAAATTAACAGTGGAAACAAGGAAAGCTTATGCTTAATTTGATACTTTCAAGGAATTAAAAGTTATCACTTTTAAGACAAATTACTACACCATCTAAAATTCATAAGTATCATAAAAAAGGCAGTGAACTGGAAGGAACATTTTCAGCTGAAACTGATGGACATTCAGCAAATTTAATTAGTTATGATGCCTCTATCAATCTTCAACTAATTTTCCAGTTCCCATACTTTTACACACGAGCAATGTTTCCAGTAACAGTAATTTGAAACTGCCTACAACATAAGTGCTTTATCCAAGAACTACCTGAATATTTTGCAAATGCTTTACTTTTGCCAAAATAAATCAGCAGAGAAGTTTTAATTACAAGATCACTGTTGTTCTACTTCATTTAAATGCAGTTGAATAAACTATCAATTGATTCTAACTGACATAGTGCAAATCTTATGTCACAAGAAGTTATTCTCCAGCACCTCATAAGTAAAAAAGGCTTTTCCTGGCCAAATATAATTCAAGCTTTAGAAAATTTATATTTCAGCAACAAAATCTAGGACAGCAGAAATGATAGCACATACCATTTCCAGTCAACTGTTAATATTTCTCAATTTCCAATAAAACAATTGATAAGAAAATACTGAACAACCACAATTTTCACAAATGAAAAATGTTCACATCAATATGGCAGTAAACATGTTTTTGAAACATGTAACCAACTGTTTTATTTTGCAAAAAATCACATATCTGAATCAAAGAATGACATTTAACTAATACGAAGTTATATCACCTACATTCCTCAATGTGTTGTCTTTTATATATTATACTCTAAACATAATTGCTATCAGTGGTAGTTATGTCTTTACTAGTAACCTCATAGTGTCATAAACTGTCTTTATATGAAGCAATAAATGTCATCCATATTTCCAAAGCAGCTGTACGTTTTTTATATTAACTATGAACAGCTATAAAATAACAATACAAATGAAATTCCTTTACAACACATCAAATATGCTTTCACAAATTAATCACAAAATCTGAAACACAAAAATTGTGATATTTCTGAAACTTAATTCTAAGTTAGTTTTTGTCAATTGTTGTGTCTCAATTACGATGTTTATACTGAAAATATCGGGAATGGAATTTTGTAAAGCACTTCCAGTGTTAAAACTGTGAATCCCATCACTCTCGGAAGGCACAACATAACTTCTACCCAGACAAAGTGTCTATGTAATCTAATAAACCTTGCAAGCGCTTCTTTATCCTCTTCTGATCATCCAGTGTACAGCCCAAGATTGCACTTTCAAAATTCTTGTCAATGTTTCCAATGGATGTATGTGATGAACACGAATTCATGAATGCGATACACTTGGATTTTGTTCCAAAAGGATCTTCACGTAATCCGATTACAAGTGAATCAATAAAACCATTCACTTGATGCAGAGCTTCCTCCTGGGTTCCATCACGTGTAGTCTTCACAAGGACTTCCACAGTTAAACAGTGGTTAGCTATATGATCTGCATAGTGCAACACATGTTCCCTATCACCTGCAAACACAGGACGGCATTTTCTTAGACGACTTGCATGTATACAAAAGGTGCTATAAATAAGCTATAATTTGTTTTAAGATGTATAAACCTGTGAGAGCTACATAATCCTTAACAGAGTTCAGTTAAGAACACCTATGACTGGCAGCTTACTAAAGTCGCCAAGAATTTTAAAATGTTTGAAATAAGGAAATGAAGTAATATAGTAGGCTGTGCTTCTAAGGTACATTGTTATTATAAATTGTTTAACACTGTTTTTTTTTTTTTAAATAGGGAAAAGTCACATTTGTTATGATCTGCACTATAACAGAAGCAAGAAACAAACCTTAAGGAAATCGCAAGTAGATAAGTTTCAATTTTTTCCGTATTTTTTGAAGGATACTAATTATTCTGTGTTATTAAAAAGACTTTATTGTTGTCTTTGTTTTGTTGAGTGTACGATAAAATTAGTACTTTAAGCATACACATGTATTCCAATTATTGGTTCTTTTAAATTATCAGAATCTTAAATAAGACAAGGGTGTCAACATCGGATTTCATACTATAACTTGAGTTTTAGACTGTATCTGGAAGTAATTTCAATGCTGTTCATATTGATATCAGTTTTATGAAGCTATGTCACATAGAACCTATAATCAACATAGGGTGTGGGCTGAAGATGTTGCTAACTTATTTTCTAGTATCAGTATTCTAAGTTATTGTTACTTTTCCCCCCCTGGACACATGGGTCCTGAGAAATATCAACAATGTACACAAAGAGTCTATGATACAGAACATAAGGGCACGTCCTATTAGAAAAGAAAATGGTAATAATGATGACAACATGGTTCACAATTTTGAAACAGTAAATATTGTATTCTGTTAGAAAGATGGATGACAAATTAAAGCTTGAAGTAAAATGATCTTTCCAGTAAGGAATGGCACAAGGTATTTATGTGAAGACAGCACAATTTAAGTACAAGGAGTTCAGAAAATTTAACTACGAACTGAAGAAAAAGGGTCAACCGAGGCGTCCAATCCCACCCGTTGGCTTTGACCCACGAGACAAGACTGTTGTGTGTGACGACATGACGGCGCGGAGTTTGGTTTGTGAGTGTGACATGTTTGTAAGTGTTGGCGTGTTGCTGTTCGTGGTGCCCTCTGGTGGTGTGTTTAGGGGTTTCGTGTTGTGTGGTGTATTGGGTTCTGTTTGCTGTTACTGCTTGTTCTGAGTGGTTCTTGTTTTGGCTGTGTGTGGAGAGGAATTGTTTTCAGTGAGTTAACAATTTAGTGTTTCTTGTGCGAAAGTTATTGTAGTGCTGTTCACTGTAGGTCATGTGTAATTTGAGTAAATTAATTTGTTGCCCCTCTTGTTAGGTACGGATGTGACAGATAAAATTAACAAGTGCGCATTTGCATGTTGAGATGGAGGTGAGTCTGATGGAGTTTATTAAATTTCTGCAGCTGTTTGGCTTGTTGGCAGAGGTTGTGAAGTGTGCTGTTTGTGGTCATGACATGAAATTTGCAAAAGTTCTGGCGTCTCGGACCAGGGACAGTTATATGTGGCAATGCCGTAGGGATAACCTATGGCACTCCATACGACGCAGTTTCTGGTTCGAGAAGTCTAGGTTGGGCATGTGCGAGATTGTGTTGTTGACGCACTACTTTTGTTATAAATTGTCTCACAGTTTTTGTGTGCATGAGACTGGTGTGAGTGAGAGGAGTGTGTTTGACCGGTTTTCGTTTTGTCGTGAACTGTGTTCAGAGTTTAAGTAGAGGGGTAAGTTGGGTGGGCCTCGGGTTGTGGTGAAGGTGGACGAGTCATAGTTTGGGAAAACGAAGTATGGGAGGGGTAAGTCTGTGGTTGGTGTCTGGGTGTGGGGGGCTGTTGTATCGGGGGAGGGGGTTCGGGATGTGTTTTTAGGGTTGTGGAGGGGCGGACTAAGAGGGAATTTGTGGGGTTAATTGAGGAGTTTGTAGAATTGGGTTCTACCATAGTTTTCGATGCTTTTTCTTCTTATAGGGATTGGGTGAGAGGGGGTATAATCATTTAGTAGTGAACCATAGTTCAAGAGTTTAAAAACTATGAGATGGGGGCTTGTAGGAATACCATAGAGGGGATGTGGTGGGCCGTTAAGTCAGTTCTTGGGAGGGGGAAGAGGTGCTCATTTAGATGAGTACTGTTGGTGGAAGGGCGTCCCTGAAGGCTATTTTTTTTTTTTTTTTTTTTTTTTTTAAGGGCTATTAGTAAGACGTAACAGGCTGAAGGTGGTTAGTTAGGGTGGTTTGTGTAGCTGGTGGCAGCGGCTCAGGAAGGGGGGCGGGGGATGTTGGTTTGTGATTTAGTTTTGGAGGATCTATTTTTTTGCAGTTTTTGTTGAGTTTTAGTGTGTGATTGAGATTAGTTTATCTTTTTGTTCTTTTGTTTTTTGTTTATGGGTATTTTATTTTGGGGTGAGGGGGGGAGGTTGGGTGGGGGTGGGGTGTGGGTGGGTTGGGTCTTTCTGCTGGTTGTGTATTTTTTTTTGTTGGTGTGTGTGTGTGTGTGTGTGTGTGTGTGTGTGTGTGTGTGTGTGTGTGTGTGTGAGAGAGAGACTCTGGTGGCTCACCTAGGTTGTGGCACCGGAACTTTGCTGTGGTAAGTTTTTCTTTTCCTTTTTTTAGTGTATCTGTTATGAGTGTTGTGGCTGGTGGGGCGGTTCTGAGTTGTGTGGTTTGTGGTATTGGTGATTTGGTATCATGTGCTGCTTTGTAGGTATGTAGTTACAGGGAAGTTTTTGATTCCAATGTGTGGTCATATCCGTGGGTGTTTTGGTATTGGGAGTCGCTGTTGACCTACGTGGGTGAAGGGAACTGTTCGAATCAAAGGTGTGATTGTGGCTTTGGGTATTCTGGTATCGGGAGCTGCTGTTGAGCAATATGGGCAGAGGGAAGTGTTTTATTCCAATGTGTGGTTGTGGCTTTAGGTGATCTGGTATTGGGAGCTGCTGTTGAGCTGTATAGGTCAAGGGAAGTGTCCGATTCCAGAGGATATTGTCTTTAGTGGAATTTGGGGAGTTTTGTGTCGTCAGTTTTTTTTCGTTGTTTTGTGGTGTGTGTCTAAATTTGTTTATATTTAGTTTGTCCCCACTGAAAACCACTCAATTTCCCATGCTTGTCCCGTTAGTTTGATCAGGCTTTTTGTGGAAGGTATATGTACTGTTTTTGTTTATGTATTTTCGTGTTTGTTGTCATGTTTAATAATGACGTCATAGGCACCATATTGGAGTCGTAGTGGATGGTCGTTTTAGCCATATTTGTGACGTCATGGGTCAAAGCAGACTGGTGGAATCGGACGCTTCTATATTTCCTAGAAAAGTCACTCAGGATAATATTTAATATTGGTTAATGAGATTCACAGTTATTTTGAGGAGAGAGAAACAATTTCAGTGTTTGTGGACACAAGTAGAATTTTTAACGAAGATGAAACACCTCTCTGTCTTAATCCAAAGCGTGGAATGGTTCGGGCTGAACAAGGAAGTAAAACAGTATACCAAGGGGCTGGAATTGATGAATAGGAGACCATCACAACACTCATTATGGGAAAGGCTGTTGGGGAACTCATCCACCAACGATTGTATTTAGGTAAATAGAGTAGTTTCAGTTGTTTACTGTGTTTTGTCTCTGTAGTCTCTAGCAAGACTAGTTTATATTCTGCACATGTTCCTCCAGGTAAACCAGAATACCAATTACCACTGCCACAGCAGTCCCAAAGGAATGGGCCACAGGGCATTCAGACCGTGTGTGGAATAACTATGAAAACTGCTACTAATACATTGTCAACATTTACCACCAATGATTGGTGAAAACAAAATTCCAGTTTCCAGGTGTTCTGCTACTGTATGCTCATACGTGTGTCACTGCCCACCACCACCCTCCCAAAGCAAGTTTTGCACACTGAAATGATGACTTTATATCCAAATGCAGTACATATTTTGGAACAGGTGAATGTTGTTGTATTCTATACTCTGAAACAAAAACAACAGCAATCCCAGAGACCCAGTCGCAAAAGGATTTAGTTTTGGCTGGAAGATCGAAGCGGAGTTTCGTGACTAAGAACTTTCGTTGAAAATAAGGGAGACTGGACAGGTTGTGAACAAGAGTTGTCCCTTTAGAACCTTTGGAAGAAAGTTATACATGATACACCTCAGTAACCAATCTCTCAAGCACCATTGCCTGCTCCACAGGATGCCTTGCCACAGGTTTCATCACCAGAACAACTTTCTCAATTCCCAGAAGTGGGAAACACATCACAGTCAGTCACACATCTAGAACCTAAAATGCCATAAAAAGTCATAACGACAGCAAATGATCAAAAACCATCCACTAGTGCTGATTTTGCACCATCACCCTTTAAAAGAGCTGCTTTTTAGCCTAGCCATACTATTCAACCATAGTAAACAAGAACATAGAAAAAATACCAGCTGTTGTCTCATCTTCTCAAATAATATATTACTCACAGGAAAAGGAGGAAATGAAAAAGAAACTAGAAATGGGGAAACAAGAGTTATCAAAAGATCTGATAAAAGTAAGAGGATTAAAAACATTTATAAAAGTAAAACAGTTCTTAGCTAATGAAACTGATACTTCTTTTATTTCACACTATCAAATAACTGATATTGTAGAGATGCCTGAACTGTCAGTGAAAGGGGAAAGAATCAAACGTGTTTTCAAAAGGTTTCCTAATGTAGTAACAGAAATGTAAGTCTAATACATTTGCTTCTGATGTTGTTTTGTAACCACTAAGTTTCAGTAGTAAACTCCTTTCCCATTTTCAGTTGTTTTCACTGTCTTATTCGAAGATGATCACCAAGTTGTTAAGGAATGTTATTTTTAAGGGCTGTAATTCTAAATGTACTTCAGGTGATCTACATATACTGTAAATGTTTGCAGCTAAACTTACATATCATGGGGATATGGGAAATATGTAAACCTTATGTGGTAAGGATGTCACCTGGAGGAGTATGTCCATTTTAGGGTGTCTATTTTATGGGCAATTCAAAGATTCTGTTCCCACTTTTAGAAAATAGTGTACACCATCAGTTTAACAATCCATGGTATTTTAGGTGACGCTGGAAATTGAATTTACAGAAAATAATTTTAAAACCGGGGATTATTTAATAGTATGCCAGTAATATTAGAAGGCAGAAAAAAAATCGATAACGTGTCGACTACAGGTGCTCTTACCTTACCGTCATACTATTATATACTAACACCGAAATCTTTAAAATGACTCCATAGAATGGCAGTTTAAAACGATATCGTAAATCATGTATTTGCTCAGTCTATCATTAGCCTACTTTCCTTTGGGTACTGCTCACTGGTCACAGTAATTACACAGACTGATGACAAAGATACACAAAAATATTCTCACAGTCTCACAAAAAGAATATCTAATATGTGGATTAATCATCAAATTCTGCTGTTCCAGGAATTAGGTTTTGCGCAACGGCAGTGATAAAACCATTAACTCCGTTCGTTCAGAAGCCAATTCCTTTACTTCAAACAAGTATTTCTGTTGACCAGTCATTTTGAATTAGAAAAATATCCATATTTCAATTAATGTTTTGCATTACACGGCGACAGACCAATCGCAAACAACACTCGAACAGATGCATTTTACAAATGAACTACTACTGCATCCGAGTAGCGCGTGTTGCGCACTATAGAATTTTGAATATGCATCCACGGACATCTGTAATAGCAGCTACCATATGATCGGTACTCAAAAAAACGAAAATGTCGGCAGTTACTTACAATAATTACAAAGGTACTCACTTTCAGACAATTCAATCATCATTTCGGAATTCTTCAGTGTATCTAACGTTGTAAGAAGCGTGTCCCTTTCTTCTTCCAATTTTAAAGCTTCTCTTCTTAGTCGTTCTACATGCAGTTCAACCTGATCCAAAATATCTACTATTCGGTCTTTCGGCGACTTCTGCGGACTTCCTGGATTGGAGTCTACTATATGGGTTACCACCTCCGCACTTTCTTCTATTACTTTTGATCCACTATCAACTTCCATTATATTCCAACTTTCAGTAGCAGGCAGTGGGATGCTACGGTCGGACGACATTAACGTCAACACGACAAATTTTTCACGTACACAACACAACAAACCCTCTCACGACACCGTTACCACCATAACAACTCTTGTACTCAAAGATTTCCATTTGGAAACAACTCGGACCTTCTAGAGTGCTCTATATCCAAAGTTTCTATATTCATGAGCACCGAGGCTAAGATCTCTGACTGAGGTAAACCTGTGGATAACTTCTGAATCATTAAAATGAGTACGAAACAACTGGAGTTCGGCTAAAATCGGTCGATTTGGTTGTGACAGATGTACCTGTAGCGTTAGTCCGAGGCTTAGGTGATAGTTTAGTTGTAAATTGGCTTCGACTGATTAAAAATGGTGAAAAAGTAAAAATTAAGTCTGCGCTACAGATCACTCTGTCATCATAGGCAATTCCACGGATTTCATCTCAACGCCAGTTGTACCGTACTAATTTTAACGATTCGTCCAAACAAGCCTTTATTTGCATAAACGTTACGATATGTACTGATGTGAGCAGCTTTCAAACATGTACATTGGCTGAAGCACCTGCGTAAAGCCAAATTGGGTTTCGTCAAGATAGTATTTGGTGTGTTTTATATTATAACCACATTAAGGACACCGGCTTTCCAAAATTTCTGTGGGAGCATATGAATGGCGGACACAAGTACATGTTTTCTGGGCAGTCTCGATATTTTTTTGAAATGATTACCTTTCACTTATAATCTGTGGCAGCTGCTGTGTAAGAACACAAGAGCCTTTCGAATTTATTGGTTCGTTTTCTTTGAATGCTGTTAAGCGTAACATAGATGCTGCAATCTTTAGGCACTTAAATCTACTGCGCTACTGCTCCTCTAGACTCCGTGAAACTTGGCATCAGGGTCGCCAACACATCTTCAGTTATGGAAGTTTTAAGGAGGTTTTGTGCATGCGCAAGTCGCGTGACGTAATTGCCTTGCAGTAGAAATACATATGCAGTTGATAAACAACATGCACAGTTCACAATGTGCACAGCTAGTCCTTGCTGCTCAACTAGAAATTTACATCAGTGCCACCAGGTGGGAGACTTTTATCCCCATTCGCTCGGTATGAATCCTGCTATATGATAGCACACTACTCAGATATGTTAACTCACTCAATATATATTGTAGTAAAATTAGACTGGACGTCAGTATATGTTAAAGGTATTTTGTGGGTTGCTGAATGAGCTATAGTATATTAAGTTACAAATTTTATCATAAAGTAACCCATTTGAGGTGCTGTGAATCATAAGGGCCTAAAGCATGTCACCACCCATTGTGAGATTGCAGCATTTATTCATGCTTTTGAAATCTGTTGAACTTATAGTGAGTCAGGTTTATCTGTGCTGTAGGCCCACATTGTATATATGAAAATTCGCAAAAAGTTGTATCACTGGTTTCTATAACATTCACTTAAATGTGGGACACAGCGGTGTGCTTTAGGCCACTATGGATCTTCTTGTTGTTGTGGTCTTCAGTCCTGAGACTGGTTTGATGCAGCTCTCCATGCTACCCTATCCTGAGCAAGTTTCTTCATCTCCCAGTACCTACTGCAACCTACATCCTTCTGCATCTGCTTAGTGTATTCATCTCTTGGTCTCCCTCTACGAATTTTACCCTCCACACTGCCCTCCAATGCTAAATTTGTGATCCCTTGATGCCTCAGAACATGTCCTACCAACTGGTCCCTTCTTCTCATCAAGTTGTGCCACAGACTCCTCTTCTCCTATGGATCTTAGCATCTCATTTATAGTCTAGTCAAGTGACCATGTTTGTAGACATTACTACTTGAGTTAAATCATTTCCACAAATGGCACTTTGTGTTTGGAATTCGTTGATTACTGTGCTGGAATCGGCTTTAGGGTGCAGTGTAACCATGAACTATGTTGAATCTATTCTAAATGCTAACAGAAAAGGAAAGATGTGAGGATAGATCATGAGTTGTGCAGGGGAAGCTCAGTCGGTAGAGCACTTGCCTGAGAAAGGCAAAAGTCCTCAGTTCGAGAATCGGTGTGGCAAACAGTTTTCATATCACTGCACATTTCGTTGCAGAATGAAAACTTCGTTCTGGGAACAGAAAAGTAAATTACCAGGAAAAGTTAGCTGCAAAGCAACTAGGTCCTTCAACAACGGATCCTTTGAGTGAG
The DNA here is from genome assembly GCF_023898315.1 of Schistocerca nitens. Taxonomy (NCBI): domain Eukaryota; kingdom Metazoa; phylum Arthropoda; class Insecta; order Orthoptera; family Acrididae; genus Schistocerca; species Schistocerca nitens. Next base: position 226,939,658 of record NC_064619.1, read on the forward strand.
AGAGTGACAAAGTCAAATAAGCGAACATTTAAGTGAACATTTAACAAGGAAATGTACAGTTAGCACAAGTTGTTGTGTGGGTACAGTGTAAGAATATCTGGTTTTCAGTCTGGAAGTAAATTCGTGAACTAATGCATCTGTTATGAATCTTGTAAATTTTTCCAAAAAAATGTAAAAGTAGTGAAACTCCCACTTACACAAAAATGTGCGCTGGAGAGTTGAGAAAGTTTACATATCATTTAGTTATTGCCCTGAACTGTACTGAATTATGTACAAAACAACAAAATTCCGCGAAAACAATTCTTTATTTTGTCAGATAAGTTATGCATCCTCTTCTACTTATTATTATTACTATTATTATTGTTATTATTATTATTATTATGGGCAGAGGCTGTAGTTGTATAAACTTGTTAAAAACATAAGTGTTATACTGCAGATGCTATTAATTTCACTGTTTCAAACTGATCTGAACCTAAAATTTGTGAACACCCAGAATGTATACTCACAAGCTGCCACGGTTTATAATCTTTTATGAACACTGCCTGCGTCATAAAGATCCGTGCTGCCATAAAGTAGGCATACATTGGGACTGCCCTAGTTCAACCACTAACACAACTAACTTTACAGCAAGAGAAATGAGATCAGACTCTGATTCAAATGTACTTGGATGAACCCACAGACCCAGAGGTGTAACATGCAATACGGTTCCACCTGCAAAAATGAAACACCTAAACCCCCAAATATAACATATGTAACCTATCATTAACTAACATAACTTTCGTTAATGCAGATAGAAACAAAAATTTAATGGAGTGTGTTGTAAAATTCCATATAATATAAACAAAGAGAGCATTCGTTTATTGTTCTACAACTATTAAACAAAAATTCTTAATACTGATAAATGTTATTAAATATTAAACACATTATAGTGGTTGACAATCAATATGAATAAGCATAAGCCTATACCTCTATCTGTTGTCCGATTGATTTATACTTATAAAATCTCACTCTACCCATCTTCACCTCTAGTGACATTGGACATGTTGATGTGCTGCAGGAATAGGTAGAAACACATTCTCTGATTCTGTATTTTTGGGCTGAATATGCTTTTCCTACTTTTGGTGTTAGTAATATCTACCTGTGATGATTACAACAAACATATGACGAATTTATCCATAGCGATTATTAAACTGTTCGAATTCCAAAGTTTGGGTAGAAGCAATAACCAATATTGTGTTTCAGCTTTCCACATGCATCCAGTAATTGCACAAGTTTTGAAAACTGCAAAAACGTTTGCCCAGCAAACAGCTTTTACTCCACATGTCCCATCAGTAGACTCTGCTTTGTACTAGGTATTGATGTGGTAACACCCATTCAGTCAACAATATAAGCTACCATGTCCTTCACAGCCATTGTCTGAACAAACAAAACGATATCAATCCAGAATATATATATACAATTTCACTAAAATCTTAAACCACACCACTGTTATGTTTAAAAGAAATAACTATTGAGGTAATCTGTAACAATTAGCGTCATTGTATTTAGGATTATTCGTTATTATTGCTCAATATTGGCAGGCAGATATTTTAAAACAATTGTTGATAAATAGAATAGGCATAGTATAGTGTGTCACTTGTAAGGAAACATGAAAGGAAGCCGAAAAGATGGGATTCCAGTCATTCACACTATAAAGCAAGTGTACTTCTGGGGAGTGCCTTTGACTTGGCGAGAGAAACTCAAGGAATTGGGGGGTGTGTTGCTTTGTTGCGTTTGCATGAAGACATCTGAAACAAATGGATATGTTTTAGAGATCAGGAATTTTAACTTTCATCTCAGTGTCTTAATAGTTCACTGTTTCTTGATGAAGGCAAGTGAGAAATATTTATTTTATTTTGATTTTATCAAACTAAAAAATTTATGGGTGCAGCATCCACTAGTCACTATGCATGAACCACATTGTAACATATGTCCTACAAATGAACGCTGTCCCGAAACACTAGTATGTAGAGACTCCCTTGAAAGGTACAATTTATTGATATTAGATGTCAGATAAAGAGGCATTGGCGTTTAATGATTTCAGAAGCCACATCAAACAGGGCAAAGGGCAGAATGGCGGTTCATCACTTTGGTTTAATAGGTAACGTCCTTAATAGTCGCTAAGGCAGTTGAATCTCAAATTTGGGTGTTTTGGTTCGATCCTGCCATCTGCAAAAATTCACAGTTTTGAGAGCTTCTGCGACTTTTCATTGTCAGCAACTTACAAATGAAGAGTGAAACGTGGAAATGCAGCCGAATATTCAAAACAAATTGATTATCTGCTAAAACAAGCCACCACTCATCGTCAGAACAGAAAAACATAAAAAAGACTCACTCATGTGAAAAGGGATTAAAAGGTGACTTAGTCTCAGTGTCAGCCATCTATGAAGTGTGGCAGAAAGTCTACAGGTTGATTATTTCAGGAGACTTCTTTTCAAGACAAGAATGTCTTCAAATGAAGCACATATGCAGAGAAAATATATTCTGGTATTTGCGTAGGCATATTTCTGCTGATGTTTCAGTTGCATAAAGTAAAGTAAGAGGTTTAGTTACTTGGCAGTGAACTTTAATTTGTCATACAAATTAGAACATACTTAACACAAGCAGCACTTATTTAGCAGCGAGGAGCTACTCCTTACATACTTTTTACAATACATACCACTATGTAAATAACCAGTATGTAGTTGACAGATTCTACCTTTCAAAGAAACAAAATCCAGAAATAGTTGTAAATTAGAGCAAACTTCACACAACCAGCGCTTCCCTCTTTGTACTGCATACCGCTATGTACCATAAATAACGAGTGTAACGTGGGCAGGTTGTCACTTTCAAAGAAATAAAAGAGAGCAATACTTTCGAAAGCTGCAATTAATGAACCAGCCGAATACATATAGTTTCTGCTTTAATTTGTCTGCTAGAATGTCTGCCGCAATCATGACCGTTTCTTGACAACAGAGACATCTATCGATGTCTTCAAGAAATCCAAAGTATAATCACAGTCTAACTAACATAACCATGGAGGTAAAGAAAGAAGGGAGGAGGCACTACAGATTTATGCTGTACATTGGTTTGAAGCTAGGATGGACGGTGCTCGCCGCCATTTTAAGTAGCCCAAAACATTAGCAGACTATTGTTTACGAGTGGCTCTTATTCATTATTTCTGTCGTGTAAGACCAACAACTGTTTTAAATAATAAAAATTATAGAACTTACATGAATAACATAGTGTTGGAAAGGCAATTTCGGACGTTTTTATGTTCCTGAATGCGTGTTCCCAGTCTTAAGTTTCTCATCTGTTCTGACTCCCTGAGTGCCCTTCAGACCATGCAACACTTGTACCCAGCGGATACGGTCGTCCAGAACATCCATGATGCCCTACTCCACCTGCAACGGCAGGGGAAGGAGGTTTCTTTCTGCTGGGTGCCGGGGCACGTGGGTATTAGGGGAAACGAACTGGCGGATGTGGCTGCCAAAGATGCATGTTCCCTCCCTCACGTTGTTGAATGTGCCGTCCCCCTCCATGCTGTTACCTCCCTTTTGCGTTTTCGTGTTATGCGTCAATGGGAAGAGGAGTGGCTGGCAGTCGGTGAAAATAAGCTGCGTTTGGTCAAGGCCACCACGCGGCCATGGCGTACGTCCTACCAGTCATGCAGGCGGGATGAGGTTCTCCTCACTCGCCTCCGCATTGGGCACAGTCCCTTAACGCACGGTTTTTTACTCCGGCGGGAGGACCCCCCAATCTGCAGTGCTTGTGGCGTCCAGATAACTGTCTGCCACATTTTACTTGACTGTCATTTATTCTCTGACCAGAGGGTGGTGGTTTCCTTGCCACCGGCTTTGCCCTCTATTTTGCAAGACGACGCAACGACTGTGGTTAAGGTCTTACGGTTTTGTGTCCTGTCCAATTTGTTGCCTCGGATTTTAGGGAGAGGATTTTAATGTGCTGCTGGGTGACTGGCTCACCCAGGCTTTAGGTAAGAGGTCCGCCAGTCACGATTACCTACTTGTTTCACTTCGATTGCTGTTCTCTTTTCCTCGTGTTTGCTTTCCTTTTTTAGTGCGTTTCTTCTCCTCTTGTTTTGCCTCTGTATGTGAGGATTTGTAACTGTGTCAGGTCTGTGTCTTTTAGCCGTTCTCCTTGTTCGCTGTCCGTCTTCGTCCCTTCACTGCATGTGTTCCTGTTTCTATGCGTTTGGGCGCTGATGACCACGTTGTTTAGCGCCCGAAAACCTCAAACCACACACACACACACACACTGAATGCGTATTTTCTCTAGTAATACGACGCAGTCAAAGTGACGTCATATGCAAGTGTCGTTGCCGTCACAGGGTGTATGAATGCAATGAACCTAATGTTTTGGGCTAATTAAGATGGCGGAGGTGTTTTTGACGTAACAATTGCGACACTCCGCTCCTTTTTTGTTGCCCACTGCGATTGCTGAGCGCCAAGCTGCCAGAAAGTTATACTGTGTTTGGCAAGATCCTGTGAAAGTGAAATTGAATCGTAATTGTTTGTATTGGTCTGTAGAATGGTTTTTACAAACGAGAGCGTCTGTGGCGCAATAAATTGCAACAACAAGAAGAGGACCACATTTGTCTTATTTTAGGTTTTCTAACGACTCCAGGAAGTGTGGAACGCTACATTTGATAATAGTTTATACATGAATTCCTTGTAAACTACAGATATCTGCTGGAGAATGTCATGTTCTTTAAGAACAAAAATATAGCTAGCAAACAGTGGAAGACCTGATGTTTTGCAGAAAGGTGTCGTGAAGCTTTCTTCGCAACATTTCCAGTCAAATCAGTAAATGTGGAACATAGGTAACGTGTATGGAATGCAATACTTACATCATTTAATGTAGCAGACAATCTACCACAACTGTAGCTGGAAGAAAAGCCACACAGATTTGATAATAAAATAACAAAAGAATAAAATTGTTTCCAAACACAGAAGAAACCAATTCACCAATTCCACAGTTGTCGCTGCATCTGACCCACAAACAGTAAGAATCTTTAACACATTCGCTTTTAAAACCAAAGTAATTACCGGGCCGTGCTCCAGCTCGCCTTGGTGCTATTGACATGTTGGCGTTGTGTATTGGTATTGTGTCACCTCTCGTTTTCTTAGTCTGTTCACTGGCGCCACTACTTTTGCTCGCTTGTCTGTCCGCGAGTGACAGCAGTGGCGTTTATCGATACCTAGTACTGTGATACTACCTTTGAAGTGGCCTCAAGTATTTCCAGGTCGTCGCGTGTCGGTATTCAGTAGATGTGGGCCAAACGGTTATTCTGGAGTAACCGTTATCACAGTTCCAGTTATTCTTTGATAACCGGTAATTTTTGCTAGCGAATACCGAATACTCCGAGGGGCTAGAGTTAAATAACGACATAGTTGGAATCCATCAGTTTAGTTATCACTCAGTATAACTGCGAGTAGCGTGAAATGGCAGGAATGTCGTATGAATCGTGTTATAACCTTAGCTTATTAACTCCGGGTACATTTTAGTTGGTGTTAGAACGATTATAACATATGAAGACATGCAGATCGAAAAGGTTGACAGTGTTACATTTCTGGCACTACAACTCGATAATAAATTCAGTTGGGAAGGGCATACCACATTTATTCACTATATTATTTCATAATGGAGCATATTCTGTGGTAACTCATCAAACGTATCAAAAGCTTTTCGCATGTAAAAGCGTGTAATAAAAATCGTTTGTGGTATAAATTCAAGAACATCATGTAGGAACCTGTTCAAGGAACTTTGTATTCTAACCACTACTTCCTAGTATATTTATTCCTTAATACAATTTGTTACAAGTATTTCCAACCAATATCAGTACTAGAAATAGGAACAGCAATCTACATAAAGACCTAAAATCACTTACCTTGGTCCAAAAGGGGTCCAATATTCAGGAACATGCATTTTCAATATACTGCCAGCAAGTCAGCAACCATTAAAAACTTGGTTTCAGATAAAGCACGGTTTAGAGTGTGTTTGAA